>NC_050574.1:199772010-200087223 GCF_011100635.1 Trichosurus vulpecula | reverse complement strand
CTGTATTTTATTATTGTAATGATTCATAGATGAAGATGACATAATCAAATTTGGGCAGAATTGGAATGATTCTTTACTTTTTGTAAGCCAAATTGAGTATATTATTAGCCAGTTACAGATAGTCAGAGCCATACCCAGGAGTATATTTCATTTTAGCTGCATCAGCTTAGCATCAACTATGTTAAAACATTGACAGGAAATGTGGCATATGAAACAGACAGCAGTCCTCAAATAAAGGAAGACCTATATTCAAGTCATGGGTATGTGACCCTGGGTAAGCCATTTAACCTATTAGTAGAGATAGACAGCTCTCTAAGATTATAAAATTTCAGAGAAGGTTCAGATCTTCAATTGTAGATGAGGTTCCTCATCTAGGAATTTCTCATACCTATGAAACCACAGATGTCTAGAGTATGGCCTCATGTGGAAAAGAGAAAAAAAATGGTTATCAGCAAATAGCAAAGTAGGCCCTTCCCAAGTTTAGAGAATCATTTGGAGTCATTCATAATAATATCAGCTTTTAATTTCTGCTAATTAGAATAAGTAGGCCCTTGCATAAGGGGAAGAATATGAATTCCAGGAGGATAATGACAATCTCATTTTCGTCCGTTTTCTCTGTGCACAGCACCATATCCGGTACATATTCAGTCCTTAAATATTGATTAATTGGAAAGTAGCTCAACTTCTTTTCTCTGCTTTCTGAATTATCAAAGCAAAGTTCACGCATAACATGAATATCTCACCCAGTACATTCTAAAAGGTCTAATGATTTATTTTTGTTTAACTCTAATAAGAGATAAAATTACATCAGTTTTATAGGATGGTTTTGTTTCATCTGGTTTCTATCTTTTGCCTCTTTTTGTATCCCCAGAATTTAGCACAGTGACTGGCATATAATTGGTGGTTAATAAATGTTTATTGGTTGATTGGATTGGAATGCTCATGAATGAGTCTTTGGTCATTCACCAACCTTCAAATGGAGATTTTGTATATAGGCACTTGTATATTACCCAAAAAAGTACATCTATACTACAAATATATGTATGCAAAAACAAATCAACACATTAAAATGGAAACTAAGAGTTTGCACAGAGAGTACTACTAAAAGTATATGCATTTAAAGTCTTTTTCTGATGTGAGGAAGAAAAATATCATGGTCTTTCCAAAAAAATGAATAAAATGATTACCAACCCCTACTCCTCACCCTGCAGGTAATGTTATTGTGGAGAGAGGGAATTGTAAGAAAGGATGAAAAATAGCCAGGAAAAAAGGAATAAAGCCCCCAACAACAAAGAGAGGAAACCAGAGAAGAAATTATGCCAGACCAGATTGCAGCTCTCCAACTGTGGCTAAACTGATTGCTTGCCTGACATTATAAGGCCGATTACACCCTCCCCAGAGGAATATTATAAACAAGGATTTACAATCAAAATATTTTTATTTGTTTGAAAACTAATTTGGCAAGGCAGAAGATCAGAGGTATGAAGCAGATGGAAAAATCAGCCTGCTCTCTTTGCCTTTAAGGAAGCAGCTGTAGAGCAGGAGAAAATGGAATAAAAATGTCACTTGTGCCCTGAAGCTCCTGTAAATATCTCGAAAGAAGACAATAGAGCTCCCTCCTCCTTCCCCCCCCACCCCAATCCTGCTCCCTCCAAACACAAAAGCTACTCTCTCCTCCAGCAGGTATTAAACATTAATGGCCATTCCTATAATAAGGTGCAGAGAACGACTCCCTACAGTCCAGCTGCCCAATCATTTTGGTTTGGGGAAGTCCTCAGCACCTGTACTCATTGGAATTGATTTCTTCTTCCTGTTTTCCTTGAGACAGCCTTCAGGCTGAAACTAACTAAACACTTCTTATCTCATTCAGCTTCACTGAAATATTTATCTGATTATCTGTTTGATGAAAAGGTTATTGCAAGAATAATAATGGCTTGCTCCCTGCATATATTCAAACATGAAAAAGATAAAGAAAACATCATGGGTAGAATGATACAGATGACTTTCTGATGATAAATCTTTTGAATAAATAACACATAGCACTGTGAGGAATTATAGCTTTGTAGAAAGGATATTTATACGTGGGACCATAGTTGTCAAATTTGAGGAAATGAATCAAGCAAATTAATAATTTAGGTATCAATGGTGTGTATGTATATATTATACACATATACATGCATATATGCATATACATGCACATAACATATACACACACATATATACCTACGTACCCAGATAGATAGATACCAAATATACTGTGTGTATGTGTATGTATATATACACACATATATCTCTTTTAAACTATCTTCCCCTACCCTACTTCCATCTTGGTGGCTCTACTGGTGGACACAGAATTCTTAAATGATATTACATTTTTCCATTGATCATAATTACTCAGTGAACAAAGTGGTGACTATAATTGTTGTCCTGCAGGAATGTTAAGTAGGATGAACTGCCTGTTTATTGTAAAAGCAATAGATAGTTATGTATGAATAAATATTAATGAATAGGGATATAATAAATGTACGAGGAAATGATTATTATCTTGTACCTTCTATTAGATATAAGCCAAATTGATACTGTCCCTTTTATTTTTGTCTCCTTATGCTAGTTCTGACACTAGGTTGCTGTTCTTTCCAGATTATGATCTGTCCCTAAAAGAAGATACATGATCAGAGGTCTGTGACCAGAGCCAAAAAATATTACTATGTTATGCTTTGAATGCTGCTCAAGTCAAGGATGCCCTTTTGCGCCAGGAATTCTGGGGACTTTGAGCAAGTGACTATTGCAAAGAATTGAATTTTCCCAAATCAAACAGACATGGGCTTTTTGGCTAGTTCTCTCTGCTTCTCTGATGCTGTGGCTGGGAGACTGAGAAAAGGAGAGAGAAAGATTCCAGCCAAAAAAGGGGGAGTTATGCTTTAGAAAGGATTGGATTAAGCACTTATAGGATATAGAACTTATATCCTTGAAGAGTAATGTTCCTGTTTTTACTATATGTATATCACATCCACATATAAGTGTATGTGTATATATACATGTGTATGAGTGTGTGTCTGTGTTTACTAATTTAATTAAACTATATATTTGAAATCATGACCTTGAATGGAGGTAGACAAATGAAGGAATAAAAAGGGAAGGAGAATGCCCAAATAGTTAGGGACCCAGCAGGAGACCAAGTCATACTTCTAGAGAAGAAGAGAACCCAGTACAAAACAGTGAAATATCAGTGGGAGAATAGTGTTGGCTGATTGCCAGCTATATGTCTTGGTGTCCTTACAATTGATAGGATAAAAAAAGGCTACCTTTGCTTACATAACATCTGAGTATAGCTGTTTTTTACTGTCATGCAATCATGCTTGGGATAGATATCCCTCTAATTCGCCAATACACTTGAGACTTGTAGGTTATCCTCAATGTGGTTTAGCCTGTCAATTGATCAATAAGCATGGATTAAGCATATACTATGTACCAGACACCATGTTAAGCTCTGGGATGCAAAGAAAAAGCAAAAAGAAAAAGAACAGGAGTTCCTGCCCTTAAGAAATTTACATTGGAGTGGGAGAGACAGCATGTACATTGACTAGAATACATAAGATACACAAAGAGTTCATGGAAGGGAATGCACAGCAACTCTGTGGCCCCACAAAGGAGGTGGTACTTGAGTTAAGTCCTTTTCTTCTCTTTTTAGTATTTAATATGTTATTTTCCCCCAATTACATGTAAAACCAATTTTAACATTTTTTTCAAATTTTGAGTTCTAAATTCTCTCTTTCCCCCAATTGAGAAAGCAAGCAATGTGACATAGGTTATACATGTATAGTCATGCAAAACATATTTCCATGTAAGTCATTCTGTGAAAGAAAACACAGACCAAAAAAAATCCAAGAGAAATAAAGAAAGTAAAGAGAAAGTATCTTTGATCTGCATTCAGGTTCTTTCTCCTGGGATGGACAGTCCTACAGAATTGTCTTGGATCATTATATTGCTAAAAATAGCTAAGTTATTCATAGTTAATCATAGTATAATATTGCTGTTACTGTGTATGATGTTCCCTTGGTTCTGCTCATTTCATCCTGCATCAGTTCATGTAAGTCTTTCTATGTTTTTCTGAGAGCTACCTGCTCATCATTTCTTAAAGCACAATAGTATTCCATTACAATCACATACAACAACTTGTTCAGCCATTCCCCAGTTGAGGGACACCCCTTCAAATTTCAATTCTTTGCCACCACTAAAAGAGCTGCTATAAATGTTTTTGTACATATAGGTCCTTTTCCTTCTCTTTGGAATACAGACCTAGTAGTTATTGCTTAGTCAATGGATATGTGTGGTTTTATAGTGCTTTGGGCATAGTTCCAAATTGTTCTCCAGAATGGTTGAAGCAGCATACAACTTCACCAATAGTACATTAGTGTTTTAATTTTCCCACATCCCCTCCTTTTCTGTCATTTTACTTTTCTGTCATATTAGCCAATCTAATGGGTATGAGGGAGTAGCTCAGAATTGTTATAATTTGCATTTTTCTCATCAGTAGTGATTTAGAGCATTTTTTCAAATGACTATAGGTTGATTACTTTGTCTAAAATCTGCATGTTCATATTCTTTGGATTTATCAATTAAGAAATGGCTCTTATTTCTATAAAAATGACTCAGTTTTCTATAACATATGTTTGAGAAGTGAAGTCTTTATCAGAGAACTCACTGTAAATTTTTTTTTTCCACAGGAATGATTACCAACTTTCTATTTCCCTCCATCCTATTTTTCCCCATTTATCCTACTTTCTCCTTTTACCTTGTCCATTTTCAAAAGTGTTTTGCTTCTGACTTTTACCTCCCCCAAACTTCCTCCCTTTTATCATCACCCCCTTCTCTTATCCCATTCCCTTCCTACTTTCCTGTATGATGAGATGATGTATATATCATTCCCTCTTTGATCCAATTTTGTTGAGAGTAAGGATCATGTGCTCCCCTCCCTGCTTCCCCCATTTCCCCTTCACTGTAAAATCTTTCAGGACTCTTATGTCAGATAATTTATCCTATTCTATCTCTCCTTTTCCCCTTTTCCCAGTGCATTCTTCTTTCTCATCTCTTAATTTTATTTTTTTAGTCATACCATCACATTCAACTCACACTTCGGCTTTCTGCCTATGTATTCTCCTTCTAACTTCCCTAATAATGTAAAAGTTTTTAGGAGTTATAAATATTATTTTCCTATGTAGGAATATGAACAGTTTAACCTTATCAAATCATTTACAATTTCTCTTCTCTGTGTACCTTTTTAATGATTCTTTTGCCTCTTGTATTTGAAAGTCAAATTTTCTATTCAGCTCTGGTCTTTCCATCAGGAATGCTTGGAAGTCCTCAATGTCCATTTTTTTCCCTTGAATGATTATACTCAGTTTTGCTGGGTAGGTGATTCTTGGTTGTAATTCTAGCTCTTTTACCCTCTGGAATATCATATTTCAAGCCCTCCAATCCTTTAATGTAGAAGCTGCAAAATCTTGTGTTATCCTTACTTTGGCTCCACAATATTTGAATTGTTTCTTTTTTAGCTACTAGCAGTGTTTTCTCTTTGATATGGGAGGTCTGGAATTTGGCTATAATATTCCTGGAAGTGTTCGTTTTAGGATCTCTTCCAGGTGGTGATCAATGGATTTTTTCAATTTCTATTTTACCCTCTGGTTCTAGGATACCAGGGCAGTTTTCCTTGATAATTTCTTGAAAGACGATGTCTAGGCTTTTTTTTTATCATGACTTTCAGATAGTCTAATAATTCCTAAATTATTTCTCCTGGATCTATTTTGACTTTGTTTGATTATTTGATTCTGATGTCTCACAAAGTCATTAACTTCCACTTGCTCAATTCTAACTTTTAAGGAATTATTTTCTTCAGTGAGCTTTTGTACCTTCTTTTCTATTTGGCCAATTTTACTTTTTAAAGAGTTCTTCTTTTCAGTGAATTTTTGTATATCTTTTTCCATCTGGTCACTTATGCTTTTCAAGGCATTATTCTCCTCATTGGCTTTTTGGACCTCTTTTACCATTTGGCTTAGTCTGTTTTTTAAGGTGTTATTTTATTCAGTATTTTTTGTGCCTCCTTTACCAAATTGTTGACTCTTTCTTCATGATTTTTCTTGCATTGCTCTCGTTTCTCATCCCAATTTTTCCTCTACCTCTCTTACTTGATTTTAAAAATCCTTTTCGAGCTCTTCCATGACCTGAGACCAATACATATTTTTTTGAGTTTTGTTTTTGGATGCAGATATTTTGACTTTATTGTCGTATTTGGAGTTTGTATTTTGATCTTCCTTGTCACCATAATAACTTTCTATGGTCTGAATTTTTCTGTTGTTTGCTCATTTTCCAGCCTATTTCTTAACTTTTAACTCTATGCTAAAGCTAGGCTCTGCTTCCCAAGTGGAGAGGGCACTGTCCCAAGCTTCAGGTTTTTTATATAGCTGTTTTCAGAGGTAATTCTGAGGAGCTGTAAATTTTTGGCTCTTCCAGGGTGGTATGATCTAGGGAGAGGTGTGTTTACTATTCTCCTATACTGTACACTAATTTGTGAGTGACCACAAGCACTCTTTTCAACCTTGGAATTGTGACCAGGGTCCCTGTTCCCCTGTGACTACAAGCTCTACTGTGCTAGTGCTCCTTCTCATACTGGGATTAAGGCCCAAGACTGCCATGCAGAGTATAGGCAATGCAACAGAGTCTTTCCCCTGGTGCCAAGAAAGGGACCCCTGTAAATCTCCTTCTGACCTGTTGTTTGATACTCTTAACATCTGTGGGCTTACAGATCTGGAAACTGCCACTGCTGCCTCTGATTCAGTCACCCCCCCACCCCAGGCCTCTTTCTGGTTTGCTTAGGCCTGATCTATGCTGGTATAGCCTGCACTGGATCATGCTCTTCTCTTCTCTCACCATGATGCAACTGACCTTTCCTGCTGATCTTCTAAGTTGTCTTGGTCTGGAAAATTGTTTCACTCCATCTTTTTGTTGGTTCTGTCACTCTAGAATTTGTTTACAGTCATTATTAAAGGTATTTGAGGGGTTTAGGGGAGAGCTCAGGCAAGTCCCTACCTTTACTCCACCATCTTTTCTCTGCCTTTTGAGTTAAGTCTTAAAAGGAAGGCAGATATTCTAGGAGGCAGAGAATTCCAGATGTGAGGGATGACAACGCCAAGGCTGACAGGGAAGATAGAGCACTGGGTGTGAGGAATAGCAAGTAGGCCAGTTTGGCTGGATTGTAGTGTAAGTGGAAGGAAGGAAGGTGTAAGAAAACCAGAAAGGCTGGAAGGGATCATACTGTAAAGAACTTTACATGCCAAGCAAATATTTTTCTATTTGATCATAGAAGTAATTTGGAACCACTGTAGTTAATTGAGTAGAGGGATTACCATAGCTACACCTATGCTTTAGGAAAATGACTTGGAAGTTTTGTGGAGGATTGACAATTGACAATGATGTGTAGGGTGTGACAAGAGAGTGAAATAAGTTAGAAAGCTATTGTAATGATCTAGGTGATAGGTGATAAGAGATTGCATTAGAATGGAGGTTTGCAAGCGTAGATAAGGGAATATATCTGACAGATATGGTGGAGAAATTACAAGAGTTGGCAGTGGATTGGATACGTAAAGTGAGGAAGAATGTGTTGGTGAGGATGATACTGAGATCCTAAATTTGGATGACTGGAAGGATGGTGACAGAAAAGGGAAGTTTGGGAAAATGGCGGGTTTTGGAAAACATATAATGAGTATCAGTTGTTTGAGATACCTATAGGACATTAAATTTGAAATATACAGTGGATAATTGTTGATGTGAGACCCAGGAAAAAGACCAGGGCTGGATATCTAGATCTAGTAGTCATTTGCATAGACATGATAACTGTACTCATGGGAATTGATGAGATCATCAAGTGAGAGAGTATGAAGAAAAAAGAAAAGAGGGCACAGGACAGGAGCTTAACGTGGACAATGATCAAGTGAAGGAGACTGAGAAAGAATAATCAGAGAGGTAGGAGGAGAGCAGGAATAAAATCATGAAAACCCAGAGAGGGGAGTGAGTATCCAGGAAAAGGTGTTCAATAGTAATAAATGTTGCCGAGAGGTCAAGAATGACAAGTATTTTTAAAAATCTATTTATTTATTTTATTTATTTATTGTTTGCAACATTCACTTTTATAAGATTTTGAGTTCTAAATTTCCTCCCTCCCCAAGACAGCATTCAATCTGATATAGGCTATATACCAGGGTCATCAGGAGAAATCCAGTTCCCAATGAGGATAGAAAGTGCTAATAAGATAAAGCAAAGTTTGTGCATTGTAAAGCAGAAGACCAAGAAGATGCAGTGGAAGGCTTGAGCATATCTGCAGTGGGGCTTTGGTGCTGAGGTAGATGGCAATGAGAGAACTGACTGATGGGGCTGAGGAAGGGCATTTATTCTATTGCACTTGGAGGGGATGTGTCAGTATCACTGACATGGGGAAAGTGGTGCAGGCCTTCAGGCATCCAGAAACCTAGAGAGGAGGCAGGAGGTGGTGCATCCCAACCTGACTGAAGGCCCAAGCAGGGGATAATTCTATTAGAGCCTTTGGGTGTTAGAAAACCTACCCTTGATCTTCAGAACATTTGTACTTAGCTAGAGTCCCATCTGCAATGTTGGAGAGGGCCTATTGCCCCTAAGTCCTATCAACCTTGATTTTTTATTACTTTTTGGGCTGTTTTTAAAATTAATTTAATAGTAGTATTCAAAAAATATTTTGATTTACATTTCTCTGATTACTAAGAAATTTGAAAGTGTTTCCATGTGAGCTCCCTAGGCAATCTTATTCACTATCATATGCTTTAATTATCCTTGTTATACAAATGACCACCTGATCTATATATCTAATATTAATACCTCTCCTGGACTCCAATCCAGCATTTTCCATGGGGAAGTACATCTTATTCTTAAAAATACATGCTGGTTATTAGAGATTTGCATGTCAGATCTTTTTTTCTGGTATATTCTTCCAGATAAATTTTTTCTTTTTCTTTTAGATATTGGTTTTTGTAGGCGAAATACTTTTGTCTTTGTCTAATCGGCCATTTAGCCTTCAATAATTTCCAATTCTTTTTTTTTTTTTTTGCTTTTTGGCAGGGCAATCGGGGTTAAGTGACTTGCCCAAGGTCACACAGCTAGTACATGTGTCAAGTGTCTGAGGCCGGATTTGAACTCAGGTCCTCCTGACTCCAGGGCCGGTGCTCTACTCACTGCGCCACCTAGCTGCCCCCCCTAATTTCCAATTCTTTAATAAAATTTGGTAACATTCTCTTCTCTACAAAGGAGAAAATTTTACTATTCCTTTTTCTTCCAATTTTTATGTCCCTTAAAATCATTTAGTAAATTGCTTCAGTATAACTTTATTTTACTGTATCAAGTTAAGTGTGGATTTAACCAATGATCCCCCATGACATGGGCCAATTTTCCCAAAAATTTTTTATTGAATGATGATTTCATTCTCCAGTGTTTTTTAAGTAATGAATTTGTAAGTTTTATTTCTTAGCTCTTTCTTCTGTTCCATTTACATCTCTCTGTCCCTGTTTATTTACATCTCTGTTTATCTGGTTTTTAACCAATATTTCCAATGAGTTAAAATATTATAACTGTTGTGGATCATTGGATGTCTTATCATAACACAGCTCTTTTTTTGTTGACCATGTTTGGAAAGTGGATGAGAGAGAGGAACACCCAAACAGTTTCTTTGTGGCAAGCCAAAGTGGTTTAAAAGGAGCAGTGATCCAACCCACACTTCAAAAGGCCCTGAAATAAAGATTCCACCAACAACCACAGGAGCCAGACCAGCCTGGTGGGCAGGAGGCGGGAATGTGATGACTCTTTTTCACAAAAGACTTGTCCAACCGTGATTCTTGGGAACAGAGCTGCAATATAATGGCAAGTAATGAAAATTGGGCTACACATCAGAGAATGTCTCCCTTGTGGTTGATGCAGTGTGGTAGGTATATAGCCCGATCTTAACCACACCTGTATACCAGGACAAAAGCAATCATCAGGAATGGCTTCCCTAAATACCAATATGAATAAAATACATAAACATTCAATTTGCCTATTAATATTGCCCTTAGTTAAAGGGAGATTGACTTTAAGAGGATCTTATGAAACCTCAAACAGGCATTCTCACACTATCCTTAAGAATCTTCAATGTTATTTATATGTCTAAAGGATTCCCTAAATACCTAGAAAATACCACAAATTCTGTGTAACATTGGCCACATACATCAGCCATATTGCAGTACGTAGTTTTGCAAAAACATGAGGTGCCCCCTTATTGCTAATATTTTGATAATATAATCAGGAGGCAACTATTTGATGGAAACCAAATTCTCGGTGCACTTATTAGAAGGTTCTCATCTTGCTATTCCTAACTAGGGAGCCCCAGTGGAGCATTGTAACTCCCTACCCTGGATAACAAAGCTAGGCTTGTCAAAAGTTGATCAATACAGACACTGGCAGCATCAAACAATAGACTTGTGCTAATTAATATTTAATGGGCCCATGGATTTTTCCTTAGCAGCTGGGGTGCTAAATAATAGTCAATTAGCAAACGTGTTAATTAACTCTAATTACACAGCACACAGCGACTTCTCCAAGGACTTTTACTTCAGATCTCCGCGTAAATGTTCCCCCACTCATCTTAATCACACCAGGCAGCTAATTAATTGGTAAGTAATTTTTCCTTTCATTCCCCCAAAACATGTATTTTAAAAATCAGAGCCAAGAATCATTTTTACTCTTAGATGTTATTTTTAAAAGCCACTAAGAACAAAACCAGGTTTTATTCATGTAGTATTCTTTCAAACACTGTGCCAACCTTTCTCTTCCCCATCCCCCCAATTTCTTTGAGAGAGCATGGAGGGATGGAAAAGAGACAGATATAGACCAGCTGGAGAGAGAGAGAGACAGAGACAGAAAGAGAGAGAGAGAGAGAGAGAGAGAGAGAGACAGAGAGACAGAGAGAGACAGAGACAGAGAGAGAGACAGAGAAAGAGACATACAGAGAGACAGAGACAGAGAAACAGACAGACAGAGACAGACAGACAGAGACAGAGACAGACAGACAGAGACAGAGACAGAGAGAGAGAGAGAGAGAGAGAGAGAGAGAGAGAGAGAGAGAGAGAATTTGCCTTATAACATGCAGAATTATGAGCCTCCACGAGAAAGGCTAAACAATAAATGCCATGCAATTAAGAACAATCTTCTCTGGTTGGTGTGGCAGTTAAAGGAGCTGCTTCTAAGCAATTGTGTGCTGTCTGCCCGCTGGGGAGAAGGAGGGAATTGGAGGAAAGAGATTAGCAGAGCAGCCTCACACAGGGTTGGGCGCCTGGTGTTAGATCAAAGGCTATGCAGTGGTAGAAGTCTGCTCCAGGGAAGCCAATAGCCTTGTCACTATTCCACTGTCTGAATTTGCTGCTCAAGGCATTTGGAGGGAAGTGCTCAGATGGTAACTCTGGAGGGGAAGGAGGTGACTTTTTCAATTATGGTGATGCTCACAGAATTGAGTTCAAGTACATTATTAATTTGAAAGGTTTTCTTATTATAAGACTAAAGTTAACTCTCACCTGGCTGCTGTTAGTACCTGTAGCTATTTACAGGTAATGTTCCAGAAAAACATTCAGGGGCTTTAAAAGTTATAAATAGATATTTGCATCCCCACCCCAAACTGTTCCTTTATGCTCATTTGATTGCATGAACAAGACCTGAAATAGCCTCCTGATGTGGGCATTGTTTAGTCTGTGGCAAAACATCTCTAGGGCTATTATTCTCTGCAGCAGCATGTAAAAGAAGCAAGAACAGAAACTGTTTTTTCACAGCACACAGTGAGAAATGAAGATACTTCTTCACCTGATTATCATTTGAATTTATTGAAATCCTATAGTATAGCAATTATATTCACTCAGTCCTTTGTTTAGAGATGAGCTCTTAACTGGAAGTCTGTGAACATTTTTAAAAATTATTTTTGTAACAGTATTTCAATATAACATAATTCTATGTGTTTTATTTTGTGCATTTAAAAACATTATTTTCCGCTGTCTATAGGCTTTATTAGACTGCCAAAAGGGTCTGTGACACACAAAAAAGTTTTTTTTATTCTTATATTTTATTTTTCTCCAATTACATGTTAAAACAATTTTTTTGCCATAAAAAATGAGTTTCAAATTCTATTCCCTCCTTTCCTCCTCCTCTCCCTCCTCACCCCTCCCTGAGATGATAAGCAATCAAATATAGGTTATACATGTGCAATCATGCAAAACATTTCCGTATTAGTCATTTTGCACAAAAATACTCAAACAAAAAAGAAGGGAAGGAAGGAAGAAAGAAAGAGAGGAAGAAAGAAAGAAAGAAAGGAAGAAAGTAAGAAAGGAAGAGAGAAAGAAAGAGAAAAAGAAAAAGAAAGAAAAGGAAAGAAAAACAGTAAACAGTATGTTTCCATCTTTATTCAGCCAATATCAATTCTTTCTCTGGAGGTGGATGACACGCTTCATCATGAGTCCTTGGGACACACAAAAAGTTTAAGAAGCACTGGTTTAGAGACATCATAGTACAGAATGGAAAGTAGGAGTCTTAGTTTCTTTCCCCAATTTTCCTTTATTATGTAGAATCTTGAGAGGCTTCTAAGAGTAGCAAACTGAGAACTGGCCTCAAAGTTAGAAGGACCTCCATACATAGTGGTTGTGCGACTCTAGGCAAGTCATTTAACCTCTTGGTGCACTATGTAAACTCTCTAAGACCCTAAATTTTAGAGAAGGTATCATATGTACTAGTAGAGAGAGTTTCCTCATTTGGAAGTTCTTTTTATCAATTAAATCTCAGGTCCAATTTCTATTTGTTTAATGGATTCACTCTGCTAGAAGTAGTGACATCAACATGGAAAGGACTTGGGGTGGAAATTCCATGTATCAAGACCATAACCTTATGGACAAATCTTAGAGTTGTGGAAGCCCAGGGATTAAGTGGTTTGCCCTTGGTCATATTAATTAATTAATCTCAGAGGTAAATTTGAACCCTAGACTTCTGACTACAAGTCCAGCATTCCAGAGAATTCTGCATGTTGGAAGCAGTGACAGAACTACAAATTTTGCCCTCCAAGGAAAATATGGGAAAGGATTACCTTCCTTTTGTTAATATGAAAAGAAAAAACTCATTCTTTCTTGAAATGTAAGGCTGTTTGGAAACCATTATACCAATGGAAAGAGAAAAAAGAGGGCAGATAACAAAGGCTGACTCCCTTGCTTTGGCTCTCATTGGCTTTCCATTTCTTTGGGTGACATTTTCCATGAAAACCAGACCTATGTATGTATGTCAGACCCTTTATTTTCCATCTTTGTAAGTGTGGGAGTGCAATCAGGGCAGACTAAATAATCTTCCTAGACATTTATAGTTACAGGCAGAGCAAAAGTCCTCTTTAATACTTGAGCTGCCAGAGATTAAAGGGAACACACTTGGCAATTGTGTCTTTATTACAGGGATGTAACTATTTATGGTGTTGCCCTCTCCTCTCTTGCCAGATTCACCTACCTGTTATCTCCCTAAAGTGACATTTGCCTGGTTTCCTGATCCTTATAGATGAGGAAACTGAGACTGGGGGAGGTTAAGTGACTTGACCACTGTCAAATGGCTAATGAATGTCTGAGGCAGGATTCGAATTCAGGTTTTCCTTACTCCACAGCCAGTACTTTACCCACTTAGACACTTAGCAGCCTCTAGGTGTTGTGATGGATATGTATAAAGGAGTCCATGATCATTGGGACTACAGCAATAGCTTAGTATTTATTTGAAGTTTTTGATAATTTAGCAAAGAATATTTACAAAGTATTATCAAAATCTTCTATTTTGCCTTAAGAATATGCATTTAAGCACACTACCCACTTCTGCTAAATCCCTGGTATTTTTAGGAAGTGGGCATTTGCTGAAGACCAGAGGTTAAAGATGTTATAACTGATTCCACCCTTAAACAAATCTCTGAAATTGACTCCATGCATCTTGCAAGGGATGTAAGCAAACTCCCCAGATGAAATAATTTCAGATTTCTTTTAGTGATGACATCTGCCATTGATGTCGAAAGAAGCTCTTGAAGTGCCCTGAAGATAGGACTTAGAGATAAATCTTTAACATCAGTCTCAAATATCATCCAAAAAATGAACCCAAAAGAGTAAATGACTTTTCATGAAATAACTGAACTTGTTCTCATCTTTGATCTTGCCAATCAAGGCTTGGGGGCTGAAAGGGGCATTATAGACTACCCTTCTGGGTGGAAGGGGAGGAGCAAGGCAGAACAAGCCTTATCTCTAAAAGTCTTATAGTCAAATTGACCTCCTCCAAGGGATAATGAGTTTTATATAAGGTCAGCATCATATAGTTCTGTGCAGAAATTATACATACTGAATTAGAATCTCTTTTAGTTACTGGAGGCAAGGTCAGTCAAAGTTATGAAGATACCCATTATTCTCATGATACTCCCACAGGTTCTGCTGCCCGTTTCCTCCCCTGGCTAGAGCACCATATGTTTCCAGTCTTTGCAAATTTCCTTCTGTACTATTGAAATCCTTCTCCTGACTCCCTTTAATCGTATTATCTCACTTTTAAAAATTCTTTTTCTATTTACCGACACTAAGTTAATACATCCCATCCCTTAGATAACATATTTGCACATTAACTGGGAATCTTTGAAGTGACACCTTAATCCAAATGAATGATTTTAATGAGAGGAATTTAATACACTTTAGCAGACTGGGAGGAAAGACACTTTATGCATGTCTATTCTGCTTGCATAGAGGACTCCACTGTGGAGGGCAACAAAAGGACTAGAAAACCTAGTACCTGCTCTGCCCTTAAAAAGCTTAAAACCTAGTTTGAGAGACAAGAAAAAAAATAACATGAAAGTGACTTAAAAACAAATACATAAAACTTTTCAACAAGAGCAACTCAATACAGATCAAAATGATTTAATGGCACATTCAAGGCACATAAAACGTTCAAAGTGTTTTCAGGTCTATGGTTTTATTTTACCTTCTTAACACTTTTGAGTAGGTTGAACACGGGTTATTACCCTCACTGAACAGATGAGGAAGGTGAAGCTTCAAAGGGGTTCACGGAATCAGAGAATTTCAGAGTTGGAAGGAATCTCAGAGTCCATTCAGTGTGGTAGATGATTAATCAGACCCCTATTTTATTCCAATGAGTATTCAACAGTTTGATATGATTCCACAGTGGTGGTGATTTTAAGTTCTATATATTAGGCCCTAGAGCTATGAACTGCAGGTTGTAAGTTCATTTGTTTAATCACAGGAAGCTAACTAGAGGACCTCCACCTTTGTTTTTCCTTGCTACAGTGATCAAGCCAAGCAACTCAATGACATGGAAACATGGAAAGTTCCCCAACTATTGCCCAACATCCCTCTATCACCTGACATGAAGAGATGACCAAGAACACTTAACCAACAAGTGACCTTGTTTGCCAGCCTGTGGCCTGCCTGTCTACCAGCCCACTGGCCTGTATAGATGTTTTGACATCTCTTCATCAGCCCAATCCATGGGTCTTTTCCTGAAAGGTCAAGATGTGTCCGTTAAAGTCTGCTCATTGTCCTGTTTGTCAGCCAATAGAATGCTGTGTTTTGTGTAGACCCTCCTGGGGGATCAAGGTCAGGATCCATCAGCCTTATTGGCTATTTATTTTACTGTGCCACTTCTGTATCATTTGGGTATCAAACACTGTGAAACCAAGGCCCTGGAGGAAGGGGGCAACTAAGATCTTAAGGAAGCTCTGAGGTCCACTTCAGTAGAGGGGGCCGTGAACACTTTAATAAAGTGCTATTGGCTTAGATATCTGCCTTGGTTTCTTTTATTTTGGGTTGGGCAATTTTGGACTACACACCATTCAACCTACACCTGAATAAGAATTACAACGTGCCTGATAAGTAGTCATTTTTGTTTGAAGACCTCTAGTGAAGGAGAACCCACAGCCTCCTGAAGAAGTCCATTTTACTTCTGAATAGCTCTCATTGTTAATAAGTTTTTCTTTACATCAAGCTGAAATCCACCACTTCCTCTACTGCCCCCTCCCCACCCCCCCAATGCTGTTAGCTCTGCTCTATCAGATTGGGCAGATCTCAAGAAAAATTCCACCTCCATAGGTCAATCCTCCATTTATTGGAAAATAAGTGTCATGTTTCCCTCAAGTTTTGTCTTCTCTGAGTTAAATGCCCCTAATTCTTTCAACCAGTTGTTAAAGAGGTATAAGCATGAGCCCTTGACAATTCCATTCATCATCCTGTGGATACACTCTATCTTGTAAAGTTCCTTCCTATGGTATGCCCTTCCCAGTCCCTTCACTACAATCTTTTTTTAGAAGAACTATTATTTAACCATGCTGCACAATTCTATACTTGCAAAATTCATTTTAAAATATATTTTATATCTAGTTTTTATGGCACCTGTTCTCAATATATCTTACGTTCCTTCTCTGCCTAGATAACCCTCCCTTATAAAAAAGGTTAAAAAACAGAAAACGAAAAAACAAATGAACAAATTAACTGACACACTGAAAATGTCTGACATTATTTGTAGTACTCCACACCAATTGTTTTCCATCTCTGCAAAGTAAGGGAGAGGTGTTGAAGTTGATTTTTTTTTGTATATATGCAAGACTTTAAATTTAGCATTAAGATTTGGCCCAATATTATAGCATTTCAAGATCTTCTTTAAAAAAATAATAACTTGAGATCCTTTTGGATAACTGAATGCCATTCAAAGTATTATACTTCCTAGTTTTGTGCCCTTTGCAAATTTGGTAAGCATGTCATCTGTGCCTTTTATCTGAGTCATTCGTAAAAAATGCTCAACCAGAGACTAGGATAGATTCCTGGAACCTTTCTTGTATGTTGACATCAAACCACCAATGATCACTCATTGAGTCCAACCATCCAACTTCAGTATGAACACAATGTATACTTAATGTGGATAATAAAATGTGCCATCTACTAAGAAATGTGTTGTCAGGAATAAAGGAGATAAAACTATAAAGCCTCTAAGAACTTTGGAAAAAATATATAAATGACAAGCATCATTAATGTCAGAAGGGGGTAACCCATTCAGATTGCAGATACCAAGACATGTATCATGATTCAATTAGTCTAGAGGCTGCCTCCCCCAGTATAAGGTATAGACAAGGACCACCCAGAAGCTGGAAATGAATAAATAGAGTTGGTCCTCTTTGAAATTAGAGTTCTGATTCCTCTTTCTATCATCTCTTATTCCCCCTTCCCTTTGCCCTACTAGAATGCTGTCTGGGGACTGAATAAGTGATTCAGATAATAAAATTTCCTGTTATACTTTTTTTGAAATTAGTTCCCCTTATCTTGCCCAGGCTGGAAGTGCAATAGCTCAGTGGGCCTAATCCCAGTATTGGTTGGCATAGAAGTTTTGACCTGTTTCATGTTCAGTCTGGGATAGTTCACTTTTCCTTAGGTAGCATGTTGTCTCTTCACTAATGGGGGCTCACCATATTTAGTGCAGACACCAAATGAGGTTAGCCCTACTATATCTCAGAATTCCAGAGCTCAGATGTTATTCTCTCCCCAAAAGGAAAACAAGAGAGGCCACTTTCAGGGTTGTGATTTAGCAGTAGCAAAATGCACTTATATTTATAGACCACACATTCAGGAAGAGCAGTAGAGAAGTGGAGAAAATAATTTATTCAATGAAGTCAGTACTAAAAATAATTAAATGAATTGATAGTCTCTGGGTTTTCTATAAGGAGGGGGCTGCCTTAGATTTCCCAAAGGAAGGCCCAAAACCTATGAATAAAATTAGAATGGTGGGACAATAGGTGATCAAGCAATTAGCATACATAAATGTGGAGAAATCACGCACCAGAGTGAGGGGACTGCACGGTTTCTTCCTTTAATTCCTTAGATGGCATATTTCAATAATACTGATATGTGCTTTCACAACACTATCAACACTATGCATGTAAGAATTCCTGCTGGATTAAATTATTGAGAGATGCATCCTGTTAAGAATTTAGAACTAACTGGGGCAGAAATCATTGGAGAATTCTTAGAGAAAAGGCATTATTTAAATTTCATTGGGGAGTGAAGTCAGCAAAGACAAATATAACTTTCAATAATTCCCTATCTATCTACTAGGCATTGGAAGAATTTGGTTTAAAATTTATGCATTAGAATAACTAGAGTTGCAAAGAAATCTTTTCATACAAATCAATGATACCATCTGGAAAAAACTATTCTTTAAACAGCCTGGGGCTTTGGGGGGAGGTAAAATGCATCATTGTCACCATCATTATTATTTTACTAAAGTTGTTACTGTTTTATCTTATTATTAATAATAATTACTATCCTCAACAAAGTCCTACTCAGTGCCTTATTGTGTCATGGAGGTCAATCTGGGTTTTCAAGGGCAATGATAAATAAAATGAAAGATCTGACAGGTTGTTCTTCCCTGCTAGAAATGCCTTGTGAACAGTCCTAGCAACAGACTTTGACTGATTTCCATAGACATGCATAGTTTAATATGGAGAAGCTCATTACCAGTAGTCTGGCACCTTGGAGACTAATTCTTTGACCAGTGTTACCCATAAAACAAAGAATAACACAAATGGTCGACAGTCCTATGTAGCCCTGTATTCTTCCATAATGATGATGGCAAAGCAGTGA
Organism: Trichosurus vulpecula; assembly: GCF_011100635.1. Lineage (NCBI taxonomy): Eukaryota > Metazoa > Chordata > Mammalia > Diprotodontia > Phalangeridae > Trichosurus > Trichosurus vulpecula. The sequence continues at coordinate 200,068,486 of NC_050574.1, read as the reverse complement.
GAAAAAAGACACAGAACATGCTAAGAAACACAATTTTTAGACCATCTCTAAACATCAATTAAATGACCAGCAAGTGGACATACTTACTGCTGGAAAATCGGGATTTCGTCATTTTCTTTTCATTCTCAATATAAATGAAACCAGAGGGAAGCAAGGAAGTTACAGTTAATGGATGGAAGGTCCATAGTTTCTCCTCTGGGAGTCAAATAAAAGCGTTAGGGGAGTTGAGTTTAATGTGTATCCAAAGGCAGTAAGAAACATCATTCCATGGGATACTCTCATTTTGTATTGCTGTGTTTATGATGAGCGTTTGCAAGAAGACCACAATTGGATTCAATTCAAGAGACATTTGATAGCAGTCAACACATCAACATCTGTTGCAAAGGATGAAGAGGTAGAGATGACTTTAAAAGAATGAAATCAGAACTCTAAATTAAATCAATATATGATTCAATACTTGAGATTTCAATGGAAAGGTGAACATAAAGAAACATGGTAAAAATATGTAAGGAAACTTGGTATAGGAGCAAAAACAATTAAGGCCAGCCACTGGTTATGAAATTGACAGAAGTCTCATACCTATATATCATGAATACATTCTTCAGCAAAAAGTTGAGTCGTGCTAGTCATAGTGAGAACAAAAACTTTCACACAAAAATAAAGCTGATTATATTTCAAGAGACAGTTAATGACTACTTACAGATGTGGGAGTTATTTCTGAATCAGCTGAGGACAGTGAAAGCACTGACTTGTCAGAGCAAAGATCACAATTGAAATCAATACCAAATTAGAAGAAAGGATAATGATGGGAACAAGATATGGAGCTCAACTCAAGTGACTCAAATCTGACCTGCTTAAGCTGTCAATGGCACCAAATGGGAAATGGTAAAACAACACTGCCAATAGAAACGGTCACTTTTTCCTAAGGAAGTTGGACCAATGTAAATCAAATGCCACAATGAAGAGCTCAAATTAATCTTAGAAACTGCCTCAGCCAGCAAACACTTGATTTCCTTGCCAAGAGAAGAGAAGTGGCAGCCAAGGGAAACACTGGTTTAGAATATAAACTTGTTGGTAAAATCTTACAGAGGAAGATGCTTGAACATTATGATCAGAATCATGCCATGAGACAGCTAAAGGCAGGGAATGGGAACATTTGGCAAATGTAATGAAGTCTGATTATACTCAAGACATTTATGATGAAGCTGGGTGTACAATAAAACTAGGAGAAAAATAGACAAGGTCTATAAGGATCATGACAATGGAGCATTTCATTTGGACTCTGATGTCATAGTCCCTGAAGTGCTGTATGAAGAAGTGAAATTGGTACTGAATAAAATAAAAATGTGAAGAACATCTGGACTAGATCAAAGTCTTTGTTCTATGTGAGACAAAGTTTTGAGAGTATTGAGGGACTGATTATCAAGATATCTGATAGAAGGATAACAAATTTTTCGGGGGGGATCACAAATCTTGTTACCAAAAAGGCAATAGAGAGCTTATCAATAACATTGACACATATGCCTAGTTCCCCATTTTCACAAAATTTTATTAAATAATATATACACATATCAAGAATGTGTAGGTATGATGCAAGTAAGAGAGGGCTTTTTGAATTATATTTTACATTAGAACATATACTTATAATCACTTCAAGGTATAGAGAATATAAGATCTCAATGCTTACTGTTTGTTGATAATGAAGTATTTGATTTGGGAGAGTAAAATGTCCTCATAAAGGCTGTACTCTAACAAGATGTCTTACATACATGTTTTAAAATAATACCTTTTTATTACCAAAAAGCCAGCTGAGATCTTATCAATACCATGGACTCATATGCCTACTTCTTTGAAAAATTTAATAACTAACTTTATTTTTTAAAAAAATTACTCAGCATAAATATCAAGTGAGATACTCACTCACACACACACACACACACACACACACACACACACACACAAATATACCCAGGTAAAGTTTTGGCACTGCCATAGATATGGCCAGCACAAAATCTAATCCAAAGATTCCCTATAAATGTGAAGGTCACTAGATGTTTTTGTTTGTAGATGGCATTATTCCGATTGTAGCAAGCCCTAGAACACTGCAGTCTCCTTAGTGAATTCTATGATTTCTCAAAAGTTATACCTAAGGATATATAATAGAAAAAACAAGTCGATAAAGAGTATGTTGTTCAGTGTTGTGTCTGTTGGGATGGACAGTCCATAAGCTGGTTCATCAGTACATATGCCTGGAGTACTTGGATATCTCTGAACCCCATGCATTTTCATTGACTGTCCCCCTTTCCTGAAATTCTCTTTCCTCATCTCCATATCCTGCCTTTCCTTCCTTTCTTCAAGTCCCATATAAAACACTATCTTCTGCAAAGAGCTTTTCCCAATCTACCTTCATGCTAGTGTCTTCCCTTGATATTTCTAATTTATCCAATATTTATCTTGCTTGTACATAGTTGATTGCATAGTGTCCCCTCTTTTATCTTTAGGCTGTGAATTCCTTGAGAATAGAGACTATTTGCCTTTCTTTGTATTCCCAATGCTTAATGGTCATCTCCAGTCATCCTGATCTATATCCCAGATAGCTCTGGAAGAGAGAGTGAGGCTGGTGACTCTGCACAGCCCTACCTCACTTAAATCCAATTCCCTTGCAAGTCAAGACATCACCTTCCTGAAGTCAATGCTCATCTTTGGGAATGAAGGACAAAAACAACAATGCTTAGCATAATCCTTAGAACATCATAAATATTTGCTGACTTACCTTGACTTGACAGATACTAATATTAACAATAGACCGAACCTATAATTGTCTAGAAGAACAGCAGCCAGGTAAATGGTCCTCCTGAAATCACTCAGTGTTTTCAATGGCCCTAGATTTCTAACTGAAACTAAGGTACAGAGAAATTTTTAGTAAGCTGTGGAGTTAGAACTTGAACCCACATCTTCTGACTAAATTCATTAACATCCAATATTTGTATGCTCTGGCACAAAACTGAGAAACCCAAGTCAAGATTTTAAATGTTTTTACTATTCTGGGTCAAACAATCTAGGCATTTCTGGAAGGGTATCATGATATATAGGTTCCAAAGAGGAAAGAAACTTCAATTTGAACTACAAAATGCATATACTTTGAAGATAATGCTATTTCCCACTGTATTTAATGGGATTTTCATTGTATTTTTTTGCCAACTAGACTGGGTTTTATTTTATTTAGCTTCTTTGCTTTTAGGAAATGTTTACCATATATTGTTGGGCTACTTTCATGAAAGGATACCAAATTAACTCCCCAGGGCTAATATGAAATTATTTTGATTCCTATGTTTCTCATTTGCTGCTTCTGCATTGTTTCCAGGGCTATAAATGTCAATTGGGTGCTTTAGCAGACATTATGCAGACCTCAACTAAAAAGAATTTTTTTTTAAAAAAAAGATTGGGGCTTTGATTTACATGTTCACAATAAAAATAAAAGGTTTTTTTTAAAGGCTAGGTATTGGATACGGTTAAGTATCAATTTTTCTACCTCATACCATGACTAAAAGGGACATAAGAGCAATGAAAATTATTCTCTGAGCCATTTTTATTGGCTTGTTTATATCAAAGCCCCTCTTGCACTCAGACATGCCATTGTTTTATTATGATTTAGGGAGAGACTGTTGCTATTTTTTCATGTTAAAAAATGAAAAAAAGGATCCTACAAGAAGAATAGTTCACTGGTATTATTTCAATTCTGTTTTTGATACTGAAAGGGATTGTATTTCTCATATTAAGCATGTGAAATGATATTGTGCTTACTGCAAAACTGACTGGAGCATGAAGATAATTTAATTAAGACAAGTGGTATGCAAAGAGCCTTGGACAGGAGATCTGACTTACAGGATCATAGATTTATAGCTGAAAGGGATCTTAGATGCCAACAAGTCCCACCACTCTCATTTTACAAGTGAGGAAACTAAGACACCAAGAGGTCAATTGATTTGTCCAGAGTGGTCCAGCTAATTAAGTGTCTGAGCTGGTATTTAAACCCATATCTTCCCGACTCTAATCCACTATCCTCTCCACTTCACCATACTGTCTCCTTTCCTTTGAGTTTGAGACTCAAATCTGTTACTTAGCTAGATGTACTTACTGCCTTTACGAGGTTACAGTAAATCTCTCTGAGTCTCAATTTCTTCTTCTATAAGATAGGGATAATAATTTGTGGTTTTTGCAGGGGTATTTATGTTATATGTGATATATATGGGTGTATGTATATATGTGTGTATATAAACATATATAAGTACACACATATATACATATACATATATATGTTCAGTCCTTTCCTCCTGCTCTAGAGAGGTGTAAGGGAGAGGGAAGTATCATGGAAGCGATTGATGACAAGTGGATACAGAGGTAAGTCATCAAGACTGAAGAAATCATTCCAAGTAAAACATGACCTTTCCCATGTCTGGAATGCAATGACATGCCCATGTAGGTATGAGAATACTTCTCTTTTTTATAAATTTCTTTCTTATTTTTAGTTTACAGCACTCAGTTCCACAAGCTCTTGGGTTCCAATTTTTCTCTCCTTTCTTCTCCTCCCCCCTCCCAAGATGGCATGTAATCCAATGTAGGCTCTACATATACCTTCACATTGAACTTATTTACATAATAGTCTAATTGTAAAAAAGAATTGTAACTAATGGAATGAATCATGAGAAAGGAGAAACAAAACCAAAAAAGAAGGAAAAAAAAAAGAAAGACCAAATAGTTTGCCTCAATCTGCATTCAGACTCCATACTTCTTTTTCTGGATATGCATAGCTTCTCCATCATGAGTCTTTTGGAGCTCTCTTTGAACCTTGCATTGATGAGAGGAGTCAAGTCTATCAAAGTTAGTCCTTATAGATACCGTGTGTCTGTAATCGTGTATAATGATCTGGTTCTGTTCCCCTCACTCAGCATCAGTTCATATATGTCTTTCCAGGTTATAACAAAGTCTTTCTGCTCCTCATTTCCTATGGCACAATAGTATTCCATTACATTCATATACCACAATTTGTTTAGCCATTCTCCAATTGATGGGCAGCCTCTTGATTTCCAATTCTTTGCCACCACGAAAAGAGCAGCTATAAATATTTTTGTGCATATGGGTCCATTTCCCACTTGTATGATCTCTTTGGTATATAGCCCTAGAAGTGGTATTGCTGGGTCAAAGGGTATGCACATTTTTGTAGCCCTTTGGGTATAGTTCCAAATTGCTGTGAGAATACTTCTACCCAAGACTGGTGCGTTTGGTCAGGGGCCAGCCTTTCTTTGTCTGCCTCAATATAAAATAGCACAGCCCCTAATAGCCACAGGCCTATTGTCTGGATAGGTTTGATTTCCTGGGAGCAGTTATTTACATAAATTTCATTTCCTCAAGCCAGACAAAGGTAGGGACCTGGCAGGGGACAGTGAGGTGTAACAGAAGATACTTTCATCTTTGTAACCTTTTTATATACCTCAGTCTGTCCATCCATAGTTTATATAGTAATCAATAAACTTTGTAGCTAGATTTGGTTGTGAAATTTTTTGTCTGTTTCTGTAAATTGTTGTCCTGACTGTCACAGGTAGTGTGAGCAAAATATTTATCATCACTGAATGCAACATAACCTATTATTATTTTACCACCATAGCTTGGTTTCTTCTACTACCAATCCTTCTTCAAGGCTACTTGCCATTGCCACAGATGACAAGGACCCAGGCAAAGTGAATCAATTGTAACCTTAACTGAGTAAAATATAACGAGAAAACATTTTCATCAAAAAGAAATGTAGAATGCTTTTGGAATTTAAGAGATCTGAATCATCTATGTTACTACTCTCCTTCCCTACTATGAGTAAATGAAAACTGTATTTATACATTTAAAAACCCACCAGAAAAATGCCTCTATTCATTTAGTTTAAGAGCTTCCTAAAATCAATATAGTGATCCAAGGCAATTCCAAAGGACTCATGATGAAAAAATTCTATCCATTTCAAGAGAGAACTGATGAACTCTGAGTGCAGATTGAAGTATAATTTTCTCACTTTATTTTTCTGGCTTTTTTTTGAAATGTGGCTAATATGGAAACATGTTCTTAAATAATATTTAATTTTTTCCAATTATATGTAAAAATAATTTTTAACATTTGTTTTTAAAATCTTGATTTCCAAATTCTCTCTCTCCCTCCCTCTCTTTCTTCATTCCTCTCCCTTACTCCCCCCTCATTGAAAAGGCAAGCAATTTGATATAGGTTATACATGTGCAGCCATGCAAAACATTTCCATATTAATTATTTTGGGAAAGGAAACAGTGGCAAAAGGAAGCAACAAGAAAAATAAAGAAAAAAGTTTTTAAAAAGTATTCTTTGATATGCATTCAGATTCACTCTGTTCTTTCTCTGCAAGTGGATAACATTTTTCATCATAATCCTTTGAAATTGTCTTAGATCACTGTATTGCTGAAAATAGCTAAGTCATTCACAGTTAATCATTGTACAATATTGCTTATACTGTGTACAATGTTCTCCTGGTTCTGCCTACTTCACTTTGAATCAGTTCATATAGGAATCTCCAGGCTTTTCTGAAAGCATCCTGCTCATCATTTCTTATAGCACGATAGTGTTTTATCACCATCACACACCACAATTTGGTTAGCCATCCCCTAATTGATTCCAAGTCCGATGTTCTAGCCATTGACCACCTAGCTGCCCTTAAAATGTATTGTTCAGCTGTTTTTGTTGTATCTGACTCCTCATGACCCCATTTTGAGTTTTCTTGGCACAGATACTGCAGCGGTTTGCCATTTCCTTCTCTGAGTCATTTTACAGATGAGGAACTCAGACAAACACGATTAAGTGACTTGCCCAGAGTCACACAGCTAAGACATGTCTAATGCCAAATTTGAACTCCAGTCTTCCTGACTTTTAGGCCCAGAGCTCCATGCACTGCACCTCCTAGCTGCCCTCAAATGGGATGAACTCACTGATAAATGGAAGCAGAGAGCAGAGCAGATAGAAAACCAGAATCCTACAATATGTCATTTACAAGAAACATACCTGAAGCACCAAAACACACATAGAGTAGAAGTAAGGAGATAGGGGAGAATTTATTATACTTCAGCTGAAGTGAAATAAAAAAAGCAGAGATAGTAATCATGATCTCAGACAAGCAAAAGCAAAAATAGATCTAATTAAAAGAGATAAACAGAGAAACTACATTTTTCTAAGAGGTACCATAGACAATGAAGTAATATTATTACTTAAGATATGTGCACCAAATGATATAGCATCCAAATTCTTGAAGGAAAAGTTAAATGAGTTACAGGAGGAAATAGTAAAAGTCTACTCTGGTAGAACTTCAATTTCTCCGTCTCAGAACTAGATAAATCTAGCCAAAAATAAAAAAGTTAAGGAGATAAATATAATTTTAGAAAAGTTAAATATGATAGACCTCTGGAGAAAACCAAATATGAATAGAAAGAAATACATGTTTTTCTCAGTGGGGCATGGCACTTCCACAAAAATTGGCCATGTATTAGGACATTAAAAACCTCACAAAGAAATGTAGAAAAGCAGAAATTTTAAATGCACCATTTTCTGATTATAATGCAATCAAAATTACTTTCAAGAAATGGCTGTGGAAAATAGGTTACAATCAATTAAAAATTAAATAATCTAATCCTAAAGAATGAGTGATCAAAGAACGAATCATTGAAACGATCAATAATTTAATCAACAAGAATCACAACAATGAGACAACAAACCAAAATTATGGGATGCAGGCAAAACAGTATTTAGGGGAAAACATATCTCTTCAAAAGTGCTTTGTTTCTGACTACTGCCTCCCACAAGCCACCATCCCTTCTACCAGCCCCCCTCCTATTATCACCCTCCCCTCTGGCTTCCCTGTAAGGTAACATAGATTTCCATAACCAACTTAGTGTATATGTTATTCCCTCTTTGGGCCAATTCCAATGAAAGTAAGGTTCAAACATTGCTCGCCACCTGCCCCCATCTTCCCCTTTTTGTGCTGCTCTATGTGAGATAATTTAACCCATTCTACCTCTCATTTTCCCCTTTTCCCAATAAATCCATTTTTCACTCTTTAATTTTTGGGGGAGATATTATCTCATCATGGTCAACTCATATATATGCCCTCTGTTTATATACACTCCTCTCTGCCCTAATAATGATAAAGTTCTTAGAAGTTACAAATATCCTCTTTTCATGTAGGAATGCAAACAGTTCAACCTTATTGAATCCCTTATGATTTCTCTTTCTTGTTTACCTTTTTTGCTTCTCTTGAGCTTTGTATTTGAAGGTCAAATTTTCTGTTCAGCTCTGGTCTTTTCATCAAGAAGGCTTAAAAATCCTCTATTTCATTAAATATTCACCCCACCCCCTCGCAGGATCAGACTCAGTTTTGCTGGTTGTGATCCTTGCTCCTTTGTCCTTTGGAATATCATATTCTAAGCCCTTCAGTCTTCAAATGTAGAACCTGCTAAATCTTGTGTTATCCCTACTTGTGAGAAACGTGGTTTTGGGGATCACTGGACTTCCTAGGCAGGGCCAAAGTCCTGAAGAAGAACCCTGTGATAATCCCTAGGGAAGGCTGTACAGACCACAGGACTCCCAGAGGAAGCCATCCCTTAATTCGTGGGGATCACAGGGCCTCCTAGGGGTCAGACCCTAAGGAAGACCCAAGTGATGGCCCCTTATGATGGCAGTAAGATCACAAGGCTCCCGAGACAGGGCCGGAAGTCCTAAGTGATGTCCCCTTAAGAAGGCCGTGCAGACCACAGGGTTCCCCAAGGGAATCCAGAGTGGTAGCCCTCTTAACACCGCAGTGGGGATCACAGGACACCCCAAGACAAGATCCAGGAGTAAGCCTGGCGAGCTTCCGCTGCCTGTTGCTTCCCTTCACTTGACCTTAGGAAAATCCATGTGATTTGCCCATTAACACTCAAAGAATTCAGGACCAGAGTGGGCAGAGGAAGGCATTTTATTACGCTCCCCAAGAGAGCGGGTGTAGTGCTCACAGGAACACTCACACTGATACAGCTGCAGGAGCAGGGGTAACCATTCCCTCCACTCCTGCTAGAGTCATGGTTAGTTTACAGTCTTTGTTTTTTTACATAGTTTTCCTAGGTTATACAGTTTATATAAATAGGATAATAAGGATACAGAAGCAAAAGTGAAGTTAATTAGATTTTCCTTGTCTTAGTTTAGGATTAAACTATATTCTTTTACTTCCCCTACTTTCCCTCTTTAACATATGCAAATGATGCAAATCAGTAGGCCTGGATTCTTGACCAAGACCAGACTCTAGATAAGCTTGAACAGGTTCAAGTGGGTTTGGCCTCTCTAATTCCCCAGACTGCCTTCTCAAAAAGCATGCACATGCTTACAACCCTCTGACCTCTCACCTGACTGACCTTGAGGCCTGGTCTCTGCTAAAGCTGGGGTGGGGGAGGGTGGGGAAGCACACCTTTGGTTCTGTGGAAACAAAACTCCTCCTCCCATTTCTTACACTACTGTAGCTCTATGATATCTGAATTATTTCTTTTTGGCTACTTGCAATTTTTCCTTGACTGGGAGGTCTGGAATTTGACTATAATCTCCTGGAAGTTTTCATTTTGGGAGCTCTTTCAAGAGGTGATTGATGGATTCTTTCAATTTCATTTTTACCCTCTGGTTCTAGAATATCAGGGCAGTTTTCCTTCATAAGATCTAGAAATTTGATGTCTAGGATCCCTTTCTGATCATGACTTTCAGGTAGTTCAATAATTCATAAATTATCTCTCTTGCATCTATTTTCCAGGTCAGTTGTTCTTCCAATGAGATATTTCACATTTTCTTCTATTTTTCCATTCTTTTTGCCCAATTCTAATTTTTAAAAATTTATTTTCTTCAATGAGCTTTTATACATCCTTTTCCATTTGGCCTATTCTGCTTTTAAGATATTGTTTCCTTCAGTATTTTGGTGCCTCCTTTGCCACATTGTAGATTCTTTTTCATGATTTTCTTACATCACTTTCTTTTCTCAATTTTGCCTCCACCTCTTTTATTTGATTTTTAAAATAATTTTTGAGCTCTTCCAGGGCCTGAGAGCAAGTCATATTTTCACTGTCCTTTTGTTGTCTTTTTCTGAGTTTATGTTTTGACTTCCTTGCCACTATAGTAACTTTCTATGGTCATATTCTTTTTTTTGTTGTTGTTTGCCCACTTTTCCAGCCTATTTCTTGACCTTTAACTTTATCTTAAAGTTGGGTTCTGCTCCCAGGATAGAGATAGCATTATCTCAAGCTTCAGGTTTTTCTTGCTGCTGTATTCAGGTTTTGTAAGTTTTTGGTTTTTCAAAGTAGTATGATCTAAGGATAGGTGTGGTCACTACTCTCCTGGCCTATGCTCTGGTCTGTGAGTGACCACAAACACTCCTGTCCATCCTGGAACTGGGATGAGAGTCCCTACTCCTGCTAGTGCTCCTCCTCACTCTGGTGCTGCAACTGGGAACTGCATACAGGTAGTGCAATAGATTCCTATTCCCAGTGCCAGCAAAAGGTTATCTTCTTCTTGTTATCTTTTTATCTTGTTATCTTCTTCTGACCAGTAATCTGACCCTCTTACCATCTTTGGGCTGAGAACTCTGGAAGCCAAGGAGTCAGTTGGCCCCAAGCCTTGCTACTGGCTTGACTGGGTATGGCTCACACTGGACTTCATTCCACTCTCACCCCAGTGAGACAGGCCTTTCTTGCTGACCTTCTAAATTGTCTTAGGCTAGAAAATTGCTTCACCCAATCCTTTTGTTGCTTCTCCTGCTTCAAAATTTGTTTTGAGGCATTATTTTAACATTGTTTGGAGAAGAATTTGGAAGAGCTCAGGTAAACCTTTACTCCACCATTTTGGCTCTGCCTTCTCTGGAAATGTGTTTTGTGTGATTTCACATGTATAATTGGTATCCTATTGCTTGCCTTCTCAAATAAGTGGTGGAGGTAGTAGGATAGAAGGAGAGAATTTTTAATTATAAATTTGAAGAAAATATAAAAAAAATTAAAAAAAATTTAAAGTGCTTCCTGAGCATAAACACTATTTCCATTCTAAACAGGAAGAAGTAGATACAGGGCCAAAAAAGCCAAACAAGCATAACACAGATTCTAACAAAGTTTCAAACACTTCCTTTCCAGAAGGGAAAACATCAGCCTGGTGGCTGCTATGAGTGGCATTGCTGCAAACCCAGGAAGAGAGTCTTAAGTGGCAGAGTCAGTTTCATTATCATGAAAAATGGAGCCTCCTAGCTAGGGACAGACCAAATTGCTTAAGCATATCACCATGTGTCAAAACTCCTAACTGATTTTCTACTCATTAAAACCATTATGTTTCTCCAGGGCTATATTGCTGTGTGGGCATACTTTACATTCTATAGATTATTTTGCAATTTAGTCCTGAGTTGATGTAAACTAAGTTAAATGAGTCGTGGAGCACCGATTAAAAAATGAGTACATGTAGTTTAGGCATATTCTATCTGGGCTAAGCCTTAAGGATGGTTTTAACAGCTATCAAATCTCTGAACTCCAAATATCTAATAACGTTTCCTATCAAGAAACCCACTTTGCTCTGGACTAAATTTTGTAGATTCCTTCATCTTTATTTTTTCTTGGGAAATTTCCAATTTTGCTGATTTTCTAATCACTTTTTTTCATTTTCCCTAAATATTTATTCTCATGAATACATACCTTCCTTTTCCCATGGGACATAGTCGTAAATTTATTTTTGCTCCAGTTCCTGATCCAGATACTCTATAGTAGCAGTATTTGGTAGAACCATGGTTAGCAAAGGACAAATGGGACTTTGTTATAAGATGATGACAACCAAGAAGGTATACTTGTTTCCCTTAGTAAGTCCTGTCCTGTTTCCTCACTTTAAAATTCTTTGGAAGTATGGGGTGAAACTATCATCCCTGGAATCTTGTTGCCTTGACATCATTGTAAAAGGGGCCAACCTCCCCCCTAACTACTGAGGGGGTGAGGGCTTGAAATTTTTGGGTAAATACAACTGCACCTTTGCATCGTGACTATATCTATTGTATAATTATCCCTTCTGATCGTTTTTTCTGCCCCTTTCAATACTTTGCTTTTTTCCCTCTCTTATTCTTCCTGCTCCATCCTTCAGCTTAATTGTTTTTCCGGCTTCTGTCACGACCATACCCATAATGGGACAGTTTTTGGTACCTTGTTGTTGAATTGAACAAGTCCATCAGATCTACAGTCGTATCTGCAGAAGGATTCTCTACCAATGAATTAATCCTCTTCTGAATGTAGGTATCTCTATGATGCCGAGAGATGGCTTAAATATAATTTTACTGCTTAAGAATTAAAGGAACAAATTTTAAAAGCACAGGAACTGCACTCATGATTTCATTGGTATAAAGAACTCCCAGAAGGGAAGGCTACCTTTATTGATGCATGTCGGAATATTGTGTGCAATCCAAAGTCTTAGTTTACCAAGAGTACTGGGAAGTTAAGGGACTTTCCCAGGGTTACGCAGTCAACGTATGACAGAAACAAGACTCAAACCCAGGCCTGTCTGGCTCCAAGCTTGCCTCTCTAGCTGTAATTCCATGCTTCCTTTCTTTAAAAGGAAACTAAATTCAAATAAAACACTACTCAGAATTAGATCCTCCTGAAGAGTCAAAGGGATGGCAAGTCAAATGAGACATAGTTATAGGACAGATAGATAATCCCAGGAGGGCACTAAAATGAAGCTTCTGATACCCCTTTCCCCACATCCCCAGAATAAACCTCTTTATACTTCAATCAACAAAAAAGTAAAAACACGGCAAAACAATGTCTCATAGTTCCAATCCAGATCACTTGCTATTAGAGCCCCGGCCTGGTTTATGAAGCAATGGAAGGAGATGCTGGGGAAAAGGAGGAGAGAAGAGAGGACAAAAGGGAAAAAGAGGGAGAAAGAGCTCCAACAGAGCATCAGGGGTGCTAACACAACACTGCCCTCAGACATCTAGCATCCTTGGCTTACAATGATCCTCCAGAACCTCCCTAGCTGAACACATCAAATCAGTACAGCTCCTACTACTCTATGCATCTCACAGGGGTGCTGGGAGAAGAGACCTTTGTAAACCTGTCAGTATCCAGCACAGTGCCTTGAGCATCGCAGAGATTTAAACATATGTTGAATTAAAATAGTCAAGCAACAACCATCTTGGGCCTTAGTTTTCTCCTCTAGGAAATGGAACTACGTCTAGTAGGCAGAACACTGAGCTCAGAGTCAGGAAGAATTATGTCGATAAGTGTTTACTAAGCACTTACGATGTGGCTGACACTGTGCTAGGCATTGGGAATGCAATTGCAAGTAGAAAGATAGTCCTTGCCCTCAAGTAGCTTACACCCTAAGACAGCACAGAAAAAGGAGCTGAAAAGTGGGGTGAGGAGAGAAGAGATGAAGGTTTGGAGGATTTTAGAGAAAGTTTGAGAGGGTCAGGAGTGCAACCTGGTGAGGAATGATGTCATGGTTTGCCAGGGCACCCTCCTGAAAATGGAGATTTTAGGAGGAAAAATCCAATCAGAAGGAGAAGCTGCAGGGCTGAAGGGAACTTCTAATGTGAGAGGAAGAGCCTGGCTCAAATCTCCCTTCATGCACTAGTGGTGTGATCCTGGGCATCTTATTAACCTCTCCAGTCTCAGTTTCCTTAGCTGGGGACTGGACTCAGTGACTACCAAAGCTCCTTCCCATTCTAGACTTCAAATCTGAGAATCTCAATATTCTCCTTCATCTTTAACATTGTTGTGATCCTGAATGCTTTGTTGTTGCTGAAAAAAGGGGGTTGGGGGTGAAATTAAAGCTAGATTAAGAGAAGAACCAGATTGCCCTTCTTTTTTCAGTCCCTTCAACCTCCAGCACTGGTGCGGAAATATAGGTTACCACCACCACTGCTTTGTAATTGTTCCCCATGATGATGGCGGGAGGTGGGAGATAAGCAACTGCTCTGTACGAGACATCTTAAGCACATCAGCAGTGCATTCTGGCACTATAAATAGCCCTTTTTAGAAAATGGAATATTTTACAGGTTTACTACCTCATGCACTCAATATTCATTCCCATTCAAATCTACCTTTTTTTTCTTTCAACATTTCCCATTTTCCTCTGTTGTCATTTATTTCAGAATGTGAAAGTTCTGCAAACTATCTAATTATACAGATTTCCCTGGACACTATCAGACTAGAAGGGAAGAAGCGCCTCACTCAGGTAAAAGGACAAATCCCAATTTACCTAAAGATATAAGATGCCTCGGACACTGATTAGCCCTCTCATTTCTTTCGCATATGTGTTTCAGTAAGTGTGTTCTTGACTTTGTTCTACCATTCAGATTTTGTCTCCAAGAGATTTAAGAAGGAAAAAGAGGAAAAAGCAGGAGGTGAAAGAAAAAAGAAGAAAAGAAGAGGAAAAAGATGAAGATAATCATGATAATGTGACTGAATTTAGCTGGTTAATAAGACATCGAGATTTTCAATAGGTACTCAAAGGCTCTGATTTGTGTGAATGATTGTCAGTAACGTGGCTTAATGACGACTCCTAAGTGAAAGGGAAGAAAGATTAGTTTATTTGCATTTGTGGAGTCTTTGCAATCTACATTCTAACCGAAATAAGGTTGTTGATAATAGCTATCATTATATATCGCTTCAGGTCTGTGAAGCACTTTTCTAATGTTATCTAATTTTATCCTCTCTGAACAACCCTGGGAGGTTGGCGCTACTATTATCCCCATCTTTCAGATGAGGAAATGAGCTGAGAGAGATGAAGTGGCTTGCCCAGGTTCATACAGCTAGTCAGAAGTCTGAGGTGGGACTCTGGTTTTGATCTTCCTGACGCTATTAAGTGAACATCTAGCTCACTGTAGCTAATTTTTTAAAAATTAGGGAATCTATGTTTATTATTGAAAAAGTTCACTATGTAATTTTTTCTTAATGTTGGTATATAACACAAAATTTTAAAAAAACTAGCATTAGGTTCCTTCAAAATATTTCCTTCTCCAATTATACTCATTTCCGCTTTGTTATTCATTTCAATTCAACAAGCACGTACATTGGAAGGAATTGTTCAGGTTTAGGGGGACACAAAGACAAAACAGGAACAGGTTTTATCCACAAAGAGCTTGTACTGTACTGACAGGTATAACTCGGACACGATACCTAATACAAAGTTATCCAAAGTGATTTCAAAAAGGAGAGAAATGATGAGATCCAAGGCTGGTGGCATTAGTGGATAGTGTGAGACTCCCGAGCAACAGAGACCTGTATTGGAATCCTACATCTGCACTTACTACCTATGGGACCCTACACAAATCTAACTCTTTGGGACTTTAGTTCTTCATCTCTTAAATGAGGAAGTTGGAGCATGGTTTCTAAGTCCCTTAGAATCCTATCCTAAATCCATGATCTTATGAAAGGTCTTTATTTGGAAGTGTGGCACCAAAGACATATTTTGAGAAAAGCTTCTAATTGAGGAAGGAAGGATTCTGAGAGTTGAAGATGAGGAGGAATGCATTTTAGTCATGAAGATCACAAATGCAACAATGTAGACGTGAGAGTTGGAAATTCAGGTTGCAGGAATAAGGTCCAACAAGACCCATAGCCATTACTAGGACATTGTGGCCTGACTTCAGCAGTCTCCGTATAACAGAGCTCGATATATTTGCTTTGAATCTTGAAATCAAAATAAACAAAAAGGACTTAAATAAAATTTGTCAGCTTTTCAGCACTTGTTTTTACAATAATTAAAAAAATTACACATGCTACACATGGATGATGCTAAGATGGTTTTTACACATAAATTAGAATAGACAAAATTTAGACGACCTAAAGAACACTTTTTCTGCTGGCTTCTCCAAGTTTCCCTTGTGACTAAAATGCTCTCTACCGTGCAGAGGTGGATTTTTCTGCCACAGCAGGCCAGAAAATCAAGACAGTGCTGACCGAGGTTCCATTGCATTACCTAAATCAGTTTCATCCCCCACCCTACCTTCTCACAGTTAATGCAAGTGGGGAAAAGAGAAGGGGAAGGGAAAAACATTTATATAATGCCTACTATGTGCCAAGCACCTGTGCAAAGTGTTTTTACAATATCTCATTTGATCTTCCCAACACTCCCATGAAGAAGGTGCTGTTATTATCCCTGGTTACAGTAAGTAAAATGAGGCCAACAGAGGTTAAGTGCCTTGCCCAGGGTCATATGGCTCGTAAGTATCTGAGGCTGGAGTGAACTCAGATCTTCCTGATTCAAGCCTATCGTTCTATCTGCTGCCTCATCTAGTCCCTTCTAAAAAGATAAAAGGTGCAGGTTGTTTACTTTCTCTTTGCTTTCCCTATTGTTTCCCTAACCCCTTCCTTCTGCTCTGTTAATACAGCCAGGAGGTTTCAAAGTGGCCTAGTGAGCAGAGTGTGAACTCCCTTTTAGGGGGTAGCTTGTAGGAATACACAGAGGAGGATGGCATGCCAAATTCAGGGGTCTGGAGAACTCTAATAGGTTGAAATTAAAGCCAAAATGGTAGGTGGAGCCAGATTTTTTTTTGGAGGGGGGAAGGCAGGGCAATTGGGGTTAAGTGACTTGCCCAAGGTCACACAGCTAGTACATGTGTTAAGTGTATGAGGCTGGATTTGAACTCGGGTCCTCCTGATTCCAGGGCTGGTGCTCTACTCACTGTGCCACCTAGCTGCCCCAGAAGCCAGATTTTGAAAAACCTTAAATGTTTGGCTGAGGAGTTCTATTTTATTCTTGATTATTAGGCAGGTATTGAAAGTTTTTGCTTAGTGAATGGTACCCCGTGTATATATGTAAACAGGTATAACTCCCAATTGCCTGAGAGAATGCTTAGCAGCTAAATTGCATACTTGACAAATTTACTTTAGATGATGGGAGGACTTCAAAAGACGGAGACTTGAAAGGGAAACTTGGACTTTTGAATGGTTACTAAGAGTCCTCAGAGCCTCATGTATGTAGACAACCAGACTCAGACATGTTCCTTCCTTCCCAGTACTTGCAACCCTACAGACCTCCGGGAATAGACTTCAGTGAGACAATCCTTTCTCCTGGGTTGAGGTGAAATATTATGTAGCTCCCTGGGGAAGAGTCCATTTACTAGTGTGTATTCTCTGGCCTTATCTAATCTGTATAGCTTCCTTGATTTCTGTTTACTGCTTACTTTGATAAAGAAGATGACCAGCTATTCAAGACAATCTCTTGTGTAACCAGCATTTGGTAGGAGTTAGCTAAACTGGTAAATGTAAACTAAATCCTATCCTCCCTTTTACAGTGATCAAGGAAGGTGCCTTTTATGGTGAACCTATAATTGAACTCCTAGATTACAAATATTTGGGGTGTGATAGAGACATACAATTCTAGTCCAATATCCCCCTCAAAGATAAATACCAAGCTGGCAGTCCTATTTCCTTCCAGGCTCTCCTTTGCTAGTCTGCTGGAAGTACTGGCACTTTTACTCTCTGAAAAAAAAAAAGCAGAAATCATAATCTCCCTTGGAGATGAGGTGATCTAATCATGCTCCACTTTACCCAGCTGTCTTTTATGTTTGCATAGCCCAACCACATATGTATTGCATGAAGAAGATTATTTTGGTTGCTATGTGGAAGATAGGTTGGAGAGGAAAGGCATTGGAAGCAGGTAAATGAATTGAGGCTATAACAGGATCCTGCATTAAAGTAATATTTGTTGAGCAGAACAACAAAAACAATATACATGACCACAACAATGTAAACAGAAAGAACAAATATTCCTCCCCCCAGAAAAAATCAAAAGTGAATATTGCAAAATTATGAAGTACAGGCACGATTTAAAAGAAGAGATAGGAGAAAATACTCCTATCCTGCCCATTTGCAGAGGTGGGAGGTTCATAAGCGCTGTACGCAGCACATTTTTTTTGACTTTTTCAATTTGATTTGTTTCTCTTCTCTTTTACTTTTTTCATCTTTAAAAAATATTATTGTTATATGGCATGGTTCTCTCTGAGGAAGGGAAGGAATAATTTGGGAAATTGTGATGATGCAAAAAATTCATCAATAAAACTGACTTACAACCAAAATAAAGTAATAGTAAATTCATTATAGCAATGTAAGCAATCTCATGATGATCTGGTAGGAAATGGATTTTTAACAACTGGAAAATAGAAGAAACATAACACAGTTGAAGGAGTTGGAAGACATGTTCAGTCACATAATGACCTGTCTGAACAGTGCTCTAATGTGCACTTATTAATAAGTATTACTTGGCATTTCAGGTATCTCTGTTTATGTTAAATCTCAGTACTAGACAGTAATCTCCACAAGTTAGGGAGTCTGACTTATTTATTTAAACTTTGCAGAAACATTTAATAAATGTTTAATTGAATTGAATGGCTTTATATAGGTACTGGACTTTCTTAAAGTGAGGTATACCTTCATTTTAAAACGTCATAGTGAACAATATCCTAACACCTTCCTCCACACAAGTTAATACAGTTTTTTTCTTGAAAGAAGATAAAAATTTCCCTTAGGATTTGATTTGCCCGGGGGCTAAGGCTCAACTTGTAGGGTTTTGGAGGCAGATTCATGGGATCTATGGCTGTATCAACAAGGTTTCCTAGTCACCTAGCCATCATATGAGACTGCTTGCATTGCTCTACTGGATTTACTATTACTTTTTTTTTATAAGTACATTTTATTGATGAATTTTTTGCATCATCACAATTTCCTAAATTATTCCTCCCCTTCCTTGCAGAGAACCATGCCATATAACATGTGGTGTCAGAATCCTTAGACATGATGGATGTCCCAAGACCAGACGAGTAATCACATCCTTCCTGCCCTGCTGACTACAGGGTGTCCCTAAAGTCTGGACACATAGGAAAATGCATATTTTGAAATATTTGGAATATTAACAGACCTTAGCCCCCTTGACTTCCTTTTCTGGGTATGCTGAAGGAGAAGGTATACTTAATGAAAATCACAGATACAACACACTTGATTGAACGCATATAGAGTGAATGTGCTAAAATTGACGGCAATGGGGAGTTATTGCATCAAGTTCACGTGAATCTTGCAAAACTCATCAACCTTTGCATCACAAATGATGGAAATCATATTGAAGATGTTATTTGTTAATATTCCAATTAAATAAAATGTTGTTGAAAATTTCATTTCTTGAAAATATGCATTTTTGCTTATGTGTCCAGATTTAGGAACACCCTGTAGACTGGTTCCCATATTGGGAAAATGATACACAAGCTAAGTGCTGAAGTATCCTTTGCTAAACATCTTCCTATGTTATGTCTTAGTAAATTTTCTTTTGCTGACTATTGAACAGCCTCCAAATTCCTCATTTCCTTCCAACTTCAAACCTGAACTAACAAGGTATAGCAGCCTGAGTCAGGCCCACCTCTAACACTGGGTAAAAAATAAATAACAGCTACAGAACTGGCAAAATTTTAAAAAATGATTCTTTGGGTAAGGGTTGAGTGTCAAGGAAAGCTCATGAGGTAATCTCTTCCTGATGGCAGAACTTCACCTGTTGAACTCCAATCCATCTTCAAGGCTTTACTTGAATGTTCTTCCTATTGGAGACCTGCCCTATTACCACTCATCAAGAAAGATCCTACCTGTTTCACGAAATCACAGAGCATTTAGTATACCTTTCCTGTGCATTTAAAATTCATTTTAGAAAAAAAATTGTGTATATGCCTTGCTTTTTCTTTTGAATCTACACTGAAGTCCATATCCCCCATAAGAATCTTTTAAATAGCCAACTTCATTGTTGAAAATTCAAAAATTCTGCTCAGCCATCTATTGTATAAAATGAAACTCATGTATTTGACCTATATAAAAAGTTGCACATTGTTAATTAGTAATTATCACTAGATGGTTCTGCATCAGAGCAACTCTATGTTGGTCTATTTGATATGGAATCTTGTCATTCTTTCATTTCATCTCTACTCTGATAATGACATTGATTTTCTATGCATTTTTTTGTGCTCTAAGGCACAGGTTCCATCTCTTTGGTGACATAATTTAGTGCTGATATGTGCGCATTAATCCCTCTCCCAGCTGCATTGCTAACTCATTTCTGTAGGACTTTCTCTTCCATGCCATACAAACTTCTTTTCCCTGGAATCTCACTCCATTCTCAGATTACTCCACACATTGAACACACTCTCTGGTCCTAAAACCTCACCTTTTCATTGGCTAGTTCCTCCCCAAACCTCTGACTTAAGTAGGAGGCAAGACCAAAATGTCTTCATCCACTTCTCCAGGCATTTCCACAGGTCTTTCTCCATTATGCCCCCTTACCTTCTTACTGCCCCCACTGTTCAACTCTCTTTTATGGTTGTCTTTCTCCATTAGAATGTAGCTCCTTGAAGGCAGGGATTATCTTTCTGCTTCTATTAGTACTCACAGCACTTAGCACAGTGCTGGCTCATAATAAATGCTTAATACATGTTTGATGACTGACTGAATTTTTGTTTTTTATGTTGATTCTTTTTTGTTACCTTTCCCTCCTGCTCACCAGTCTACAATCCTTATAAATATACATATGGCATGTATATGTATATATAAACACACACAAACATATGTCTGTATATAGGCATATATACATAAAGTTATATATCATACATATAATACATAAAATGTTAATTTTTTGAAAGCTAGACTTGAAATCCACTAGAATTTCTAAAGTACAGGCCAATTCTATCAGTGCTAAATATCACATAAATCTTTCCTGTTCTTCCTATGACTCGGATCATTAACTTCTATCTTCTCATCTATATAATTGGTGATTAATGATGATATGATATAATACATACATAATGATAGTGCCACCAGACCATAGCATACTGAGAGATCTTAGGCTGAGAGATCGCTTCCTCCAGAGCTCCTCGTTTCCATGCTAGTTAGGATGGTGATATTTCAGGCTGTAACCAGAAAAAAATAATTTTAAAAAGATATTCTTAACTATACAACCTCTTTAGAATGGAGAAGAGAGCAGTTTTTAAAAAAAAGAATGGAGGATTATGAGTTTTGGGCTAGCTATGCTGTATGAAAACAACTTGTCCATTTCCTCAATTAAATTCAAGTAAACCACTCAATTCAATGCAAAATAAAATTAGTTATTGACATCGTTCTGGTCTGGAATCAGCAGTAAATTAGTCATACTATTGGTTGCAAAGTCATTGGATAATATGTACGTATGTGAATATAGATACATGCACATAAACCCACATGTGCTGCATCATGAAATGATCAGAACCCTAACTATATGTATGCATGTACTCTATTGTATTGATCCATTTGACTAAATTTACTCCTTATTCCAGACTAGTTAATTTACTTGAGATTTCTTTGTTCTTCACTCAGTTGACTGTTTGACTTCATTATGGCAATGGACCTGTTGTTTTGTCACAACATAAATAACCTAAAAATAATTGTATGTGCATTTATTAATTTATATGTCTATGTAGCTGTCTATTCATATTTACACTCTGGCTACTTATCTATTTAAAATTTTGGAAACTGTGCAGTGCTTGTTATGAGTCAAGCTACTTTCTATCATCTATACACCCCTCCTAGCCCCCTCAACATACACACACATAAGGTAATGGAGAGATTCATGATGAGCACAGGTAGGTTGCAGCTCATTTCCAGTGATGACTTATGCTAAAAAGTGGTTTAAAGGCTTTCATTAAGGAAATGTGTGATTGTAAAGAAAGCTGGTCCATCATGAGGTAAAAGCAAAGGATAAAAGGACATACATATACATATAGACAAAATACCTATAGGCAAAGTGATTCACCTATACCCACAAAATATTTTTTTTAAAAAAGATTCAAGAGAAATGCCTTAAGTATCCAGCAAGGTCTTCTTGGAGAATCTGCTGAAGAATAAAGGCAAGATTCGCACAGAATAAGAAGGCACAGATTGGTTGCCAATTGGTACCAAAGGAGGGAATACCCACACTCATGATATCATGATCCAATGAAATATTAAAACACAGAAATATGTATATAGTTACTACACATTAATTCAATTCAACAGGTACTTATTAAGCATGTATTATTTATTGTATGACCAAGACACTATGCTGAGCACTGGAGATATGAAGACAAAACAAAGTAGTACCTTCCTCAAGGCCTTACATTCTAATGGGAAACCTATCTCTATTTTTAACTACTTTAAAATAATGAAGTACAATCACGAATTGGTACAAAAGTAATTTTAAAAAGACTAAACTTTACATAGGTAGTTTTTCCTAGCAGTGTGCCATTGTCACCAAAATTTCATATAAAAAGATTAGTTGGATGAATTCATTTAATAAAAGTTATTGAACAGTCCATAATGGGTATAGTTCAGTAACAAAATATAGAAGCCTTTTTGTTATCCCAGTGATTTTTAATAGAACTACCCACACACCTGAACCACATACATGCATGCATAAGTATTGGAATTATAGTAACATCATTCTTGTTTGTTGAGAAAAAAAATCTTTACTCTTGTGAGTATACTCCCATTAAAGAATCCTCTAGCTGACATCTACCTTAATGAAAAATCTGTTAGTATTACAACAAACATTGCTGTAATGTGAAAGACATTAGGAAACTCAATGCTTTTAAGAACCTTCCCACTGTAGAACATAAAAACATAGGCTATCTTAGCTCAAGGTTGTCTTTGGTCTCTCTGTTCAGAGTGAGGCCATGCTATTAAGGTGGGAATATTTATGCACCACTGACTCTATGTAGCCATTTATAGGATAGAAAGTTAATAATGTTTAATGATCCATTCACTGTGCAAAAATTATAGTCATAGAATGTTAAACCAGAGAACGTCAGAGATAACCTGGTCCAGCGCCTTCATTTCATAGGAAGTGAGAGGAAACTGAATCCCAAGGAAGATTATATTGCTAAAGAATATATTGTAATTTCAGGATAGTATAATGTAGCTAGATGGGTTTATAATTTTTTATTTTATTTTTTTATTTTTGGGGGGTTTATAATTTGATCAGCACACTAACTACCATAGTACAGGGTGTCCCTGTAGTCTGGACACATAGGGAAAAATGCATATTTTGAAATATTTGGAATATTAACTGACCTTAGCCCCCTTGCCTTCTTTTTCTGGGCTGTGCTGAAGGAGAAGGTGTACTCAATGAAAATCACAGATGGCGACATACTTGATTGAATGCATGAAGAGTGAATGTGCTAAATTGACGGCAATGTGGAGTTATTGCATTGAGTTCACATGAATCTTGCAAAGCTCATCAACCTTTGCATCACAAATGATGGAAATCATATGGAAGACGTTATTTGTTAAAATTCCAACTAAATAAAATGTTGATGAAAATTTCATTCATTTCATTTCTCAAAAATATGCATTTTGCCTATGTGTCCAGACTTTAGGAACACCCTATATTTCATAATCGAGTGTTGGAGAGTCCTTATTATTATAATCACTAACCTTCAATTTGATTAACAAATGTTTCAGGACATCGTACTCTGGTAGGGGAGGAGGAAGATATGGAGGCGAGGGGAAGAAGAAGGCAGTGGGGTGCTAAGAGGTATAAGAGAAAAGGCAACAATATGTTGCATGTAATCGGTGCCAAATGAGTGGTATGGACATAGGAATTCAGAAGATGGAAAGGTCGGTGTTGACTAGATTAGTCAGGAAAGGCTTTACAAAGGCTTTTTACTGAGCCTTGAGGAATGTATTGTGTTTGGATAGGCAGAAGAGAGTGGAAAAGGAATTGCATGTAGTGTGGTAGGGGTAAGGGTTGGGGGCGAGGAATGAGGAATATGGAATTAGAGTGTGTGTATGCATGTGTCACACGAATAAAGGCATAAACTAGGGAAGGCGAATGAAAAGTATATGTTTGCTGTATGGTATTTTGTTGTTGAGTTGTTTCAGTCATGTCCTATGCTTCATGACCCCAATTGGGGTTTTCTTGGCAGAGATACCGGAGTGTTTTGTCATTTCCTTCTCCAGCTCATTTTACAAATAAGAGAACTGAGGCAAATAGTGTTAAGTGACATGCCCAGGGTCACACAGTTAGTAAGTGTCAGAGGCAAGATTTGAACTAAGGAAGATGAGTCTTCCTGACTCCAGGCCTGGCCCATTACCCACTGTGCCACCTAGCTGCCCTTTTGTATATGTACACACAAATGTATATAAATACATGTATTATATATATATATATATATATATATATATATATGCATGTATATATAGCAAACACATATCCATCCATCCTTCCATCTATCCATCCATCTATTTATCTATCTGTCTATGCTTAGCACAATTTTAGCTCAGTAAAGTTTTCATATGCATAGTTCCGGATAATGCTGGATATAAAGATTATAGCCAGATTTTAGTGAGTTTTGAAAGCTAGGCAAAGAAGTTTTTATGAAGATGTTATTGGCCATTGAAATTCTTCCACTCCTTTCATTTCAGCATTCTTTTCCTTTCATCCAGTCCTTTCTTCACCAGGGCTCATCACTCTACTCCATATGAACCTACTCTTCTTTGACAGAACTTAATACATGCTCCAGGCTCTTTCCCTGGCCACACATATTCTCTACCTGTGTGCCTCCTGTGTGTTTGGGGGTGGGGGACAGAATGTTTTCTTTTCACTTTATTTGCTATGCTGTTAGATTGAATGTTTTTATTTGTTTGCATGTTTTGAATTAATATGTCCTCTGACTGCCTGATAAAAGCACATTGGTGGGGTTAATGAAGCATGGTTTTGAATGGGTGCTGGTCACAGAATATCTCAAACTTGGGTAATTTTCCTGGCAGCCTATGTACCGCATATATGACATAAATCCATTCACTTACCTGTAGGAAGAATGCTCAGGCCCTTCTCATTAAAAGCCTCTTCGCTCTTTGCCTAAATATTCTAAGAAATTTGCTATCTGGTCTCTAAGGCCATAATGGATTTGAGGTAGCCAATTAGAGTAGGAGGGGATGCTTGAGACGGACTCACCTCAGCTTTCACTTCTTGCTATCATAGGTGACATGGAAGTGCATAGACCCTTGGAGCTAAAAGATAGAGGTTGTCTGGCTCAAAGGCCACATTTTATACATGATGATCCAGTTTTAGAGAGGGGAAGTCATTGCCTCAAATCACCTCGTCATTTAGTGGCAGATCTAGGACCTGACCTAGGTCCTCAGACTTTCCCTTCAATGTTCTTCCTATTATAGATCACATTGCCTTTCCTGAAAGTGAGGGAAGAGACAGGAAAAAAGACTCCAAATCACACATAAGTACCCCCCAAAATCACAATATGGGACCAAGTGGTGTAGGGGCAAAAACATTTCTATTTTGGCATCATATTACAATAATAAATATTCATATTCATGTAATCAAGAAAAGGTTACATTGTGTTCACTGGTCCCTCTCTATCCTGTAGTAAGTAGATAGATTGCTGTCCTTAGTGTTAGGAGGCCCTGTGTTGAAATCCCACCTTTGACACGTCTGCTGTGTGACCCTGAAGTTATTACTTAATTAAACTCTCAATGATTAGGACAGCTCTCTAAGACTATAACTTTTAGAGAAAGTGAAAGTCCAGTCTACATTGATAGGGTGAGTTCCACATAGCACTTCCTGTTGGGCTGAGGCAGGAGGTGAAGGGTGGGAGGTGGGGGAGTGTGTGGAGGGTGGTGGGGAGGTGAGATTTTGAACTTTAATTCTTTAGCAGTCTGGTGAAGCCTGGGAGCTCTTCCCCATATTTCCTAAAATAAAATACTTAGGAATTAAAAGGAAACTAATTATGCCAAAATGCAGTTATCAAAATAAAAAAAAACAAATTTGTGGATGTCAGGTCAAGGACCTCTCCATGATACCAATGAAATCACAGATCTGTTTCAAAATATTCCTTTTTATGAAGGCATTAAAGTGTGCCATCCCTTTCAGAAACATTTGCACTAGTGGAAACCAACTAAAACAAAATGAAAAGTTTTGGCATTTGAGGGGATTAGCTCTTGTTATCTGGAAACATCCTCTCTGTAGTACAGCCCTCCAACAAGTTGAGATTAATGGGGTGATGCTGTTTGCATTTTTTTCTGTAGTCTTGCTGTAATCAGCTTTTATATATATGAAAAGCCTCACACCAAACATCATGCATTGGCGTGAATATAAGTCACCAAGGAAATCTTGGGTTCTGGCTGATTCCCATACTGTGTGAGCTGCTGTATTATGCCAATAGGGCAGAAGTGAAAATAAACACTGGCTCACTCCTAAGCCTCAAACACAAAGATGGCTAAGCAGGTGGCTGAGCTTTTTAGTGATGGAGTGGCTGACATTCATTACATTATTAAAGAATGTGGGGAGTGGAACGAGAAGGGGGTGCTATCTATTTGTACTATCTGTGTACTGCGCTTTATAATCTCCCCAAAAGAGCAGTTACTTAATGGGTAAAGAGCTGACAAATTAGTAATAATGGACCAGACTCTCATCTCATCCAATTGTATGCATATTAGTCTCAATTGAGTTACATGGCATGAGGATCTCACCTAATAACAGTAATAAATAATGAGGTGATTTCCATGCCAGCTGTTAAAGGTTTCTTTTGCTCCTAACCAAGGTTTTATGTCATTGCCTTTCTACCTACAGGAAACGACATTCTCAAAACTATTTTAAAAGTCTGCACTTTTTTATTTTTTATTGCCTTGGTTTTTTATGGGCTGTCTCAGGGTTGAATTTTTAGACCCTTGAGAATAGAGAATGCGATCAAAGCAGAATTGTTTTTGGAGGTAGATAAGAAGTTGGAGAGAGAGAGAGAGACAGAGAGAGAGAGAGAATCCATTGTTTGCATCCTTCCCCCAAATCTTCCCCCCTCCTTATTACCTCTTATTGGACTTTTTGAAATTCTGCACAGGAATATGATAAGAAAGGTAATTTACACATGTACAAAGACACCACTCTACCTTCTTCTCAAAGATTCATAAGGCAATGGATGTGAATGTGCCTTCCTAATTAAAGTAAAAGGTCATACCCTTCGGACAAGCATACTGTTTTATTACCAGGAATGAAGAAAGTTGCTTAAGCAATGGAGCAGATGTACTCTGGGCAGTTGTTAATATCCTGGCTTTCTATAGGTATTATATATCTTCTGGTCCTTCTATCCCCAACTATGCTGCTGCAAGGAGGAATGAGGACACTTGGTCCTAAGAGATTCCTTCATAAATGGAAAAAAATCCTTGGCACCTTTCTACCTCCCTGTCTCTAGGAGTTATTCTCAGGTGCAGGACATCAGTTTTCCTTGAAGAGACATAACTAGGACATGAAGACTGGGATTTGCCCCAGGGACCCAATTCAAAGGCTGCTAGCTCTTGTAGTCTTTCGGCTGGTTGAAACAATGAAGTTTAGCATCTAGTTAGCAAAAATAGTTAGTTAAAATGGAAAGCTACCAGATGGCAGTGTGAGCTTCTGCCTTTGCTCCTCCCTGTTCTCATTACTTAACTGAGGGCATATGTGGCCTGGCCTAGGTATAGAAAAGGGTATTTATTAGGGGTTCAAAAACACTTAGTTATAAAGTGTTGTTACCTTGACGTTTGATACACAATTTCATTGTCTCTCAACTATTATAGTGAATAAGAATATTTATAATATTCCTTTTGTAGTAGGGATATGAATCTTTATCCCTTTGGGGCTACTTTCTCCCACTTCCATTCCTGTGCTTCTGTGTCACAGGCAGTTGAACAGGAAGCAGCTGCTATCTCTGTCCCTCAAGTAATCACCATTTTGTTCCCAATTTTTTTTTCTTATTGAGGCAGGCTAATTTGCATTGCCTGACTCAGTGATTGCTGAAGAAAGTGGAGAGAGGGAGTAGAAGAAATCTCTCAGAATCTTAAGACTCAGGGGAATATGTTGAATCAGTAGGAAGCATCAACCCTGGGACCTGGCAAGAGAGTAGGCACATGGAAAGACCCGAATTTGGACAGGAGCGAAAGTCGGACATTTTGAGGAGCACCAAAAGAAGTTACTAATGATTTTCTCTTAGTTGCCAAATTCAATGGCCTTTTCTCCTCCTTGATACTCTCTTGTCTTTAGGTTTTTGGGACACCATTCTCTCCTGGTCCTCCTCCTACCTATCTGACCTCTCTGTCTCCTTTACTTCTCCACATCATGTTCTCTAATGATAGCTGTCCCTCAGGATTCTGTCCTGGGTCCTCTTCTCTTCTTTCTCTATACTACTTCAATTGGTGATCTCATAAGCTCCCATGGACTTATTTACCATCTCTACGTTAATAATTCTCCAATCTGTCTTTTTGCCTCAAACTCTCTGCTGACTTCCAATCTCGCATCTCCAACTGCCTTTCAAATACCCTAAAAACTGGAAGAACCATAGATATCTTAAATTTAACATGTTCAAATAAAACTCATTAACTTACACTTACCCCCTTCCCCCACCTACCTTCCTGTGTTTTTCCTTCATTTTCAAAGAGGATCAATGACACCATAGGTGATGTCTTGAGTTGCACTTGAGTTGTCAGCCTCACTCTCTCTTCCAGACTCATTGAAGTTAAGTGCCAAGACAGCAGTCAAAATGACAGGCACTGGCCCAGGATGCAGTGGATGACATTGGTGTCTTCAATGTCTGACCAAGTTCTAAGGCTCCACAGAGCCTGCTTCAGCTGCCTCCGATGGGTGTTGGAACAAATTGTTCTCACTCCCCATTCCACCTGGGAAAGTCTTCACATGCTTGGGGTAGACATTCCCTTATCACCAGTGGGTTTGAGTCCTGTCAGTTACCTCCAATCTGATTTAGCCCCTCTGCTAAGATGGTTTTTTCAGAGCGTGGCTGCTGCACATGCTACATACAATTTCTTGGAGCTGCAAGTAAAAATTGAGTGATAGGTGGATACTAAAGGTGAATGAGCCACCCTGAAAAGGGCTCAGCAAGCCCTCACACCAGAGATGCTAGTCTACCCTGAGCACCCCAAAACTTCTCTGTTATTATAATGAACAACATCATCCTCCCAGCCTCTCAGGCTCACCACCTAGAGGTTATTCTGGATTCCTCATTAACTTTCATGCCCCCATATCCAATCTGTTGTCAAGGCCTGTCTATTTCATCTTCACAACATCTCTTGAATTCTCTCCTGCCTTCTCTCCTCTGACACTGCCACTTCTTCAGTACAGGCCCTCATCACCAAACACCTGGATTATTGCAATAGACCACTGGAGGGTCTGCCTGCCACAAGTGTCTCCTCACTCCAATCCATCCTCCACTTAGTCACTAAAGTGACTTTCCTAAAGCATAGGTCCAATCATGTCATCTCCCTATTCAACGAATTCTATTGACTCCCTATTTCCTTTAAAAGCAAATAAAAATACTCTGGCATCCAAAGCCCTTCATAGTCTAGCCTCCTCCTACCTTTCCAGTTTTCTTACCCTTTACTCCCCAACACATACTCTTGAATAAGACACTCCATCCCTTGGCTCTTGTCATTTTCTCTGGCTGTCCCTCATGCCTGGAATGCTCTCTCTCTCCTCAGCTCTGATTACTGACTTCTTGGCTTCTTTTATTAATAACATACTGACTTAATTCCCAACTAAAATCCTATCTTTTTACTGGAAGGCTTACCCAACCCTTTTTAATTCTAGTGCTTTCCCTCTGTTAATTATTTCCTATTTATCCTGCATATAATATCCTTGCTTTGTATGTATTTGTTTGCATGTTGTCTTCCCCATTAAATTGTAGACTCCCAACCTCTCTGGAGGGAGGTCAGGGACCCTCTTTTGCCTCTTTGTATCCCCAGCACTTAGCATAGTACCTGGCATATCATAGGAGCTTAATAAATATTTATTTACTGATTTAGAGGTTACTATAGTCACATCTCTCTCTCTCTCTCTCTCTCTCTCTCTCTCTCTCTCTCTCTCTCTCTCTCTCTCTCTCTCTCTCCTTCCCTCCTTCCCTCCCTTTCTCTCTCTCTCTGCATGTGTGTGTGTGTGTGTGTGTGTGTGTGTGTGTGTGTGTGTGTGTGTGTGTGTGAGTAGAAGCAAGGAACTAGGGACTCAGATGATGAATATTATTCAGTTTATCAAAGGTCTAATGCCTCTTTTTCATTTTGAAATGGAGGTGACCTGGAGTTCTGAAAGAATGGGCCAGGAAAGTTGTGAACTGTCCAACCATCCTGGAGCACAATTCAGAACTCAGTCCAATGGTCTAGAAAACTGTGTATACCCTTTGTGGTGATTAAAATAATTCCAAGAGACATAATTTTTGGGTAATATAATCATTTTTATCAATAAAGCCAGTATGTTATTAATAAAAGGATGGTCATTTGGCTGTCTCTCTCTTAGACCAAAGACAATCATGGGAGCAGGCTCACAGTTCACATATTGTTTGAAAAGCAGCTATTCAGTGAGGGTCATCATTGGACAGAGAGACATCTCTATACTTAGACCACCCCAAACCTTGAGCAATCTATTAAAAGAATGTATTTTCCACCCAAGCCTGAGCAGAACACAATGGCTACTCCACTTGAGTAGGGCCTGTAAAGACAGTTAGTCCAATCTCAATATCAACAATGTCCTTCAAGAGACTGAACTTTTAAAAATCAAGGCTTCAGAAAAAGGGAAAAACTGAAATATCCCCAAATCATTGGTTATTAATAATCACTTCCCTCACCTTTGGCCCAGCAACACCACTAGGTCTGTACCCCCAAATAGATAAAAAACAAAAAGGAAAAGGACCTATACATACAAAAATATTTATATTTATAGCAGTTCTTTTTGTGGCAGCAAAGAATGGCAATTAAGGGATTTCCCATCAATTTGGTAATGACTGAATGAGTTGTGGTATATGATTGTTATAGAATACTATTGTGCTATAAGAAATGAGGTTTCAGAAAAACCTGGGAAGACTTATATAAAGTCATACACAGTGAAGAGCACAGACCCAGAAGACCATTTTACACAGTAATAGCTATATTGTAATGATGAAGAACTATGAAGGACTTGGCTACTTTGATCAATTCAATAATCCAAGAAAATTCCAAGGAACTCATGATGAAATATACCATCTACTTCTAGAGAGAGAATTGACAAACTCTGAGTACAGATTAAAGTATACTTTTTTTCACTTTCTTTATGTTTCTTGCCTTTTTTCAACATGACTAACATGGAAATATGTTTTGCATGACTCGACATGTATAATTGATATCTTTCTTGCCTTCTCATTGGGTGAGGCAGGAATAGGAAGGAGGGAGAGAATTTAGAACTCAAATGTTTTTAAAAAGAATGTTAAAAACAAGCAAACACAAACAAACATATACGTACACACATACATACATACGAAGAATGAGCCAGGAGAACATTAAGTATGAATAACTTCCATCAAGCTGAATGGATCTTCTGACAGACCGTATCTTATCTAAAGACTAGCCTAGCTAAGTTCAGAGAAGTTCATTATTAGAAGACTGGCCACAAAGGGGTGTGTGTGTGTGTGTGTGTGTGTGTGAGTGAGAGAGAGAGAGAGAGAGAGAGAGAGAGAGAGAGAGAGAGAGAGAGAGACTTTTTCATTCTTAGCAGCTCACGAAGAATGCCATTTAATACCAAAGAGATTGTGATCTGTGTCAGTGGGGTAAGTATCTACACCAGGGAATTTACTCACCTTTTCAAGTAATGAAGTCAATGTCATAGAACATAAAGCACAGAATGTTAGAGCAGAAATGTTTCTTGGAGAGCCTAACAGATGAGGAAGATGAATGGTTTAAGTCTAAAACAAATTGCCAAAGGTAGTGAGGCAGTATGGGTAAAGAGTACTGGGTTTGGAATCAGATGACCTGGGTTCTAAACCAACCTCTGCTATCTGTGGGCCATAGGAAACTCATTTTCCTCCTCTGGAGCTCAATTTCTTTGGCAATAAAATGAGAAGTATATATCCTAGATGATCTCTGAGATCCCTTCCAGCCTGAAAGTCCATAATCTTATAAGAGCTTGTGAGTTTAAAACTGAAGAGAGTGGACCAGATGATCTCTGAGAGTTTTCTGGCTATAAATCTACTGTCCCATGAAGCTATTTATCTGGAGATCTAGAATCTGGTTCTCCCAGATTTCCCAGGACACAAGTTTCTCGGAAAATTAAAATGTCACTCATAGCAGAAATGGGCTTCAGGAGATCATGTGATTTAGAACATCACAAAGAGGAAGGAGCCAAGGTAAAGGAGAGAGTAAGTGCAAGAGAAGAGAATAGAACCAACGTCTTCAGATTCTTCTTGCTGTTCTGTGTTTATACCATGTGGCTTTTCTTTCTATGAACCTAGAGTCTGAATCTGTGATTTTATCAGAATAGGGAACCTCCAGTGTCAGTACTCCCTCTGGCACCACAAACAGAAATCTATCTATGACTTACTGGCTAAATCCTTAGTTCTTGCCTAAGATTCATAAAAATTTAGTTGACATACCAAGTGCCACACAGCTAGCAAGTGTCAAATGCAGGATCTGCATCTAGATCATCCTAGCCTGGCTCTGTATTCACTCCCATGTTATCTCTATGGATATTAAATTATATATATATATGTGTGTGTGTGTGTGTGTGTGTGTGTGTGTGTGTGTATGTGTGTGTGTACATAGATATGTTTGGAATTTTTTGAGTAACAATATGCTGACATGCACAGTGCAGATAATATGATTTTTTCTCTTTTCTTTTATTATGAGTGATAGATTGGGATAAAGGAATGGAGAAGAAAGATGCAGAAGGAGGCGGTATTAATGGCATTTACCATTATTTCTCTTCATATCTTAAAGCTCATTTTAAATAATATTAAACATTATATAGATGTACTAAAATGTATCTCACTAGAAAACAAACTGATAGATAGATGATGTCTTAAGCTAACATATACCTGTTAGGATCTCTGGTTGTATTACTGTATTTAATTGTGTACATAGTATGAAAAATTAAAACATTCTTTTCTTTTCTCCATTCCATAACCCCTCCCCCATTATTGCTCCGCCCAGCTGCAAGTTAATAGAAAGCAGTAACATGCTTATTTCTGAGACTTTTGAATGTGTATGTGTGTTTAGGTTCAGGATATTACATTTGGGGATCCATGGATTATTTTATTCAGTCTATTTGGAATTTAGGAAAGCGGGAAACATATTTAACTCTTAATCATCATGGGAATAGGTCACATAACAGACGGTCAGGAACCTCTCATAACAAATTAAATATAGCCAGGTGTGAGGGAAAATTAATTCCATATGTTTCAAAATGACTTCAGCAGGTAGTATTTCACTAGAAAAATATAAATGGAAAATGGAGTTACTTTCATTTAAAAATTATTAAAATATAAGTATGTCTGCATTCCAAAGAGCATCTTTTGGTGTGGTAAATACACCGTTAAGTATTCCTTCATAGTAAGTTGTTCACACTGAGACATGTTCCTCCACTTGTTCAGCTTATGTCCCTCAACTATCATAATATAAAAATATTTATTGAGTCTCTACAAGATGCCTGACACTGTAGTAGGTGCCACCGACAATTCCATGCCCTTGATGGTATTAACTAGCTACTCTGCAGTTTGTACAGCATCTGAGTATGTAACTAGAATCCCATTCCAAGTGAGGTGGAAGAAAGCACATGCATGACAGAGGAGATAGCTGGATAGGTAAAAAAGAAGGAAGGAGGAAAAGAAGGATGGAAAGAAGGAAGAAAGGAAGGGAAGAAGTAAAGAAAGAAGAAAAAAGAAAGAAAGGAAGGGAGAAGAAAGACAAAGAATTTATTAAGCACTGACTCATTTTATTTATTTGTTTGTTTGTTCATTTGTTTGCTATTTATTAAGCTTGTGCCAAGCACTGTGATAAGCAATGGGAATATAAATACAAGGAAAAAGACAGTCCTTGTCCTTAAGTAGCTTACATTCTATTGGGGAAGACAACAAATAAAATGTAGCTAAAAGGTGGTGAGGGCAAGAGGAGAAAAAGGAGGAAAAGTAGGAAGGAAAATTGCCAGAGAGAAAGGAGACAGGATAGAAAAAGGAAAGAAGAAAGGAGAACAGTTAGAAACTTTTGATTCTCTACCTTTAGCCAGTCAGATACTGACATATTCCTGGGTTCCAGCCATTTCCTAGCCCACTGCTTGCTTTTAGTATAAGCCCCAAGCCTGCTTTGCTCAGTTCAGTGTCCACTATTTGCTCATCTGCCTATCAAGGGCTTCCCATGATAATGCATCACCCAAGATGACCTTCCTTTGTTTGGCACTTTATGTATCTTCTAATCACTGTCATGGCCTGCTTCTAGCATGTCTTTACTATTAGAACTTAAGTTAGTTCTATAACTTCTAATATGGAAACTGTTTCCTGTGAAGGTGACATCTAGCTAATCTGATTAATTGATGAATGCTGCTATGAGATCAGCGCATATCAGCCCTTGGTCCTTTCAGGGTATTCATAAGTAAACACTTGAGGTATAACTTGCATCCCTTTGTTCCTTCCTTTGGAAAAATCTGTGTCTGGATTGGCAAAGCTTAGTGAAAAAAGAAACAAAGATTCAATAATTTAGTTAACACAGGGTCTAACATGCAGGAAAGGTTTCCAGTATGTCCCTGAAACAGACTATGCCTACTGTCTGATCACTGGCTTAGGTAGGTACAGAAAAGCTCCTTACCAGGCTGCCTACTTGGTGATGAATACTTCAATCACGACAACTAATGACCTTGAAAATGACCTTGAGTCCTTTGCAAACAATTTCTGTGGTGATAGTGATTGAATGATGAAAAATATGGCAGAGGGTGTTAAAATAAGTTTTTGTACTATACACAAATATACATATATATGCAATGTACTTATATGCACATGTGTACACATATATGTATATATGACACACATGGTATGCACGAATATATTTCTACATATATGTATATATGCAAATACTTCTATGCACATATATGTGCATTACATATGTAGTTGTTGGTACTCTTAAATATTAGATATGCATCCAAAGGCCAGTGAGTAGATATATTTCTTAGAGAAATGGAATCTTTCTAGACATTCTTGCTGTTAAAAAATTTTTTTAAAATGGCAACTAAATAAAAGGATGACTCACATATTCTCCTTGGAAAGACAACTAAAAGGTTAATGGAGTTGGTTTTATTGTGTATCATAAGGTGACAATAAATGTCTTTTCAGGTAAATGTTGGTCAACTTGTATTGAAGTGTTCATGGTGAGTATTTGCAAAAAAAGGACCATCTTGAAAATAATTGCAATTTATGCGCCAACATTTGTTGTGAAGAGTGAGGTAAAAAAAAATCTGTGAAGAATTTGACAAGATTGTCCAAATTAAATTAGCACATGCATTTATACTCAGTGACTTTGATGCACAGGTGGACATAGCAGAGGCTGGAGAAACATATGTTGGAAATCCATACGGAGGAAGAAATGAGAGAGTCCCAAAGCTTATCAACTATAAAGAAGCCTCACATCTATGTACCATATATAATTTTTTCAAGAAAATAACTAGGAGGCACAGGGCATGGTGAACATCACATAGCAGAACAAAAATGAAATTTATTATCTTAATGAAAAGGAAATGGCTTGTTACTGATTAGGGAATTATCCACAAATCAGCTTTCTCTGTACCACTGACCACTGACTTATTCTAGCAAAGATCAAAATTAATACAAGTCTAGAAGAAAGATGAAGAAACCAAAAGATCTTAGAAATTGGCTTAGGCACCTATGCATGATTTCTTTGTTATGAGAAGATAAGGAAAGGAAAGGAAACGAAAGGAAAGGAAAGGAAAGGGAAGGGAAGGGAAGGGAAGGGAAGGGAAGGGAAGGGAAGGGAAGGGAAGGGAAGGGAAGGGAAGGGAAGGGAAGGGAAGGGAACGGAAGGGAAAGGAAAGGAAAGGAAAGGAAAGGAAAGGAAAGGAAAGGCAAGGAAAGGAAAGTAAAGGCAAGGTGAAAGGAAAGGGGAAAGGAAAGGAAAGGAAAGGGGAAAGGAAAGGAAAGGAAAGGAAAGGAAAGGAAAGGAAAGGAAAGGAAAGGAAAGGAAAGGAAAGGAAAGGAAAGGAAAGGAAAGGAAAGGAAGGAAAGGAAAGGAAAGGAAAGGAAAGGGAAAGGGAAAGGAAAGGAAAGGAAAGGAAAGGAAAGGAAAGGAAAGGAAGAAAGAAAGAAGGAAGGAAGGAAGGAAGGAAGCATTTATTATGTGCTTACTACATGCCAGGCACTGTGCCAGCAGCTAGGGATAAAAATAAAAACAAAATGAAGGACATTCCCCTGCCCCTCCCCTTCCCTTACATTCTAATGGGGGAAGATCATTCACAAAAGGGAGCAGATAAGTCCTGAAGAAGAAGAAGGATAAAGTTATGTGGTATGGAAGCAAAATTTTGAAGTCAACAAATTCAAAAATAGGACCGGAAGGAGGATGAAAACAGGCCAGTATGGGACTTTCCACAAAATGGAGGTTCCAGGGGTAATTCATCCATGGAAAAAGAAGGTGGGACTTGCAGAGAGATATTCCAGAGTGAACTGTCAGCAAGATTATCCCAGGGCAAGGAGGCATTAGAAACCAAGAGAAGTTCACGTATTATTCAGCAGTAGAAATATGGTGATTAAGGGCAATAGCTATTTGGACTATTAACTTATTTGTAAAACCATAGAGAAGAATAAAATGAGATTGTGAGTAGTAATGTCTCATAACACAGTGAGAAACAATAGAAGGAAACAAATTTAAAGAAAAATTGATTACAGACCCAACTACACAAATTTACCTCAAGGACACCTAAAGATAAATATGGGATAAGACAACAAATAGATTAAAAAATGAAAAAGATCTGTAAATATTTTTTTGCATAGATTATTTTCATAATCAAGGAGAATGGCTCCATATATTTGAACTTCAGCATCATGGTCCTAGATCTCCTGAATGAGGAAATGGAAATATCCCTAATAAAAGCCAAGATTGGAAAAACGGATGAATTATATAGACTAAATATACGCAGGAGAAGTCACTATGGTAAGTTACATAATTAAAGTCTTCAAAGGACTGATTCTCTAACTATCTGATGCATAGAATACCACAAAGGTGTGTTAAATAAAAGATCATTATTTTTTACCCCCAAAAGACCAAATCATCAGCAACTAATAAATTTTATAAACATTTTGCTATTTTTGCCAAATTTAAAAAAATCTACTTGCATCTCGGGCATCCCTAATAAGAGGATGACAATAGACCAGTCAAGCTTTCACATGTATTTTGCAGCATACTATGTCTTTATAGTCACAAGATCAAATGAAAGTTTTATAGAATATAAAATCCCAATGTACCTTTTTTGTTTATTACAATCAAATGTTTGGTTTGGTAGAGTAAATAGATGCCTTAAAAATCTCACTTCTCAATGTCTATCATGCATATGTCAAAATCACATAAGAGTCACTGAAAGATATAAATAAATCTCTCAGTTACATCAAACTCAGATGTCCCTTTTGCTGATTTATGCCAAGTATGGCATAAAACAGTGATATATGTTCCTTAATGTATATAAGATAGTCATGGACAATATATAATACAGAACACAAGTTGAAAGAGGAATTCTCTCTAAATAGTGAGGTCCTCCCTTTGCTCATGTTCCTGAATGATATTCTGCTGGTTGCAGAAAGCATTGAAACACTACAGAAACTTTTATATGAGATCCATAATCACTCAAAAGAGTTTGGGCTAATTGTCCACACAGGAAAAAACAAATGAAGAATGACTATTGTCCAGACTACGATAGACAGTTGGAGGTACAGCTTATAGATCCTGTACATCAATTTATCTGTTTTGTGCAGACACTACAAATAAATAATGAACTATGCGCAGAGATGAACAAGAGGAAGGCTATAGATTGGATTGTCTTTCAGAAACTACAGTGTTATTAAAGTCTTTAGGCTTCACTCAAAAACAAGTATCAATACAAGTATCAAACAGCAGTATTCTTCTGGTGTTGTGTGAGAACTGTGAGTTATAGAATAGAGAAACCAATTAATACTTATTAAGTGCCTACTATGTGCCAGGCATTGTGCTAAGTATTGGAGATACAGAAGGAGGCAAAAGAAAGTCCCTGCCTGAAAGGAGCTTTACAATCTGATGTCTAATGGGTAAGAAAACGTGCAAACAGATATATGCAAACTATATATAGGATAAACAGGAAATAATTATTAGAGGGAAGGTGGAGAAGGTAGGATTTTAGTTGAAATGTAAAAGAAGCCCTGGAAATCAGTAAAAGGAGCAAAGGAGGGAAAACTTTCTAGGAATGAGAGACAGTCACAAAAGGCCTAGAGATAAGAGATAGAGTATATTATTCATGGAACAGCCAGGAGGCTGTTGAAGGACTTTGAATGCCAAACAGAAAATTTTGTATTTGTTCTTAGAGGCAGTAGGAAACTGCTGCAATTTATTGAATATTATATTGGATATGATTGGATTTCAATTTTAGGAAAATCATTTTAAGGGCTAATGGAGGATAGATGAGGCAGGCAAACCCTCTAACTCTTGTAGTAATTAAAGTGTGAAATGATGAGGGTCTGCATTAGAGTGGAGGCAGTGTCAAAACAGGGGAGGCACAGGAGAGATGTTGTAAAGGTGAAATCGACAGGTTTTGGCAACAATTTGAGAGGGGGTGTGGTGAGAGATAGTGAGGAATCCAGGATAGCTCCTAGGTTATGAGCCAGAAGGACAGAGGGGATGTTGTTGCCATCTATAGTAATAGGGAAGTTAGGAGGGATTACGGTTTATGAGGAAAGATAATGAGTTCTGTTTGGACATACTGAGTGTAGGATGTCTACTGGACATCCAGTTTAACATGTCTGAAAGGGAGTTGGAGATGTGAGACTGGAGGTAAGCAGAGAGATTGTTGCAGGAAAGGTAGATTTGAGAATCATCAGCATAGAAATAACAGTTATCTCCAAGGCAAAATATGGATTTTCAATAAAATAGAGGACTTTCAAGCTTTCTCAGTGAAAAGACCAGCGCTTAATAGAAAATTTGACTTTCAGACACAAGAATCAAGAGAAGCATGAAAAGGTAAACAAGAAAGAGAAATCACAAGGGACTTACTAAAGTTGAACTGTTTTGTTTACATTCCTACATGGAAAGATGATGTGTATGATTTGTGAGACCTCAGTATTAGGGTAACTGAAGGGAATATACATATATGTATATATATATATATGTGTGTGTGTGTATATATATATTTATGTATATATGTGTATGTATGTGTATATATGTATGTATGTATATATATGTGTGTGTGTGTGTGTGTGTATGTATATAGAGAGGGCACAGGGTGAGTTGAATATGAAAGGATGATATCTAAAAAAATAAAATCAAATTAAGGGATGAGAGAGGAATACATTGAGAGAGGGAGAAAGGGAGAGATAGAATGGGGTAAATTATCTCGCATAAAAGTGGCAAGAAAAAGCAGTTCCATATGAAGGGAAGAGGGGGCAGGTGAGGGGGAATGAGAGAATCTTACTCTCATCAGATTTGACCTGAGGAGGAAATAACCATACACACTTAATTGGGTATCTTATCCCACGGGAAAAAAGGAGGAAGAAGATAAAAAAGGGGGGATGATAGAAGGGAGGGCAGATAGGGGGAGGAGGTAATCAAAAACAAACACTTTTGAAAAGGGACAGGGTCAAGGGAGAAAATTCAGTAAAGGGGGATAGGTTGGGAAGGAGCAAAATATAGTTAGTTTTCCACAACATGAGTATTGTGGAAGGGTTTTACATAATGATATGCATGTGGCCTATGTTGAATTGCTTGCCTTCTTAGGGAGGGTGGGTGGGGAGGGAAGAGGGGAGAGAATTTGGAACTCAAAGTTTTAAAAACAGATGTTGAAAAACAACAACAAAAAAAGTTTTTGCATGCAAGTAGGAAATAAGATACACAGGCAATGGGGTGTAGAAATTTATCTTGCCCTACAAGAAAGCAAGGGAAAAGGGGATGGGAGGGGAGTGGGGTGACAGATGGGAAGGCTGACTGGGAAATGGGGCAACCAGAATATACGCCATCTTGGAGTGGGCAGGAGGGTAGAAATGGGGAGAAAATTCGTAATTCAAACTCTTGTGAAAATCAATGCTGAAAACTAAATATATTAAATAAATTAAATAAATAAATAAATTAAAAAAAAAAAAGAAATGACAGTTCTATCTATGGGAGCTAATCACTGACTGAAACAGTCTAGAGGGGAAGGAGAAGAGTGCCTAGGACAGACTCCTGAGGGACATCTCTGGTTAGAGGGCATATAATGGAGGAGGATCCAGCAAAGGAGACAGAGAAGGAGTGGTTGGATAGGTAGAAGAAGGAGAATCAAGAGAGAATAGTGTCCTGAAAACCTAGAGAGAAGAGAATACCAAGGAGGACAGAGTGATCAACAGGCTTCGGAGAGGTCAAAGGGCATGAGAACTGAGGAAAATTCATTTTATTTGGCAACTAAGAGATCATGAGAAACTTTGGAGAGAGCAGTTTAGATGGAATGATAAGGTTGAAGCCAGATTGTAAAGAGTTAAGAGGAGAAATAGGAGAGAAAGTGAAGGTACCTATCTTATAATGCCTTTTGGGAGTTTAGCCACAAAGGGCAGAAGAAATATAGGATAATAGCAAAGATGAAAGGGTCAAGTGAGAAATGTTTTAAGGATAAAAGAGACATGAGCATGTTTGTAGACAGGAGGAAATGAGCCAGTAGAAAGGGAAAGATTGAAAATAAATGAAAGAATGGGGATGAGAGAGGGAGCAATCTGTTGGAGGAGAAGGGATGGAAAGAGATCACTTGAACAAGCATTGGGGTTAATAGCCTTAATAGCCTTGGTAAGAAATAAGGCTACTTCATCATGTGTGATGGGTGAAGGAGAAGAAAGTGGAAGAAGGCATCTGTGTAATAGGAGATGAGGAAAAGGGGAGGAGTTTACAGCATAAAGCCTCAATTTTTTTCCTGTAAAATATTAGGTAAAGCTCTCAACTAAGAGAGAATTAAAATTGAAGACTGCTTAAAGGACTGTGGAGAAGTTTGTGATGGCTGCAGTACATAAAAAGAAGAAATCATTTAAAGGGAATCTCAGGCAAAGATGCCATCAGAGAAACAAAAAGATGGGCCGCTTACATAGTACAGATGGTATCTATAGCCTGTATGCTCAATGGGTATCTGCACAACGTCAGTAGAACTAAAAGTTTCTCTGAGTGTTTGGTGGATTTAGGTCTTTTAGGTGGATTTAGCCAGGAGCAAAAATAAGAGTCACATGGGATAGGCAGGTAGGGAGTTTCACCGGAAGGAGTACCTACCAATAGTAATGTCACAGAACCATAGAGATATTGTAGTATTGGATTTAGTGCAGATGAATTACTCCAACAAAGGTGAAATAAGCACACAGACTGAGTATGAGACCATTAGAAAAGAGGGCCTTCTTTACTGTTAGGTTGCCTGGTGCACGCATTCTCCCTTAAAAACAGGAACTGGAGAGAGGCAAGGCCAGAGCTGTACGAGGTTCAGATAAGCCTCAAGAGGCAGGAGTGTGATTGTAACAGCTCACTATTTTTTATACCATTTTACTATATAAGCTGTATGGGACTCAACTCCAAACCCTCCCCGCTTCTGAATTATCCTTTTCCTGTCAAGAACACCACAATCCTCCCAACTCATCCTAGCTTGCAATCTCAGTGTCATCCTTGATTCTTCACTCTCACCCACTAAATCCATTCTGTTTCCAAGCCTTGTCAATTTTACCTTCATAACATCTCTCACATATGCCTCTTTCTCTCAGTAATACCCCCCTGGTTCAGGCCCTCATCACCTTATGTTGGAACTATTGCAATAGCCTTCTGGTTGGTCTCCCTAATGCAAGTCTCTCCCCTTCCCAGTCCATCCTGCATTCAGCTGTCAAAGTAATAACCATCTCAACCTCCTATTCAATAAGCTACAGAGACTCCCTATTACCTTCAGGATCAAATAGAAAACCCTATATTAGGTATTAAAGCCCTTCATAATCTGGTCTTCTCTTACCTTTTTAGTCTTCTTTCACCTTACTACCTCCCCCACCCCCACCACGTACTCCCTAGTCCATTGACAATGGCCTCCAATTCCCTACTCTGTGCATTTCCATAAGGTCTCTTTCATGCCTACAATGCTTTCTCTTCTTGCCTCTGCATCCTTACCTACCTGGCTTCCTTCAAGTCACATTTAAAAGCTTACCTTCTACAAGATACCCTTCCTGATCCCCCATAATATTAGTGACTTCTCTGTGACAATTATCTTAAATTTATCTTACATGTATATATTTCATTTATAACTGTTTAAACTATCTCCCCTATTAAGCTGTGAAATCCTTGAGAGCAGAAGTTATTTTTTCCCCTTTCTTAGTGTCCACAGTGCTTAGCAAAATGCCTGGCATGCAGTAGGTACTTGATAAATGTTTGTTTGTTGACTATAAAACTTGATCAAAGTAAACATCTGTGAATATTAACCTAAGAGAGTTGTGAGAAAAGTGCTTTGTGAACATTAAGAGCAGTATACAATTAGGAGCTACTTTTATTTACATCAATAGGCAAATGTCCATTCTGTTGCAGTTTTTATAAGTTGGGGATCCTTATTCCAACTCTGACTCCCACTGATGAATCAGGTCCCTGAGCAAGACTATTCTTTCCCCCTCAGGATTTTCAGGGTATCCTGAAGGGCTGGGGCATTTTCCTAATGGTATCAGCTCAGTGTGTTTTTCCCAGTATCATTCTCCTGTTACAGCTAATATCTCACTTATATACTTAATAACTTCTAGAAAGTATCTCTCCAATATGATTTAACCAGTTCATATGAATATGTTTTAAAAAGAAATATTTATTGAGAAGATATAGCAAGAATAGAAATACGAACAATTCCTCCCAATACCCCGGGGCACACTTCTCCCTATACCACCTCTGTCCTTGGGGAAAGTGGGCTCAAATGTAATTCAATAGCTATGAAACATTTGCTTTACCAAGTTCACTTCCAAGTACAGTGTAGTTGATGGATTACAATGTTCCAGAAAGTGACAAGTTGACTGCTGGTCAAATTTACTGTTGGGATGGGACCCAGAAATCTATCCTTGGGGCTGTGCTGGCTAATAACCATCATGGACTCCTGTCCTTAGACTTTTTGAGGTCTCATAGGATCATAGCCTAGTTCTTTCCATCTCCAATACTCATTCTCCTAAGAGTTAGAAAGAAAATAACACAGAAATGAAGAAACAAGGGTTCCATCTACACCACAATTTGTTTTCCTGTTGGGGAGATAGGCAACTGACAGCCTGAGGATCTTGCCTCTATTGCTTCTACCTGGAGGCCCGTAGCAGTCCTGTTTCCTCCAAAGTATCCAGAGAGGAAAGCAAGAACTCTAGTCATTGGGGTCTTTGTACACACATTCAATTATAGTATGGAAACCAAGAGAAAGATCTTTCCTTCACCATGCAGAAGGACACAGGAACCAATCATAGCTGACTTGCCCATGCTCTAAAGTCCATGTGATGGATTGTATCAGATTGATGCTTATGCTCATAAAATCTGGCCTCTCATTGGCCAGTCCCTATTATTTAGGTTTACTAGTTTATCAGCATCTATTTTACCAGTCTATCAGTTTATTGCTGGTATTGAACTTTTTTTCCCCCAAAACTTAGCTTTTAGCTCTATCAACACCAATGTCAGAAGTGCTGTTACATGGTTTCTCATGGGTCACTTCCTGTCCTTAGAATGTTGCTGGTAATAGCTTTGGCAGTCGTGTTAATGCTACAATAATGAAAGCCCAGAAATGGTTATGAATGAAACTCAATGTTTCACAGCAGCTAAGATGAATGGATGCATTAAGCATTGGCCCTACAGGAAATCAAGAAGTCTCTTATTGATTTGAGTGCTTGATATTAGGGAAACTGCATTTTTGCAGAGAGGCAAAAGTTGAAAATCTTGGGATTTCAAGACTAGATGAATATAATCCTTTTGTTCTTGTATAACTATTTGACCCTGAGGACCAAACTATTAGGATTTTTAGGGAACACTCAGTGATTCAATCCTTGAAATATTCTCACTTTCTTGGAGGATCTTCTCTCTTTTGCATTTATGCTATGTTGAACATATGGAGCAGCCTTGAAAAGTTTCTATCATGTATTAAAAAAGGTCTTTCTTAGCCTGTAAAATCCCATC
The DNA here is from genome assembly GCF_011100635.1 of Trichosurus vulpecula. NCBI lineage: Eukaryota > Metazoa > Chordata > Mammalia > Diprotodontia > Phalangeridae > Trichosurus > Trichosurus vulpecula. Next base: position 200,024,276 of record NC_050574.1, on the reverse strand, counting down.
TAACACACCTAAAGTGGCCTGTGCTAAACCTTCCCCTTTGTGGCATTACCCCCCATGAAATAGAAGCAGAGACTCTTAGAGAGGCAGTGTAGGTCATTGGAAAGACTGCTGGATTTGGGGTAATCTGTTCAGATTCCAGCTGTGCCACCACATCCTACCCATGTGGCCATTAAGTAATTCATTTAACTTCTCTGGGCCTCAGTTTTCTTATTTGTAAAATGGAATGATTGGATGAGATGGCCTCTAATGTTCCTTTTGGCTCTAGTTCTGATTCTACTGCCTTGAAAAGTTGGAAGTGACTCAGAGCTCCTCTGGCCCAGTCTCCTAACCAGCAAGAGCCTAGTGACTTTTTCTGTGACAGGCAATCATGCAATCACGCTTAAACATTTCTCAAGGGGCAGTCCACCACTTCATAAGACAGCCCATTCTATTTTTGGAGAATTTTAATTATCAGAAATTTCTTCTTTAGGTTGACCCAAATCTGCCTCTCTAAAACTATTACTTCTTGGTCCAAGTTCTGCCCTCTGGAACCCCGCAGATTATGCCTCATTCATCTTCCACATGACAGTCTTAAAGATATCTGAAGGCAGTTATCATGTCTCCATTAAATCTTTTCTAAGGGAACCATTGCCAGTTCCTTCAACCATTCTACAAATAACGCAGTCTAAACCTGTTATCATCCTATACACCCTCCTCTGGATGAACTCCAATTTGTCAGTGTCAATGTCACTCCTTAAACTGGGTGACAAGAATTGAAGACTATATCACTGATGTAGCATGAACAGTGTGGAGCACAGTGGAACTATTACTGCCTTTGATCTGAAAACATACTTTTATAAAAACAGGATAAGATTGTATGTTTTTGAAGCCGTGTCACACTATCGACTCAGATTGAGCATGTAGTCCACTGAAACTGTTCATCTTTTATTTTTTATGTAAACTATGGTTAAGACAGGTTTCCCCTATTCTTTGTTTGTACAACTGAATTTTGAAACCTAAAAGCAGCAGTTAACTTTTGTCTCTATTACATGTCCTTCTGCAGTTGTCGGAACATTATTTTCATCTGTGGAGAAATTTTTGAAGACTGCTATAATGAAAAAGCTACCCCTTTTATTTCTGTCATCAACAAATTTAATGAGCATGATTTCTATGTATTTGCCCAAGTAATTGATAAAAATATTGAGCAATAATGAGCCAAGGACAGATCCCTAAAGATACATGTAGGGGATTCTATCCAGGTTTATGTTGATCAGTCATCGTTCTGGGTGTGGTTGTTCATTGAGCTATTTATCTAGCTGATTGCATTGTCATCCACCTTCACTGTTTCCATCTTGTTCACATTGATGTTATGAAAGCTTGTCAAGTATCCCACTAAAATAAAGATGTAACATATCTAAGGCATTCTCTTGGTCTACCAGTCTAGTAACCTTGTCAAAAGGAAATGAGATTGCTTTGGCATGTATTGTTCTTAGTGAACCTATGCTAGCTTCTAATGTTTACTATCTCCTTAGCAAAGCCCTCCCCAAACATCTGTTTCATAACCCGTTCTAGAATTTGGCCAAGAATTGACACCAAGCTCACTAGTCTTTCATTTCTGGAATCCATCTCCCTTGCCTTTCAAAAACATCAGGACATTTGCTTATTTCTGGTCTTTTGGCAACTTTCCCGTCCTCCATGACTTTCTAAACATTACCAAAAAGTTCTGCAATCATATTTGCAAGTTCTGTCAATAACCTAAGATGAAGTCCTCCTGGATCGGTATACTTGAATCCTTTTAAAGTGGCAAGTCACTTTCTTGTTATCTCCTCACCTATCTTGGGCTTCAATGATCTATCAAGCATATTTGTTCCATCCTGTTCAGTTTGATGATAATTTTCTTCAAAAAAGAAGACTGAGACAAAACAGGAATTGAGTCGTTCTGGTTCCTGTCATCTGTTAACATTGCACCATCAGCCCTATGCAACTGGACAAGCAGCAGGAGGATTTGTGATTGTATTGTCAGAATTTCATTTTTGAGAGACTTCTCTTCCTCTTGAGTCTTCTCTTTTATCTCATCTCACTAGGCTAATTGAAAGTAAGCATTTGCCTACACCAAGTACAACCACATCTATTTCCTTGTAATTGAAATAAAACAGAAAGAGAAAGGAAAGGTTACATATATTAAATTTCTATTAGGGCTGTTACCTGATGGACATTAGTCCCTATCAGGTTTCTTTTGTGACCCAGGACTCAATTTCATGACAGTGTACTTGTTAGGATCATCAATGTCTGCAACACATATAAATAAAATTAAATTTCAAATATATTAAAATTTAAGTGAGGTGACTAGATGTCTTTCTTTTGCTAAGAAACTCCTGATCTTTGATGACGTATGCCAGATGGGCAGATGTTATAGAGACAAAAGTCCAGAGAATTTTCCCTCTAGATCCAAGGACATCTTATATGTAGATGTAGACACACTGTGAAAGGAAAATAGTTGTTCTGTGAATTGCTTAGCATGAAATGAAATGAGAAAGATGCTTTGTAAATTATCGCAACTGATGATTTATTGGTCTCAGATAGAACACATGGTGTTTAGATGTGAATTTATAGTTTGAATCCTGGGATACCTTATCCTGGGGGATGGAGGTGGAGGAGAAGTACCATCCAGCCAAATAGGAGAATATTCTCCAAAAAAGAATATTTGATGCTAAAGGGATCCCCATTGATAGGCTCCTTAGTATCCCTCACCTTTTACTCCTCTTATCTTATACTTTCTCTCTTAGCCTCTTTCTACCTTACTCTCAGTCATGGAATTCATGGCCAGCCATGGTGAGTGGGAGAAAGCTGCTCACTGAAGCCATGATCCTGTTGGCAGTAGTGAGCCTGATTAAGTAGGCTTAGTAGTGAGGTTCAATTATGAGGCCACAGCGAATAGGGGAAGGAACCAGATCATCTCTATGATAGAATGTGAGTTCTTTGAGGGTGGGAACAATTTCATTTTTGTCTTTATATCTCCAGCCCTTAGCACGTTGCAGATGCTTAATGAGTACTTGTGGATTGCTTAATCCTGAGATCAATCATCTTCCTGTCCTTTAACTCCTGTTTGCTGGTTCTACTTCCTCTGGCCCATTAACTACTTGGAATTCTGGGTACTTTAATTGGATCTTCTTGATTCTTGAGCCAATAATCTTTTTGATTTTCAACCTGGTCAACTTTGGCAACCTTGTAATATGTGAGTGAACCATGGAAAATTGTTAAGGTCTTTCCAATATTAAGGGTTGGTTCCAGGGACCCATGGTAATGTTCTTTTCCTGAATAATAAAATAATTGAATTTTCACTCATTCTGGGAGAAGTCTTGAGGTCCCATTTCCCCTTGGCTTCCTGCTGTACCTCTCCACACCTTCTTGGCTTAGTTTTTAGTAAAGGTCTTTAAAAAAAAAGCCAATTAGCTGTTCTCAATCACTCCAGGGAAGGAGGTGAGCTAAAGAAATTGCAAGGACACATAGAAGTCAGTTTAGTCCAATCAGAGAAAAAGTGTGAGAGGCTCTGTTGTCTGTTAGCAGCAGGGAATTCAGAGTAAAATTAAGGAGGGAAGCCAAATGGGTTAGCAGTTTTCCAACTTCCATGTCCTCACAGTGTGACTCCTTAATTTGGTTTGCAGTGTTGTGAATTCTTGAAACATGAGATGCATTCCAGAATCAAATATAAAGGCTTTGGGGGGTATATCCACTGTTTATATTCTTGCCCCTTTCCATAAGCTTGGGTAATGAAGAGTTTATTGTATTTCTGACAGTGCAGCCAATTATTGAAGGCTCATAAATATAATTATTTTTCCTACAGAAGTATGAAATGGCCCCCTTGCTCCCTGAACTTGACTTACAAAAAGTGTGAAAAAAACTGGGGTAAGTGTGTCACATAGCATCTCATATTTCCATGGTGTTTTAAGATAATAATAGCTACTACTACCACTAGTTAGCATTTAAATAATGCTTTAATATATTTGTTTAATTTTTGTCCTTTCATTTTGCCCTTTCAACAACCCTTTGAGATAGGTACTAGCAACGTGACCATTTTATAGTTCAGAAAACTAAAGCAGACAGAGGTTAAGTGACTTTCTAAGGGTCACATAGCTAACGAGTATCTCAGGCTAAATCTGAACTCAGGTCTTTTTGACTTTAGATCCAGGGCTCTACTTACTGTGCTACCTAGTCACATGAGATCTACAATGTGTATTCCCAACAAAAACCCTGTGAAATAGATAGTATCTATATTGTTATCCTCATTTTACAGATCTGCCTTCCTGGAGCACATTTGTGCTAAACAGAGATGGGAAGTGATGCAGAAAAATGTTGGATAGCTGTAGGTCATCAGCACAGGATTTAAAAATAATTGCTCCATACGGAAACTCTGTGCAAATGTATACATAGCTATGCTTTTTTGTGTATATATTGGAATTTTTTTTACCACGTCTGTCTGTATCTTAATTTTCCCATAATTATGTTTCTTATGTCTCATTAACATTTTTTAAAAATTTAAATAGAGATTCTTGACTTGGAGTTCATGAACCAGTTTAACAAATATATTTTGATCATTGTATTTCAATATAATTAGTCTTTTTTGTAAAACTTTGTATTTAATTGTATGCATTTAAAAACATTGTTCTTAGAACTGGTCCATTGTCTTCACCAGACTCACAAAGCAATCCATAACATACAAAAAGGTTAAGAAAACCCTCCTTTAGGGGCAGCTAGGTGGCACAGCGAGTAGAGCACCAGCCCTGGAGTCAGGAGGACCCAAGTTCAAATCCAGCCTCAGACACTTATGAGCTATGTGACCCTGGACAAGTCACTTCACCCTGTTTGCCTCAATTTCCTCATCTATAAAATGAGCTGGAGAAGGAAATGGTAAACCACTCCAGAATCTTTACCAGAAAAAAACCTCAAATGGGGTCACTGAAAAGGACTGAAAAACAACAAAAATTTTATGTTTACATATATTTTGTGTATATGTTCTTTTCTTCCTGCAGAGTGTAAACCCCTTGAGGGCCAGTCCTGTTTTGGCTTTTTGGGGTGTGGGGGTAGGGATCTGTATTCCCAGTGACTAATATAGTACCTGGAACTTAATAGCCATTTGATATAGACTCACTGCGTCGAATTGAATTGAATCCATAATTTCATCATCTCTATTTCATTAACCAACACAGTCCTGCACCTCTATAGGCTTTGCAAATGTTCCTCACAAGCTACCATGGCTGAAAAAATTCATCACTTCATGGTCACCTCATCCCCACTCTGTTGGGGATGAACCTTTCTTTTCCCACTTAGCTAGGCTGGTCCTCACATGACAGATATCTAATCTGTTACTAAATCTTTCCAGCTTGGTAGGACCTACCGGAATTTATGTTCTGCTGGTATCCTGTAGCTGAAGTAGGATTTTTTATGGAGCCCTGTTTCCTCCCTCCCCTTTAATATATTCTTTATTTTTCAAAGTGAGATATATTTGAGAACCTCCCCAGAGTGCCTCATCTGTTATCTGTCGAAGTCCAGCCAACCGTATTGTACTACATGCCAAAACCATTACTGAAGTGTGTGAGATTTGGGCATGTAGGGAGAGTTTGTCATGGGAAAAAAACAGATCCTACCAAAGTATAATGTCTAATCCAGAGATGATCCACATGTTCTCCATACCCCCTCCCCAACTTCAGGACCATGTCTTTATCATATTCTCTAGAGAGATAGTACACATCAAATTGCTTCTTGAAATCTCCTTGCTGGCTGAGCAGACCATGGAGAGCATTTGATTCTGAGACAGTGAAGGGTATGGTGTTACTTTCTTTTTTATCACGAACTTTGTGGTTGTTGTTCAGCTGTTTTAAGTCTTGTCTGACTCCCCATGACCCCATTTGGGGTTTTCTTGACAGAGATACTGGAGTGGTTTGCCATTTCCTTCTCCAGCTCATTTTACACATGAGGAAACTGAGGCAAACCTGCCCAGGGTCACACAGCCAGTAAGTGTCTGAGGTCAGACCACCAACTTAAAAATGATCAAAATACACAAACATTTCAATGTACATATACATACACAATATACAAAGAAGAACAAAACAGATTATATTGAAATTGTGAAATCAAAAGATAATAGTTTTAGAACTATTAGAAGTCCAACCGCTTTCATTTTACAGATGAGGAAATCGTGGCATAGAGGATTGAAGTGATCTGTCCATAGTCATATGGCTAGTAAGTGTCTGAGTTGAGATTTGTGCCTGGAACAAGCTTGGGGCTCTAGCCACTACTCTCTACACCCTTTGCTTACTACATACTCACTTCTGTCAAATACTGTTTATTTTTTAATGTGTATTTAATTGAACAAAATTGCCCTGTTTGTGTCCGTCTCTGTTGCTACACCCTCCCCATCTTCTCCCTCCTCTTCCCCCCATATGCAGCATGGCATAGTGGATAAAATTCTGGACTTGGAGACAGAAAGATGTGGGTTTAAATTCAAACTCAGACACTTAATAGCTGTGTGGCCATGGGCAGGTCTGTAAAATGAGGGGATTGGATAAGAGAATCTCTGAGGTCCCTTCTAGTTACAAATTGAAATTTATGTTCCTATGAGCAGTCCTTTGTAAGAAAAGAGCAAGGTTGAGCAAAACAAAACATCATATTAACTGTACTGTTTGTTTCTTAGTTGAAGGTTTGAGAGGCATAGAGACCATCAAACTTTCTTTCTTTTTCTTCCCTTTTCCACAAAGCTGAAATGGAAATTTCTCTGGAAGGATGAAATAATAATAATAGCTTACATAGTCCACATTTCCATGACATTTTACACCCATTATGTCATTTGACCTTCACCCTATCCCTGTGAGGTAGGTATGTACTACCATTATCCTCATTTTATAGATGAGAACACTGAAGCTCAAACTTGGCTGTGGTTGCTTCACTAGTGTATGAGGCAGAAATAGGATCTAGGTATTTCCAATTCCATATCCAGTTTTCCGTCCATTATAACATGTTTCCTATCTGAAAGCTGAGAGAGAGAAGAATGATCAAGATGGAAGGATGGAGGGGGGAAAAGAGAGAGGAGGAGAAGGAGCAGAGAGAGAGAGAGTGAGACACAGAGAGAGACAGAGACAGAGAGACAGACAGAGAGACAGAGAGTGAGACAGAGAGAGAGAGAGAGAGAGACAGAGAGACAGACAGAGAGACAGAGAGAGATCTATTTTCACCCCAAATAAAATCGATTTAATATCCTCATGGAAATGCTCAGAGAGTGCCCTTTATAAGCTAGGAGCCTTTAGAATACAAAATCATCCAGTTGTTTTTCCAGATCTTCCCCTCTCCATTTTTCACATATATCACAAAACATTTCAGGCTTTGTCTTTTGAGGCTAGGGCTCCATAACCCAAGCAATTTCCTTAATTGAGGAAAAGACCGGATAAATGAAGACAGTTAAATCATAAAACTCTTGCTTCTGAATCAGTCAGGTAATTGCCTCAATGTCCTACTTCTCTCTGGTGGGGAGACCTAGTCTGAGCATACAAACATTAGGACTTCCTGTCCTCAAGTCTTTTTTCTCCCCTCTGCAGAATGACTCTCTGTTTCTGCTATCCAAGAGAGCTTGTCACCATGGAAAGATGGAACAAATGAACCCCTTAATAGAAAATGCCAGGGTGTGGGGATAGAAATTATTGGGTTATATCTGGTGCTTCACGATATTATTGAGGGAAATAGCTTAGTAAGATGCAGAAAGGAATTGGACACTCCTATGAATCATGGCAGGTGCAGTTACACTTGCTCGGGGAACAAATTACGAGAATTATTGAGAGTGCTGAGGCTTCAGGGTAGCAAATGATCATAGACAAGGATGGTGAGAAAAAAATAAAAAAAATAAAAACCTCTTCCTCCCATTCCAAGGTACAATAATGAGCAGTGACTTGATTTTCTCTTCCTCTAAAGCATCCAACCTAGGCTGTAGCCAATAGCATTATGGGTCATGGATACTCCAATGCTCAAGAGGAAAAGAAGCAAAGTAATAGACATAAGACTTTAACACCTCCGTTCTAAGTTGGGGAATTATTGCAAAGAAAAGGTGTTTGGGAGGAAATGTCGATTTAATATATGGTAAATGGCAAAGCTAGTGTGTGGCATGTTGCCAGTACAAAACCTGGAGGTTTTGTATGGTCTCAAGAGCCAGAATGAGGTTCCTATTAAGAGCGTTAGGATAAAAAGCTTCCAGAGAAAAATCACCTTCTGATAGTGTCTTCCTGTTGGATATTCAGCTGCTAGTCCAGCTTGCCAGCTTTCAGTGTGACTGGCTGGAGAGGCAAAGGATCAATTTCTCCTGCCCCACTCCATGGTGGAGTAGAAAAACACTATTTTTAGAGTCAGAAAAGCTGGATTCAGATCCCTATTTTGACACTACCTTTGTAACCTTGAAAAGTTGTTTCCCGACCCTGACCCCTCCATCTATGAAATGAAGTGGTTGGAGCTGATGACCTCTGAGGTTCCTTCTATCTCTAGACCTATGGTCCATTCCTAAACTCATCCAGCTCCATTTGTGCCTTTACCTGCAGGCAGATAGTAAAGTATAATAGGCTGCTGGACTTGGAGTCAGGAACACTTGAGTTCACATACTATCTCAGACCTTACTAGCTACGTGACCCTGGTCAAGTCACTTAACTGCTATTTGTCTGAGTTTCCTGATCTGTAATATGGGGTGGTGGTGGTAATAATGCACCACTTTTCCAGGACAGTTGTGAAGTTCAAATGAAATGATATTTGTAAAGTGCTTCACACATTTTAAAACTCTAAAGAAAAGCTAGCTATTTATTCTACTTATGAAAGATTGATAGGAGATCAGGGGCCACTTTGATTCTCCACCTCATAGAGTTCTTGTAAATAAAGTACTTGGCAACTAGGTGGTATAGTGGTTAGAGTGTGAGGTCTGGGGTCAGAAAAACTTGGATTCAAATCCAGCCCCAGACTCTTACTAGCTGTGTGATTCTGGGCAGGTCATTTAACCTCTGCTTGCCTCAGTTTCTTCATCTTTAAAAGGGGGATAAAAATAGCACCTACTTCCCAGGGTTGTTGGGAGGAACAAATGCAACAGTAATTGTAAAGCAATTAGCACACTGCCTGGCACATAGTACATACCATATAAATGTAAGCTATTAATACAGTAATTGCTTAATGAATGCTTTTTCATTCATTTCAAACCTCTAATTGTGATACATAAATGTGAGCAATTTTATTAATAATATTGATAAGGAAATCGTGAAAATAAGCAATAAACATTATTGCAAGGCTTAGTAGAAATCTGAAGGGATAGAACAAACTCTACTAATTTGGTTCAGTTAAAGAGCTCTGAGCCTCAGTCTCCTCACCTGTAAAATGGAGACAATAGTACCTTCCTCACAAGACTCCTGCAAGGATCAAATACAATAATGTGTGTAAATCGCTTTGCAAACTTTAAAGAATTATATAGCATGTAGGTATTATTATTATCGTTGATCTTATTGTTAATCTTAATTAGAGAAACTTGCTGCAAAGATTTTTTTTCCCAGTTTACCATTTCCTTTCTTATTTGTACTGCATTGATTTTGTTTGTGTAGAAGTTTTCCAATTTTGTATAAAATTGTTCATTTTATCTTCTGTGATCCTTTCTGTTCCTTACTTGGTCAAGAACTCCATCCCTGGCTAGTTGCAAAAAAGCACCTCTTGTAACTATATATGTATATATTTTATATATATTACATATGAATACATATAAATAGAAAATTTAGTTGTTTTATTTGTGTTTCTCTTGCTATTAGTGATTTGGAGCAATCTTTTAAGTGGTTTTAAATAGTTTGTGAGTTTTTTCAGAACTATTTGCTTGTAACTAGGTTACATAGAATCTTGATTGTACAGATAATTTTTGAAAATAATTTTCTTCATACACACACACACCTAATATGTAAGAGAATGAAAAAAGCAGCTTCGTAACATTGGCCAACACCGAATCAGCTAGTCTACACCGTATTCCACACCCATAACCTCCTCTCCTTCCCCAATCTGAGGAGAAGGCATAGAGATGAATTCTCAGATTCCTTCTTTGGTGTCAAAGGTAATCATTACAATTAGAGAACATTTGTTGTGGCTGTTCTTTCCACTTACAGTGTTATAGTCATGATGTATAGTTTTCTTTTCTATTTCCTTTACTTTGCACCAGTTCACATAAATCTTCCCATGTTTCTTTGTATTCTTCATGTTCATAATGCTCATAGTTTCTTAAGGTACAGTAATATTCTATTTTATTTATGTACCACAAATTTTTTAGCTATTTCCTGATTGATGGGCATCAACTTTCTCTGCCTTCAACTCTTTGCTTGTATAAAAAATGCTACTACACATATTTTGATGTACATGAGGCCCTTCCATCTCTGACCTCTTTTGAGTACATGTCTAGCTGTGGGATCTTTTTAATGAAAAGCTATAGACAGAGCCACTCTTGCCATAAATATGAATTACTTTCCAGCAATTAAGCTACCATTCACAACTCTATTAACAATGTATTAGTTTGCTTATTTTTCCATAACTTCTTCAACAATGACTTTATCAATCTTTTATCATTTTTACTAATTTTATGTGTGTGAGATGAAAATTTAGTCGTTTTTATTTGCATTTCTCTTTCTAATAGTGATTTGGAGCAATCTTTTAAATGGCTGTAAATAGTCTGCAAAGTTTTTTTAGAACTATTTGTTTGTATCCAGGTTACATAGGATCTTGATTGGACAGTTAATTTTTGAAAAACATTTTCTTCAGCATCACCAAGTATTTATACCACAAGCCATGCTAGGCATTGTGTGAGGTGCTAAGAATTGAGAGATGAAACCAAGTCAGTTCCTGTCTTCAGAGAGCTTACATTCTCCTGAGGAAGATGACATATATATGATTAAGGATGTACAAAATAAATACAAGATAGTTTGGGGAAGCACCAAGAACTCAGAGAATCAGTAAACATCTTGTATTAAGCTGAATTGTAAAATGACCTAAGGATTCTAAGAGGTTACTAGGAAGAAGGGAGAATTCCAAGCAAGGGGGACAACTCACATAGTGTAAAGCTGTAATGTTGCATGTAGAGGCCAGCATGATGGAATGTTGAATGCAGGAGGGAATATGTAATATGTAAGCAGAATAGAAGAAGGGTTATCAAACATGGGTTGAGATTTCAAGGGGAGAGTCTATCAACTTGGATATGAAAAAATGCATCTTTACTTTCACTAGCCTTCAATTATTTGATAACATTACCCTGAAAGGTCTATAGGCTTCACCTGTCTGCCAAATGGGCCCCCGACACTAGAAAGGTTGAGAAAGAGGTCTAGAAAGATAGTTTTATGGCAGATTGTAAAGGACTTTAGTTGTCAAATGGAGGAATTAATATTTAATGCTAGAGGCAACAAGGACCATTGAGGCTTCTTGAGCAGTGGACTGGTATAGTTATATACAGACTTTAGGAATACCAATTTGGCAGCTGTTTGGAAGATGCATTGGAGAGGGAAGAGAGTGGAATCAGGGAAACCAATTTTGGTGGTTAAAATATCCCAGGTGAGAAGTAGACTAGGGCTTCAAGTACGACAGTGACCATGTTGGTGGAGAAAAGAGGTTAGATGCAAGAGCATTTGTGTTGGTACAATTGACAAAGTTTTGCAATCAATTTGCTATCGGAGATGAGGTAAAGAGTCCAGATTGTGAACCTGAGTTACTAGAAAGATGTTGGTATTCTCCATAGAAAGAGGGAAGCTTAAATGAGGTATGGGAATTGGGGAAAGATAATGAGTTCTCTTTTGGACATGTTGAGGTTGAGATAGCCAAAGAAACTTTCAGATGGAAATGTCCAGCAGGCCATTAGCGATGGAGTAGTGGAACTCCGGAGAGTTCTTATGAAGGCTGGATATGTAGACTTGGTAGTCATCTGTACTGAGCAGAGAGCTGCACCCTTGGGAGACGATAAAGTCACTAAGACTTAGCGTCTTGAGAGAAATAAAACTAGAGGACCCAGGAAAGAGCTCTGGGGTATACTCCCATGTAGAGGTCAGGGCATGATGATCCTACAAAAGAGGTTAAGGAAGCATAAGGCATTCTCTTTCCTCATAAGTTTATTTTCTTTACTCAGAAAAGGAGACAAGTCCTGGGAGATACTGAATTATTTTCTCTATCAACCAGAATTCTTTTGCAGTACTATTTTTAACATTTAGTGGTACTCTTTAGTAGTAATCCTGTTCATATTACATGTAGGCAATTTTCAATGAACTTTCAATATATATTAAGTCCACTTCATTTTCACAAACAGGAACATCTTGAGCAACAACAGAGATTCCTTCTCCCATTAAGATTCTGTGTTGGCCATCCTCTAAGACAGGGGCAAACTCTCTATGTCTTTGAAGCATAGAATACAATTCCATGTTTTTGGAAGATTTAAAATTTCAGATTACCCAAAGGACAATGAAAGATACATGGTGGGCATAGATATACTACAGAATTTTACCAATGAAGAATTGTGTGCAGAAGCAATGTAAAATATAAAATATAAATATAAAATATAAAAATATCCAGAAATATATGACAAAGAAAAGAGGTAGATTGGTGAAAAAGATAACTAATAGATAGCTCTTGTGTTCCACTGTTGCATTCCACACAATGTCAAGAGAGTTAGAGGAAAGCCCCTACATATTAGATGGGATTCCATTACATAGGTGAAAAGTATAGATGAGTTTAGATCTGCACTACTTCAAGGAGTAACCACATTGATGACATCATAGTTGCATCAAGGTATCTTCCTAAACAATCTTGAAGTTATGAGATAGGCAGTATCCCACTGTGATTAAGTGTCTTGCCTCTAGTAATAAAATAAGTTAATGTTTGTGCCAGGACCAGCATTCTTTCCTCTAGATCCCAGATCAACAGTGAGTTTTTCTCACTGGTTCCTAAAACTTTCTTCATTTCACCAGACATCATGGGCTGCCAAAACACCTGTTAGGAATATTCATGAATGGACATAAAGAATATCTAATGAAATAAGATATGCTGAAATAGGTGACTTCAAACTAAAAACAGTCTTTTTTCTTTGGTATATGAAATTCACTGACCTGCTATAAAGAACCACAGCAAACTTGGGACTTTTAACAAGAGAGTTGAAAAAAACCATCCCACCCAAATGGTGCCTAATGAAAAAGAAAACTTCTGTTTTGGGAACATCTTATATCTTCAAAGCTCCTTGGACCATTCTTCAAATCCTCACACAAAACTTTCAAATTCAATTACAAAGTAAAATGAAGAGACCATGATGAAAGAAGGACAGGTCATAATTCAGCTGGCCACCATATAATTTAGGCAATTTTATGTGAGTGAGATGAGCCTCTTATAAAGTACTCAAGACCGTTAGTCGCTGACCCTAATGGAGTACCTGCAAAATCTCATATGAGAGGAAGATTGTGAAATCTGGAACATTTGCTATTATTAGAGGACCAGAACAGGATTCAAATCAAACTAAACTAAATCCCATAGCACAAATGTGTGCACTGTCATAATCTCAACTTGAAAAACAAGCATAAGTGGGAAAAGAAATAAACCACAGAAAATTTTCTGGTTCTTTGTATCAAATTGTGTTGTTTATGATCAAGAACTTCTAAATAAAATCTAATTCTCTAATTATGCTTCAAATGCCTCCTAAAAGAGAGATACTAAAATAACTGCAGAAAATTATGATTAGTTCATATATGAATTTAAATAAAGCTCCAAACCATGCAATCTTATCACATTTGTAGTGACCACTTTATAGATGCGCGAGCAATAAACTTGAGGAAATTTCCTTTGGGAAAGAGAGAATAATGCCAGATATAATTGTTAAATATAAAGTGGTTTCAGGAAAAGATTATTAACTCACAATTGCCCTACAGACATATATAAATATTGAGGAAGTTGGAACTCCATTGGGATTTTCATCACTTAGTCCATACTGTTAGCAAAGTAATCTGAAATCTTGCCATTAGCCTCCAGAGCGGGCTCCGCAGGAAATGTAAACCAGATGAGGTATGCTTCCTTAGACCCAGAGCTGAAACAATCCGTGAGGTCCCCAGCTCAAGGGGAACAGAGCACATGCAGCAATGCTTAGCTCCGTCTAAACTTACAAGGCTTTGACACCAAGAGAAATGAGTGTTATTTACACTGGCGACCAGTTGGCTGATAGAATTTATAAGGTCAACCAGCTGGGTTTGAAACTTAATTTACTGTCTTCTAGATTCACATTGTATTTATTTGAGAAGGGGGAAAAAATAACCTAGCCGGGGGCTCTTATTTATTTTTACACTGTGACCAAAGCAAAATGAAAGCAAAATGAATCTATTACCTGCTAAATATGCATTGCCATTAAATGATGTGTTTGTGTTACAGCTTGAAATCATTTTGTTGGTAATTGGGTCGGCAAGTCAGATTATGGTAAAATTTGCTAGAGATGAAAGAGATTGTCAATGTTCAGTATGGTTGCAACTCTGGAGCTCTTACAAAATGGGACGAAATAGAGAAAGTGTTATTAGGGAGAAGAGAGTTAGTGTCCATGGTGTCTTGCTTCATAATACTTTCCTTTACAAATGAGTGTTTTATGATGCAGAGCATGAGTTCTCACCATAAATGATAAAATATGTGATATTACAGTATCCTAATCTAGTTGGGCCATGCAGCTGTGTCCCGACAGATGTCAGAAGGGTGCTGCTATGAACCCCTTGCCAGAGATACTCACACAAATGCTCTGTGTGCTCATGCTTACACAGATGTCAGCTGTTTAATAGTATTCTTCTGGGAGCAAGGCACAAGGGAGGATGCTGAAAATCAGGATGGAACTTTAGTGGTGTGCTTGGGGAAATGAATACATAGATACCACTTGTGATAAAAGGAAAGGGCATTAGGTACTGAGTGGCCCAGTGACATGGACAAAGAGTCTTCTGTCACTATGAGCTAATCAAAAGAGCATTAAAGCATTGCTTTATTATTTATATGATATAAATGCACTAGTGTTTAGTTTTCACTCTAGTGAAATGGCAAGTGTGTGGGTGTGGGGATTAGAGTATGTGTGTATGTAGGGGGTGGGGGTGGGGATATGCTGATAAAATTAACATTCTTGAAGGCATCTTCCTTGCTTATCTACCTGAGATAAGAAACTGAACTGCCTCGTGAAGTGCTCTATTGGCTCAAGTGGGAATTGGTTTGTCAAGGCCTTCTCATTCCAAGAATCACTCTTTCTTATAATCTTCCCTGCTTCTGAACCCTAAGGACCTCTAGACCCTACAAACATCCTGCAGCAGCATCCCAAAGACCACAGAGCCATTCCATAAGCCCTACAACCGAACCTTCTTATAATGTGCTATCTTCCCCAACTAGGATATAAGCTCCATGATGGCAGGGGCCATCTGGGTTTTCCATTTGTATTGCCAGCAGTCAACATACTTCTGGGTACATAGTTAGTGCTTTTAAATGCTCTTTCATTCATCTTCACTCATTCATTTATTTATGGTAACTGTGTGGACTGCATTTTTCTATACTTTCTTGTTTTAACATTTACAAGGTAGATCCGTGTACCATTTTTATACTTGTTTTGGTTTATGTTTTAACAGGAGGATAGTTTTTATTGCCTGAAGTGAAACCTTTGCCAAAGTTATTGATCAATCATTAAGAGTCTCATTAATTACTTTGTGTAGATTGACTGCTTTTCCTTAAGTTTTATTAGTTATTTGGAAGGGGTGGACATCCACAGAAACATTGATTGGGACAGGAAAGTCCTTTCACATGTATCTTCTCTTGAGAAATAGGATCTAAAACATCCCAGGTAATTAAGATTTGTCCCAGTTTTAGACTTTCACAGTCTCTTATGGCAATACATCCCAGTGTTTGATATAGCTGTTCCCTATCAATTAACAAAGAAACTGACCAAGGTCATAAAAAAGTCAATGGCAGAGCAGAAATATCAGTGGTGTTGTTTTATTTTAGATATATCTGGCAGAAATAAATAGGATAAGTTATTAAATTACAAATAGAGTTTAGGAAACCATCATGCAGAGGTCTTCAGACTTTCAAGAAATCATGTTCATTACTAATAGTGATTAGATTGTGTTAAAAATTATGGGAGCTTATGGGATCTCAGTTCTAGAATTCATTTTTAGGTATATGTTTGAAAATAGGAAGAAAGTGTTCTCTCAATGACTAGGGTAAAATAGACAAAGTTGCTTATGGTACCTTTTCATCGTTTTCAATGATGGATGTGCCTTGGAGACTACCTAGCTCTTTGCCTGCTGTAATAACAAGCTAGATCTGAAGGTCTTTCCCACCCATTAATAGGCCATGTGACCTGCTTACACCACAGGATGCCTAAGTCACATTTGGTGGGAGGAACTTGCTGAGAGGAAAAGGAAAGTGTGTCACAGGAAATGCAGAGAGAGAGAGCAGTTAGAACTGAGGGAGAAAGCAGACATGTGGTGGCTGTGCTGTGAGTACGTTTGTGGGAAGGCCCCAGCAGGGGGGCAGATGGTTATGGGATGGCAAGGCTCCTTGCTGTGATATTTTGTTTTAAGTTCCTTCCTGCTATTATAAAGTAGGCTTACTGGTTTTGGAATTGGTTGCTGCTTGGATGGGTTGGACTTATTGGGGATTTGGTCCTCTAGTGTCTGAATAAGTGTTTTATTTTTTCTACCTTGTATAGGGAGAATCTCTCATATTTTGTGATACAGAATTGCATAGGCATATTCACAATTATTGTCGATGTTGTGTTTATTAGTTTGCTAATATCCCTGCCTATGGACATACTTTGATAAACACGCATGTTACATGACCATGTAAAGAATTTTGGCAAGAACACTAGCTCTAAAGTCAGAAGGACTGGGTTCAAATTCTACCTTTGATAATTACTGACATTGGTCAAGTCACATCTTCCCTGAGCCTGAGTTTGCTCATTTGTAAAAGGAGGGTATTGGACTGGATAATCTCTGAGGTCCTTCCACATTTTAGCTTTCTGCCTACAGTGGTATAGTTATTAATATCATTATGGGCAATGTCCACATTTTGTCATCTTAATGTCTAACAAGCACCATTTAATTTTGTTACAATGAACATTTTTTTCTTAATAGGTAGAACTTTTAGCATTGTAAAACTTAGTTTATTTGTCTGCAAGCCCATGTGTGCTGCTTTAAAAAAAGATTTCTATGCTATATACAGCTTGCTGTTAATGTTTATAGTCCCATGAGTCAAATGCCATTAAATAGATCATGTATACAAATTAAAAGCAATCAAAAACACACCCAACTTAGTACTGTCCATGGTTTCTAAAGTATTCAATTTCTTGGTTTGGCACTAATTTTTCACGTGCATTTGTGGAAACTAAAAATTATGGAGTCCTAAGGCCAGATAAGACCTTCTCAAATCATTTTGCTCAAGGAACTAATAAATGAGCCTATGATTAAAACACCCTGAAAAAGGCTGAAAAACTGTCCTTGGGAACATATTCTAATGTTTGATAGACTTCTTGCTTAGAAATTCCATTTAAAAATCTAACCTAGATCTTTTGTGTCATAGTTTAAGCTATTTTGTTCTACCAGAGGTTGTTAACTTTGGGGTCCATGAACTTGTTTTTAAAGATATTTTGATAATTCTATTCCAAGAGTATTAGTTCCCTTTGTAGACCTATGTATTTTCTTTCCTGGATTGAAATACATTATTCTAAGAAGGGGTCTGTAATGTTTCATTAGATTGCCAAAAAGGTCTATGACACCAAAAAAGTTTACAACCCTATGGATATCTAACTCTGATCTCAATGGACATGGAAAACCATTTTCTGCCTTAGCGCCCTTTGCAGACTTATAGACCTGCAGACTCATTCGTGCTATTGTTTACTCACAGGGTCAAATGATCATGATTCCTTTAGTCTTTGTTATAGATTTGACTCAATAGCTCTTTGTCCTTTGATCACTGTTATTGCTTTCCTATAAGACCTACATTCTCTAGATCTCATTTTTATTGTGGAGCTCAATGCAAGGATTTTTTTTAAAAATTACTGTCTTCTTAGTTTCTAACTAAACAGGATAAGGGTTATTTGGCAAGGAATTGAGTACATATGAAAGAACAAGGTGTTCCTGATCTGTAAGTTGGGAAACATAGGAAAATAGAATTTTAGGTAGTTTATCCTCCTTTGGGAAAAAGTATGAGATCTAGAAATGGCACTTAGAAATAGACATACACATATGTAAAGTGGAAAAGAATAAGTCATTAATTAGTCTGAATGGAACTTTCTGTAGTGGCAGTTTTTAGAATGAAGGCTAGCAACAGTCTGGAAACATGATGTTAAATTTTCCTGAACATCAGCACCATTGCTTCTTTTGTCATAGAAATAAGTAGACTGAAGAACTGACTCAATTAACTTCGCTTCAGGTCAAACCTCCAGATGAGATGGCATCCATTGTTACAAATATGATGGAAATGAATAACTTGTGAATAGTGTACTGAGGCAGACAGTGGGGAAGAGTGGAAGTCAGAACTTTAAGGAGGCTGGGACATTGTCCTAGGTACTGACATCTGGGGGACATGCTTCTTCTACTTTCTCCCCAGTATGGTCTGGAAACCACCATCCTTTCATCTAGTGCCTTGTGGTTCTCCATCAATCCGCATCCTATGAAGTCTTATAAGAGGAGCTTTGCCCTAAGAGAGGCAAGTGGGTAGGGTTGTGGTGGTGGATATCAGGAGAGGAAGGCAAGGGATTGGACTACCCCTGACCTCCACATACCCACTTTTGTACTCCATCTCCTGGTGTCTGTGTGCCTTCCTTGCCAACTTACTTGGAGCCACATGCTGTACTCTTTCAGCGATATCTCCTCACAGTTGAATTTGCTACTAGTTCTGGGATAACAACAATAATAGCTCTCATTTACATAGTGCCTTAAGGTTATTTCATTTGACCCTCACAACAACTGAGGGACACAGATGCCATTATTATCCCTATTTTACAGATGAGAAAACTGAGGTCGAAAAGAGTCACACAGTTAATTGCCACATAGGGTCACATAGCTAAATGTCAATCCAAATGTGGACTCGGGTCTTTCTGACTTCAGGTCCAGAGCCGTCTCTCCACCCAGCTGCTGCTTCCTATAAATAGAGGTGCCAATCTGCTGCTCTAGTTTTCAAAAGAGCTGCTCTAACTTTCAAAAAAGCACCGGTTGGGAACTGGAAGTCCTGGGCTAGAATCCTACTTACTGCTTGTGAGATCCTGGGAAAGTTTCTTCTCTCTGAGCCTGTTCTCTCGTCTTTGAAATTGGGTTAAAATATTTATATTACCTACCTCAGAGGTTGTTGTAAGGGAAGAGTTTTAAAACTGGTCAAGAGTCACATAAATGTTCACTATTATTTCAAGGGTCTTGCATATAGTAGGAGAGTAAATAATTGAATTGGATTAAGAAACAGCATCCCCTTTACCTTCTTAGATACATGACTGCTATGGGTGGATGGAGAAAAGGCTGAACTAATAAGATCCAAATTTGAGTCTGCTATGAATTCCAGAGCAGAGAGGCCCAGGGAGGGGCTCTCCATGGCAGCTCCAGGAGGCTGAGGCTACTCTTGTCCAACACAGATGCTTATTGGAAGGAAGCTGTCAAAATCAAATGCTGAGCAACAGTCTGGGTCATGAACTGAGAGTTTAAAATATCTGTCCGTGACCCTGCTAGCCAGCTAAGACTTCCTGCTGACCTTAAAAATGCTGGGAATTCCAGATTTGGCACAAATGGTTGCCAGCTTTTCATGCTCCAGATGGCAGGGGGAGAATCCTTAGACTCTGGTACAGGTAGCAAAGTATTTAAGAATTTGGCCTCGGTTCACAAAAAAGCCAAACCCTTCTGAATAAAATGGCTAACCCGAGTCCCTTAAACAGAATGTGGAGGCAAATATGAATTCACTGTGTTAGCCACATGATGATTATACAAAGGACTTCTCATTCTTTTTTTCCTCCTTCCTATCCTCCTGCCTCTCCTTTTCTTTTTTTCTTTTGTTTCTTCTTTCTTTTTTTATCATTTTGTCTCTCTTTTTCTCTTTCCTTCCTTCCTCCCTTCCTTCCTTTCACATTGGAGCAGCTGTGTTATTGTTAAAGAGAAAAAAAAGTTGGAATCCCTAGGATTCTGGCTGGTCAGTGGCCCAGTAGATTAAAGTGTGACAGTGACTTGTTGAAAGTTAAGAAGCACCACCACCAACCCCCCAAACAAACAGATAAAAAACAATAAAAACCACTCTACATTATTGTGACAACAAATAGAATCAACAACAACAAAACAACATTTAGAACTGGGTTTGACATTAACATTGTGATTTTGTACTCCAAAGCCTTAAATTTTTCATTTAAAGAACACAGGAAAATATCAATAGAAGGAATCAGTATATCCCCACTAGGACAACAGGGTAGGGAATGGGGCAGGAATCTATCCTTCCACATACATCTTTTTTAAAAAATCTTTGCGAAATCATGATATTAGAGCACGCTTCTGATCTTCTGGCAGACTCTTCTCGTAAAAGAATGGCTGACAAAGAATGATGTCCTAGTACTCAAAGCTTCTCAATATGGTACCTCATTTTTGAAAATCTTACACTATGTTCCAAGGCAAGCTTAACTATATTAGAAAGTACACTCGATTTGGACTCAAAAGTCTTGGGTTCAAATCCTAGCTCTTTACGACTGCCTGTGTGATTATAAGCAACTCCCTTCACTTTGGGCTCCAGTTTCCTCAAGTATTGAAGGAGGGGAATCACAGTTCTAGACCTGGGAGGCACCTCAGATGCTTTATTTAGTCCAAGCCCCTCATTTTACAGATGAAGAAACAAAGGCTTAGAGAGACCTTTTCTGACTTTCTGAACTTTGCCTCCACACCTCTGCTGAGTCTCAACCTGCAACTTCCCCCAGGCCTTAGACCTCCTCATCTTGGAAAATCTCTCCACTCTGCCCACCTTGTTTTGGGAGAGAGTTTCCCTAAGGCCTCCACTTTGAGGGGGATCCCAGGCCAGCTAACCTTCATTATCCCATGGCTTCTGACTTTCTAACCATCCCTCAGCCTCAGTCTCACCCTGGAACTGTCCTCAGTGTCTGTAGCCTGCTAATGCTAGAACATACCTCTCCCGTGCTACCCCTCATCTCCCATTGGTGAGTTCCTCCTGGAGTGTCCATTTAGGGAAGGGGCCCAGGCCAGTCAACTTTTATTCCCTTACTGGCTCTGTTTCTGACTTTCTAGACTTTGACACTATGCTCCTTCTGCTACTTATCCCTTGCATTTTTCAGCTTCCTTTTGTGTGTCATCTCCCCCACATCCCACATCCCATTAGAATGTAGGTTCCTTGAGGAAAAGAACTCTTGTTTTTGCTTGTGTTTGTATCCCTGGTGCCTGGCACTCAGTAACTGCTTACTCAATGTGTTTTTATTCATTCATCAAAGACAGCACAATTTAGTTCAATTCAACACATTTATTGTATACCCACTGTGTGCAAAAGACGCTAGGTGCTGGTGATGTAGAGAGAATAATAGTCCTAGACCTCAAGAGATGTACATAACTGAGTCGGAATGTACCCAGATAGGTGATGGGAATGAAAGGTGAGACTTTTCAGACTTTGGGGCTGCTTCAGTGGTAGTAGACCTAAGTGGTAGTAGTTTCAGACTTTTTACTTAATAATTTCATCCTTCAAAAGGTGGAAGCAGCAATAAATAGAAAATTCATTTCCATCTGATTCTTACCCATAAAGGGGAACTGGTTGGTAGGTCTGGTCATCATCAGAACCTTGGGAGTACATGAACATTTTGCCTCAGAATTTATGAAAGAGGAGAAGAGAGCCGTGAATAGCTTACTTTTTTGAAGAGGAGATTTCGAAGAGTTCAGAGAAAGGATATGTTGGATTCCATGTGCCAAAATTCTATGGAGGGAGTCAACCCAGGAAATGTGAGAAGTCAATTAAGGAATTCTGAAGAGGAGGAAAAAGGAGAGATGTCTAAAATCACTGACGTGAATGCACAGGGAACTCAGAACTCTTTTTAGATTTAAAGAGTCACGTAAAGAAGTTGGAGGCAAAGTCATGAACGATGAATACAAAAACACAATGTGTCTCAGATTGAGCTGAGAGACTTTTCAAAAATCATATTTGGGAAAAGAGGAAGATCAAAGAAATGAAAGGACCATTGCTCAGAGGGACTGGAAGAATGATAACTGATGATGGAGAGAAGGAAAATCAGCTCAATTTTTAGTTTTGCTTCCATTTTCTTTGCCAAAGAGAATAACCTCTTCCCTAGAAATGACAGAAAGAAATGGCTAATAAGGAGTTTATACTCAAAATCAGCGTAGAAAAAAAGGGAGCATCTACCTGCTTCAGATGAATTCTAGTTACCTGGTCCCAGTGAACTACATCCTCAGGCCCTGAAAGAACTGAAATATGTCACTAATGAACTACTCAGTTATCTCTGAAAGATTGTCAAGGATAGGTGCAATACCATAGAACTGGAAAAGGGCAAATGACCTAATTTTTCAAAAAGGGAAAAGAATAAAACATGAAAACTAGAGCCTGACTTAGGTTCCTGGAAAAATTCTAGTAAATATTGAAAGGATGGTTATGGAGCCTCTAGAAAAGGAAGTGGAAATCACAAGGTTGATATGCTCCGTCAAGAGTAGATCACGCCAGATTAACATTCTGTTGTTTTAACAGTCACTAGACTGGAACATCAAGGGAATGTAATACAAAGTTTATTGAGATTTTGCCAGAGTGTTTGACAGTCTTACATGCAATTCTTGTGTAAAACATGGAGAAATGTGGGCTAGATGAAAATTCAGACTGGTTGAATTATGAGGCTCAAAGAAGGCATTAATGGTTCAATGTCAGCTTGAAAGGAAATTTCTATTGAAGTGACCCAGGGATCTGAGTATGACTTTGTGCTATTTAACATCTTTATCAATGACTTGGATAAAAGTATACTTAGCATGCTTAACAAATATACAGGTAACAGAAAGCTAGGCAGGATAGCTAATGCATTGGATGACATGAGATCTAAAAGAGATGCCAACAGGCTAGGCTGTTAGGCTAAATTCAATAAGGTGAAATTTATTTTTAAAATTAATTTATAGTTATTTTAACCTCTTATTGCTATATTTTAATATCATCTATACTTCTTTATTTATTCTATTTCCCTTCCCTACCCAAAGAACCGTTCCAAACGATAAAATAGAAAAGACGAAAAAATTCATCAAAACAATATTTCAAACATGTCTGGAAGCATCTTCCCCTACTTTGGTATAAAACAAAAAGGTGCATTCATAGATATCTTTTTTGAGGTCAATATCTATCCTTACAGCTTCAATTTTAATTTTTAAAAATATTTTTTTCTGTTTACAATGCTGTAGTCATTGACTATATTGTGTTACTACTTCTGCTTAGTTCACTTTTCTCTAGTTTATTTATGCTTCTCCATATTAATCATATTCATTTTTTCTTATAATAGAGACTATTCTATTATTTTCATGTACCATAATTCACTTACACATTCCCTAGTAGCTGGACATTTATTTTTTCTAGTTCTTTGCTACCACAAAACAAACAAACATTGCAATAAACATTTTGGTGTATGTCTGACCTTTCTTTCTTTGACTCCCCTGGGGGTTTATACCTAGCAGTGAAATTTGTAAATCCTGGAGTTTGGGCATTATGGCACTTTCTTAGCTTAAGTCCATTTTGCTTTACAGAATAAATGAAACAATTCACAATGCAGATGTTTGGCCCTATGCCTTTTCTCAGTGACTTGGATAAAATGATAGATGGCATGCTTATCAAATTTGCATATGACACATAGCTAGGAAGGATAGCTGACACAAGTATTATTAGAATGTTCATCTTTCCAAAACTATGCAACATTGACTATCTTTATCTTTGCCAGTTTTTTGGATATGTGGAATTGTTGGATTTGTATTTTGTTATTAATGATTTAGAATAATATTCCACATATTTTTAATAGTTTGTAATTCTTCTTTTGAGAATTGTTTATTCATATCTTTTTACTACTTATCCATTGGAAAATGTCTCTTTGTCTTATATATTTGTTTTTGTTCCTTATATTTCTTGGATATCAGAATCTTCTCAGAAAAATTAGACAAAAATATTTTCCCTAATCAACAGCTTCCCTTCTTATCCTACTTGTATTTTCTTCTCATTAAGATTTTTCAATTTCATGAATAGAAATTATTCATTTTATCTTTTGCAAACTCCTCTATCCTTTGTTTGATGAAGGACTCTTCTTCCCTCTATAGATATGAAAGGTACATGACCCGGTTCTCTTTTAATACTTTTATGATATCACCATTAATATAAAGGTTGCATATGTTGTGTTTATTGTATTATATAGTGTTGTATTTTGGTTTAAATCTAATTTCTGCTATATTCCTTTCAACTTTTCTGAGCAGTTCTTGTCCAATAGTGAATTCTTCCTCAATAATTTGTTTTGACTCACTATAAGGTTAAACACACTAACAACAGGAGCTTTCCAGAGGTGGAAAGAGAGATCTCTGGAGGTAGTGATTTCCCCATTCCTTAGACATCTTCAATCAAAAACAGGATGATTACTTGATGGGTAAGTGGTAGAGGGGATGCTTGCTCAGTTATGGTCCAATTCCAAGGTTCTGAGAATCTTATTAGGTAAATACAAGCCAATTTAAAGAGGGAGAAAAAAATAACATTTGAGGGCATTTAGGGAAGGCTTCATAGTAGAGGTGGCCTTGAAATAAAAGTCTAGAAAAAGAGAATGCAGATAGCATAGGAGATATGCTTTTTAAATATGATTAAAGAGTTAAAGAATGGCAACTAAGAAGAAAAGACTAAAATAATTCATTTCCATTTGTAAGGGCGGAGGTCAATTGACTCCATCACCTCTGTTTGTGTGTCACCGCTGTATATACCCCTGTACAGTCAATTCTCAAAGTTTCAGTATTTAACTTTTGCTATTTCAAGCATTTGGGTGATTTTATCAGTAACCTCATTTTCACTTTCACATTGGCCGCTGGGCACATTTGTAGCTATGTGTAGTACAGGGGAAAAAAAAGGATAAGCTCAATGTGTGAAAGTTTGTGGAACAGCTGGTATCCTAGTAGGTGCTTGACTGGTCTTGTTCACCCTGCCATCATAGAATAAAGAACTCCCCACACATTCAATGCATATTTTTGTTGTTTTCTTTTAAAACTTGTTTTATGTTGCAATTGTAGCCCTAAAGCACAGGTCAAGTCTCATGGGGTCCTCTGAACAAGAACATTATATAAATATAACTCATTATCACACATAATCTTTATAAAAATAGATAAAGACACGGAAATTATAAATAAAAAAGTTTTAAAGGCAGAAATTCTAAACACAGTCTTTACAAATCACGTCATAATAAAATTATAGTCAACACTGGGATCACAAGATTCTATAGCTTAGAAAAGATAATTAAGCACTACAGTATATGTGAGACACAGTGTGAAGTCATGGGAAGTCAAATACAAGCAAAAGAAAAAACAGCTCCTTTCCTCAAGGAGCTTAAATTCTAATGAGAGAAAATAATACATATAAGGGAATTAGGGGAAGGGGAAGGTATCCACCTGGGAAGCATGGTAAAAAATTAATCTAGAGAGTAGGTAGCTAAGCTGGGCTAGAAATAGTATTTTCAGCAATCTCTAGTGAAAGATTACAGTTTTGGGTGGTTGCAGGAACCTAACCCCCTATTTCCCATCTGCCAAGCATAGTGAGAATATTTGAGTTTCTCCCTGGATAGGCATTTACCCTGTTCCTATTCTGGTAGAAATGGCAGGCAGGAGGGGTGGAGCCAAGATGACAGAGTAAAAGCAGGGACTTGCTTGAGTTCTCCCCCAAACCCCAACAAATACCTGTAAAAAATGACTCTAAACACATTCTAGAGCAGCAGAACCCACAAAACAACAGAGCGAAACACATTTCCAGCCCAAGATGACCTGGAAGGTTGACAAGAAGGGTCTGTTGCACCAGTCTGAGAGAGGAATGCTGTCCAGCACAAAACGTGCCAGCACAGACTGGGCCCAAGCAAACTTGGAGTGGGCCTCAGGGACTGAATCACTGGCAGCTGTGGCAGTTTTCAGACTTCTCAACCCACAAACTCCAAAGAGAACTTAGAAGGTCAGTAGGAAAGGTCTGTTGGACCTGGGTGAGAGAGGAGTGCGGTCCAGCCCCAGCCCTAGCCCCAGCCCTGGGGTGGTGGCTGCAGCAGCAGTGGCTGCTTCAGGAGCTCTTGGCCCACAGACAGTGAGGGGAGCGAGTGGTTGATTAGAGGAGGAGTGCAGGGATCTCTTTGCTGGCACTGAGGCAGAATTATCTTGCTTTGCCTGTGCTTGGATCTGGATTGCAGTCCTGGGTGGTGGTCCTGGGGCGAGGAGGAATGCTGATGTGCAGAGCTTGTTGTGGCAGTGGAGAGAGAATGCTCCTCACAGTTCCAAGGCAGAAAAGAGTGCTTGTGGTCACCCACAGACCAGAGCACAGGCCCGGAGAGAAGTAGACACCTCTCCTTTGATCACACAACCTTAAGAACTGAAAACTTACAGGTCCCTGGAAGTATCTCTGAAAACAGCTGCACAAAACCCCTGGAGCTTGGAACAATACACCCTCCACACTAGAAGAAGAGTCTTACCTTAACAAAGAGTTAAAAAGTCAAGTAATTGGCTAGGGAAATGAGCAAACTGCAGAAAAAAAAAACTCAGACTATAGAATCTTACTTTGGTGACAAAGAAGATCAAAACATACAACCAGAAGAAGACAGCAAAGTCAAAACTCCTACATCCAAAGCATCTAAGAAAAATATGAATTGGTCACAGGCCATGGAAGAGCTCAAATTTTGAAAATTTTGATTTTGAAATCAAGTAAGAAAAGTAGAGGAAAAACTGGGAAGAGAAATGAGAAGGATCCAAGAAAATCATGAAAAATGAGTTGACAGCTTGCTAAAGGAGACCCAAAAAAATACTGAAGAAAATAATAACTTAAAAAATAGACTAGCCCAAATGGCAAAAGAAGTCCAAAAAGCCAATGGGGAGAAAAATGCCTTAAAAAGCAGAATTGGCCAAATGGAAAAGGAAGTTCAAAAGCTCACTGAAGAAAATAAGTCCTTAAAAATTAGAATGGAGCAAATAAAAGCTGATGACTTTATGAGAAATCAAGAAATTATAACACAGAACCAAAAGAATGAAAAAAATAGAAGATGATGTCAAATATCTCGTTGGAAACCAATTGACCTGGAAAATAGATCCAGGAAAGATAATTTAAAAATTATTGGACTATGAAAGCCATGATCAAAGAAAAAGAGCCTGGACATCATCTTTCAAGAAATGATTAAGGAAAACTGCCCTGATGTTCTGGAACCAGAATGTAAAATGGAAATTGAGGTAGTCCACCAGTCACCTACTGAAAGAGATCCCAAATGGAAAACTCCTAGGAAGATTATAGCCAAATTCTAGAGTTCTCAGGTCAGGGAGAAATTGTTGCAAGCAGCCAGAAAGAAACAATTCAAGTATTGTGGAACTATAATCAGAATAACACAATATTTAGCAGTTTCTGCATTAAGAGATTGAAGGGCTTGGAATATGATATTCTGGAGGTCAAAGGAGCTAGGATTAAAACCAAAAATCACCTACCCAGCAAAATTCAGTATAATTCTTCAGGGGGAAAAATGGATATTCAAGGAAATGGAGGACTTTCAAGAACTCTTGATGAAAAGATCAAAGCTGAATAGAAAATTTGGGATGGGGGAAGGGAGAGATGGGGAGAAAATTGGGAACACAAAATCTTGTGGAAGCGAATGTTGAAAACTAAAAATAAATAAATTAGAAATATATCTACATATATATGTATATGTGTGTGTGTGTGTAGAAGAAAAAGAAACAGCAGACAGGCTCTCATTACATGGCAGCTAATGCCTTGGGCTCCAGACTTCTGATTCTCTTTTCTTTCTTTCCTGAGTATAGATGAACAGACATCAATCTTGAAATGGATGTGTCTGGCCTCTGAGTCAACCTTGTGAATTTAAGAGTTCTGAAGATCCTGACTCCCTTGTCTGGAGCTCCTGGTCACAGGGATATCAGATTGGTCCATCAGAGCAGATGACAGGAGGAGGAACTCAATTTCTGTCCTCTCTTGCCAGAAGAAATGAAACTAGAGTGAACTGTTTGGGGATGAAGAGCCAGAGGGAAATGTAAAGTGAGCATTCAATAATTACACAAACTGCATCAGGTACTGATGTTTAAAGTTATCAAGCCTCCTGGGAAAGTATTATAATAGTTATAAGTTACTGCTTCTTGTTTAAGTTTTCCATCAATTCACATTTGTGGGTCTTGTACATATTAAGCATTTCTTTTGTATAGAACAAATATATAGCTGTCCAATGCATGATCTACATGGACTACCTTTCTCCTTCTCCCTTTGGGACCATCTTAGACATGGACACAAAGCTAAGTTATAAATATATTTTTTCTGAAGCTCCAGAGTGGGGATATATAGAGTCAGACAGTGAGAAAAAAGAGCCTGACCCTATTTTTTGGAGCTCAAGCTCCCCAGTGACTGAACCCTGTCCAACCACACATGTATGGGTCCAGAGCTAAGAGAGGTCTCTTACTGGAGAAGGAGGGAACACAGAACCCCATTCCCTTGGACTCAATAGCAACTCTTCTTGATAAATATGGGGCAAGGAGGGGGAAGATTTAGATTTAGAGTCCTCTACATTCTAATTCCCTTCTATAAAACCAATATTATCTCCCACTACTTCCCACTCTTGGCTTTATGTTAGTGTTCTCGCTGTCTGGAAAACACCACACTCGTTTTTCCTGTACAAGTGTGTACAAATAAATCTTTAACAAGTAGCTCTCAAAAAAAGAAAGAAAAGGGAAAAAAGGTATACATGACACACTTAAGCTCAATCTGCATTTTTAACATGTACTCCTTTATTTTCTTAAGACTAAGCCATCAACAAACAGTAACTCAAGTCCTGATTTCAGATGTTTTCTGATTTCTGAGTTGTGAATTCTCTCACTGAAAATTTACAATCCACTCTTGAGGTACCGTACAAGCTGGCTGTAGCACACCCCTACACCTCTGTAACTTTGTTCCATTCTCTTAGCTTAGAATTGGGTGGCAGGGGGTGAGGAATGGGGTTACATCACTGGGATGTAACGGGTATGACAGGTGTGATAATGTTCATCATTGAGTATAGGGCACCACACCTCTACCTGCAAAAGACAGGTGCAACAGGACATGGGAGGCCTGAAGTTGAAGGGAAGGTTGCTCTTCCTTACACTGGAGATTCTTCACACCCCATTAAAGAGATTTGGCTGGTAGCAGGAGAAGGAATATGCTTTATGCTGGTATAGATGGAAGTGGTTGCTGTGGAACAGATGGAAGACATCTGGTTTGGCCCCTAACAGTTTTTCCTCTGGGTACACACTGTAATCAGTAGGAGATGGAAAACTCGGGGCTCTAGAACACTGGTCCTATTGGATTGTTGGCTGGGACCAGGAACTCTGTGTGAGAACAGCAGAGAGGGAGTCAAAAAGACAGGCATCAACTGGCTTTTGATGGTTGCCTAGATGCAGGTGTCAAAGCTTTGGGCTATGCTGTCTAAAACAACTCTAGAACTCCCATTTAAGAGATCCACCACCCCCTACCCCAATAGATAGTAGTAGAGAATTATAGAAGGTTTAAAGAGGCTGGATTTTGCTGAAGATAGGCAGAAGGTAGTAGAGAGGAGAGAGGCAGAGAACAGTATGATATCACCAAAGGACATGGGCATTTCTATAATATTTGGGGTGTAAGTGGTAAGTAGTCTGATGATGCATGTGGTCAGGAACATGAATTATTGTGTGTGCCCTCAATATGAGCTCCTTTACACTTGTTCTCTAGTCACATATGTTCCTATAAATGTCTCCTCCAGGCATATTCCCACTGTGTGCCCTTTCACGTACATTTGCTGATTATGTGTATTTTTGGAATCTGTGCATTTCCTCTATTGGTGGCATGGAAATTCTGGGAAGGTAGATTTCAGTAGCTATGGTCAAATCTTATAACTTAACTTTGCTATTTTGATGGATTTGCTTCCAACTAATGTCCTTTCTATTTGGCTCATTACAAGTAAATACATTAATCTGGACTCCTGAACTATTGTTTTGAGAGGTTGTTGACCCATACCTATAGATACCTTGAATCTATGATGACTTTCTTGGGGTCCATGTTTGTATGAAATCAAGGTAAACTAAATAAACCCAGGGTTATCAGGGGTTCATGTATAATATATATGGGTGGGAGGGTGGGGGAATCTCAGTTGCTATGCATGAGATTGTCTTTACTTTTGTTGCTGTAGATCTAATTGTTATGTGTGACATCTAAAGTTCTGAAGGGACTAGAAGGGTAGGGTAGAATCTTTTACTTTATCATTTTTTATATTACTTTTTGCTTTTATACACTTTAAAATTTTTACTTTATAATTTTAAAAAATATTTTTATTTTCAGTTCTAAATTCTCTCCCTTCCTCTACCCCACCCCTCATTTATTAATCTTTATGATTGATATATCATCACAGTCTTGGCCTTCTGCTCTCCTTTCCCCTAAACCCTCCCTACCCCAAGCAGAAACACAGCACATTAAGACATCTGGGGGGGATAGTGGGACAGGTAAACACAGTACAACTGCCTCTTTTCTTTCCCTTCTACCCTCCCTTCAGCCTATTCCAGAAACATAAATCTATTTTGTTTTAAGGAGCCCCAATAACCCTTAGTTTATTTACACTACCTTGATTTACTCATGTTGTTTTGTACTACTGGTAATAACATAGCAATATGACTGGATTCAAGAAATCCTTTCATCTACATTAACTATTCTATAATATAAACCATAGTGGTTACTCCATATCCCTCAGTTTGGGGAAACTGGCAATTCACTCTGTAAACAAATGAAAGGTCTCCCTGGTGCATAACTGTAACAGTAATGAACTTCAAAGACATTCATGGTATTCCATTCACAAGTATCTCTAATTTGGGACAGATGTACGTATGCAAAATTATATAATCAGATACAATTGGTGTTTATATTGTGAAACCTCAGTACCCAAGTACTACCATCTTTCCCCAGCTGTAGTTTCTTTAGACTAAGTATCTTAGGAAGAGGGAGTGGGGGAGGGGGAGGAAGACTAGATGCTTGTAGGGCAGATGTGGGTGGCCTTGAGAAAAGTCTGCTTTGAATGAGAGGGCAGCTCATCCTTAGATTGATGGGCATTTACATTCCTTAGAAAGAAAGAATGCGGAAGGAAATCTGCCTGAGGAGATGATTTCCTGCACATGCCTTGCATGGTTCCTTTTATCTGTAAAGATTCATTTTTATTCACTAGCATTACATTTTTCTTCTGCAGAATAGGTTCAAGTTTCCCTTCAGACAAAAAGCATCATTTTTAAAAAATCGACAAAACCTAGTCTTTCTTACATCTGAGAACCTATGAACCTGAAAAGAAAAACCATCTGAGCCTGGGGATCACGTTCCTGACTCATTGCATTTCCTCGATTATCTTTGAATCTTCCCTTTCCCATGTCTTTTTCCGTATCCTATGAGTCACTAAGTCCCATCAATTTTTCCTTCAATGTTTTCCTCACATGCCCCTTCTTTCCCATTCTTTTGCTATTGCCCTATGTTAGACCTTTATCACCTCCTGTATTAGGCAGCCTAGCATATGGGATGAAGAGTCTTCCTTGAAGCCAGGAAAACTTGTGCTCGAGACTGTGTTCTGTCACATTCTGGCTCTGTGATCCAGGACATATCACTTAACCTCGCAGTGCTCTAGGAAACTCTTTTAAATTATGATTTTTACAGAAGGTGCTGACTTGCATGGGGAGAAGGAGTTTCTTTACCCAGTAGTTTTCAAAGTCTGATCCAGAGACTTCTTCTGGGTCCCTGAGATTCTTTCAGAGGATCTCCAGGGTCAATATTATTTTCATGCTAATAGCAAAATGTTTTAATCTCTAACATCATGTCAACAGATGTAACCCATGTTAAAAATTCTTTTAGGGGGTTCTCAAAAAAAATTGAGAGTTTGAGAATAACTACTCTACCAATGAAATTACAGTCCCGGAACCTATCTGTGATTACTAAAATAATATGCCACCTAAACTTTGTCAGTATCTTTTCTTTTCCGTTTAATCCACTATGTGCCTGCTAACAGGTAGGGTGCACAATGGCCCCTCTCCCTCTGAAAGGCTCTGCTTTCTTTTTCACAATGTGTAATGAAAATTACCATCACCAGGGGGTGTGCTGGGGTCGCAACCACAGCTCTTTGGACCTATCTTAGTTGTATGGCAGCTACTATGATTGGTGAGTAGTATCCAAGATTCTCTCATTGGTGTAGCAGTGGATTGAGTTGAAGTGGATTGTCTAATCAGATAAATAACATATATGCCCCAGACTTCTAGATATTGCCTGGATTCCAAGCTCACACAGCTACGTACTAGCAGTGTCATTTTAAGTAAATCACAACCTCTCTGAATCTTCCTCCTTTGTTAAATCTCAAAAGTGTAAAATGTTAAAACTTGCCCTTGGCTACTCTTGAGTCGAATTCGAGCCTCAGACATTTACTAGCTGTGTAACCCAGGATAAGTCACTTTAACTCTGTTTACCTTAGTTTCCTCAAGTATAAAATGGAGGCAATAGTACCTACCTCTTAGGGTCATTGTCAGGATAACAAGAGGTAATATTTGTAAAGCATATAGTAGTGCTTAATAAATACTTGTTTCCTTATTTCTTTCCTTTGTGAAGATCTAATAAGATGATCTATGTAAAGCAGCAACTAAAACGTAAACTATTATTATTGTCATTTTGTTCTTCCTTAACTAATTCTTTCTTCCAGAATCTATTCCAAGTGTTCTCTTCTCTCCTTAAGCCTCCTGCACCTTCCCCGCCTGTCGCCTTCTCTTTTGGGGATGGCCTCATATTGCCCTCATTGGGAAGCGGGATTTGTTCTCCAAACACAAGCTGAACGAGGAAGAATGAATAGAAGCTGCAAAGAGTCAAATTCATTCTTGACATCAGGGACAATTTTGGAACAATTAGAATTGTTCCAAAGTGGAATGTCCTGTTTATAAGAATTCATGGGTTCTTCCTCCTTGAAAGTCTTCCAGTGGAAATGGGACAATTTCTTGTTAAGAATTTTACAGCGGGGATTCCTTTTTTGTATCAGCTGGGCTAGCTGGCCACTGACGTCTCTTTTACTCTCATATTCTATGATGTGATTATTGAAAAAAATTGCAAACATCTTAATGTCCCTCATTATCTCCCTTGTGAGACTGCAGCTTCACAAAGAACTTTTTTTACATGTGTCTTTAATCTCATGCCCTCTTGTCTTCTGCAGTAAAAGGAACACTGAACCTGGAGTCAGGGAGAACCGAATTCAAATCCAGGCTCAGACACTTAACAACTTGGTGGCAATTCACTTAATCTTTGCTTTCCTCAGTTTCCTTACCTGTAAAATTGGGATAACATTAGCACCTATATCCCAGAATTGTTATGAGGATAAAATGAGATAATTTTATAAGGTACTTTGTAAATCTTGTAGTGTTATACAAATATTAGTTCATCATCATAGTGGTCATTTTCTGCTAGAGTAACCCCTCAGTCATCTTTCCTCTCTATTTTTTTTTTGTTGAGGCAATTGGGGTTAAGTGACTTGTCCAGGGTCACACAGCTAGTAAGTGTAAAGTGTCTGAGGCTGGATTTGAACTCAGGTCCTCCTGACTCTAGGGGAGTCCTATATCCACTGTGCTACCTAGATTCCCTGCCCCCCACCCCGGTTTTCAATTTCTCTCCTCTACTGTTTTTTTTTCAAACTTTCTATAGACATCCCCAAGTCTCATAATTAAAAACCTTCATTAAATCCTGCATCTTTCTTCCTTCATAGTCGAATTATTAGAAAAAGCTAAAAAAAAAGCTGTATATACTCATTTCTACTTCATCTTTTCTCATTCACTCCTAATTTTTTTTTCAATCTGGCTTCCCACCTAATTACTCAACGGAAACCATTCTCTCCAAAACTATCAGTCATTTTTTAATTGTCACATCTGATGGTCTTTTCTCAATTCTCATCTGTCTTGAGCTCTCTGCAGAATTTAAACTGCTGACCACCCCCTCCTGGATATTCTCCTCTCTGTGGGTTTTCATGACTCTGTTCACTGGTTTTTCTCCTACCTATCTGACTGCTCTTTCTGAGTTTTCTTTTCTGGATCATTATCTATATCCTGCCCCCAATTGTGGGTGTACACCAAGACTCTGTCCTGACCCCTCTTTTCCTCTTTCTCTCCTTAGCTCCCATGGGATTAATTATCATTTCCCTGCAGTTATCTCACAGATTTATTTATCTAGCCTCAGCCACTCTTGAACTCCTGTCCCTCATTACCAACTGCCTATTGGACACTTCCAATTGGATGTTCCAGAGACAACTCAATCCCAACATGTCAAAAAGAGAACTTATCTTTTGCACCAAACATATCACCCTTCTGAAATTCCCTGTTTCTGTTAAGGACAACTAGTTATCCTTCCAGTCTCCCAATCTCAGAATTATCCTCAATTCCTCACTCTCCCTCAGCCAGTATTTCCATTCAGCTGCTAGATCTTGTATACCCCCGCAACATTTCTTATATCTGATCCCTTCTTTCCATATAGATGACCATCATTCCAGTCACACCCTCTCTCAAATCTCTCTAAGCTTCAAACTATTATCCATGTAGCTGGTAAAATACTTTTCCTAAGGGATAGGTCTTTCCGTGATACTCAATGAACTCCAGAATGAACTCATAACTCTCTGTTGCCTCCAGGAAGAAATATCACTCCCCTCTTTGGTATTTAAAGCCTTTACAACATAGCCTCAGCCTGTCTCTCCACCTCCATTATTCATTACTCCCAGACTAACTGTATAGCAGAGGCTCTTAACCTTTTTGTGTGTTATAGACCTCGGGGGGGGGGGTCTGGTGGAGTCTATAGACTCCTCACAATAATATTTTTAAATGCATAGAATAAAATACATGGAATTACAAAGGAAACCAATAAAATAAATAAACAAATGAAGTAAAATTGACAGAATAAATTTTTTAAAAGTTCATGGAGCCCCCTCTCCCCTGCCATGTCTATGTCAAAAAAAACCTCCAAACAAACAAACAAAACCTGTCCTTGTTACTGCTTCTCACACACAACATTCTGTCTTCCATCTTTGCACCTTTGTACTAGTCTTCTATGCAAGGAATGCCCTCCCTCTTCACCTTCACCTTTTAGAAAGAAGACTACTTCATTGAAGGCCACGGTCATGTACATCTTATAGATGAAGCCTTTCCTGGTCCCTCCACAGCTGCTAGTTTCTTCTCTCTGAAAACTACATTGTATTTATTTTGCATATATCTCTAGGTAGAATGTAAACTCCTCGAGGGCAGAGAATGTTTTATTCTTGTCCTTGTATTCCCAGTGCCTAGTACAGTGCTTGGTATGTAATAGGTGATTAATAAATATTTGATCATTATTGATTGATTGGTCTGTACTATTTAGCATTTTCTGCTTGTATCATTAGGTATTTTTTTTGTTGTGCGCATCCTGTTATCCACCCAATTTCAAGATTACTTTCACCGTCTGTTATGTGTAAGGGAATGGCTTTTGATATTTCACTTGTCTGAAGGTATAAGTTTGCTTTTTAAAAGCAGTTGCGGAGTTAAGTCTGCCTTGATGGCTCACTTATTCAAGGAATGCCTTCCATAAAGTTCTAAAAGAAGCAGTTATTGAATTTGACTCAGAATTCTGAGATAGCATTAGTTCTTCACTTGCATAGACTGAGTCCTCACGGACTATTAGAGTGAATAGAAAACACAATCTGCCTTAGGGATTTCCATGTGAAGAATTAAAGAATTAGAGAAATAAACTTTATTCTCCACTCTAGTTCAGGATTCAAGAGATGCCTTGCATAGCTGAAGAGAAGCATCTTGAAATATCTTGTTTGGTTGGAAAGAAATAGCATTTGTTAATTGTCAAAGCTTTAAATTTAGCTGGTAGAAGAATTTAAGAATGGTGGATTAATTTGCAGTGTCACAAAAACAATATATACAAGAAGCTAAGAAGGTCCCTGGTGTCAAGAGAGCAGCTGAAGAGTTGGTGTTTTCTTTTAGCCAAGTCTAATTCAAATGGAGATTATCAGGCTACAACAATATGCCACGTTAATGTGGTGAAATTATTATAGTATTTATTAATGTTGTTTGAACCTAGTTTTATGTGGCTAGAAAATTGTCTAACCCCAAACTCATAGTAGAGGTCAGGCTGACCTCAGAGATGTTCTAGGGAAACCAGATGGCTACAAGGAATGTTTAGATTCTAGAGGCCACCCAGATCTTTTTTGGGTACCCCCAAAGCTTGCATTTTAAGTACTCAAAATTACATTGAATGTTTATACTTACCTGCTAATATTTATATGTATACACACATATAATACATATACATGTATATGCATATGTATGCATGTATGTGTGTATATCAACATTACCTGGGATCTTTCCTTCTCTGGAAATTGCCTACATATAATTTGTGCTGGTACCTTTGTCTTAACTCTATATAATATAATTCTCACAGAGATTTGAGAGGGAGCCACACCTTTTTCCAGGTCTCTCCTTGACCAAATTACCTAATAAAATTCTTTCTAAAACTTTTTCAGGCTTCAGAGTTTGTTCTCAAACATTAACTGGTCTCTTTAAATAATTTTGTCAATTAGCTTCACAGACAGGCTTCAAAGCTGTTGTTTCCCTTGCTGCTACATCTGGACAGGTTGAAATTAAGTGAGAAGTTGAGGGAATTATATAGGTAATTCAGGCCAAAGAAATTTCAGTTTGTTCCTAATAAACCACATTAATTATATTGTTCATATTCGCTGGGTAATTGCTTAACATATCATTTCATTTTGCCTAGAGAGAAATATAGATTCCAAATCCCCTGATGAAACTGATTGAAGAGATAGCATCAAAGTGCTTCTATTACTATGCTCTTTAGGGTGTACCCATCTTTTGTCTATGAAGAGTAGAATGCTGATTAGAGCAGAGAGGGGTTGTTTCATTGTATGATAAATGGTCACCAATTCCTTTTTGCTTCTCAAAGACAGATCTTGCCATGAAGGGAGAGAGGGGGACATTCCTAGTTCTGTATTACCTGGGATCTGATATTACTACAGGTTATTCTTGTTGAAATAGCAACTACTTTAGGTCATATTTTTGGTTTACTCATACAACCCAATGCAGAAACAGAAGACTCCCAAAGGTGTACTCCTCCTATCTCTTTTCTTTGTCGAAAGCAATTAGTTCTATGGTCACCATAGAATAGGCTAACCTTACAAACACCAGCACAGATGTTCTGGATCACTCAGGTTTTATTTCTGTCCTGAAGGAAACACTAGAGTAGCAGAGAGGTCAGTGCAGTCCTCAGGCTCTTTTCCCACAGTTGATCCCATAGGTTAGGTGCCCTTGACTTCCTTAATGTAGTAATGCAATCAAATTCACATAACAGTTAAGAAAAGATTGGCACAATAATGCTACCGTGAATGTGGAATTCATTCTGGACCCTTAACCTGGCCCTATTTGCCATTTCTTAACAGCAACCCAGTAATGCGCCAACATATTATCAGAACGAAGCAAGAGTTTAATAATCACCACCATCAGTCAGTGAGTAAATAAACACTTAAGCACCTATCATGTGAGATTTTGATGTCATCTTTTATGTACTTTTATTTGTAATCATAGCTCTTGAAGCAAATTCTTAGCTGTAGTCCCTAGGCTTCTGGTTGAAGTATAGTAAACATAACACCTCTTTATTCATACTTTAGGCCAATAGTTACTATACTGTAGTTGTTTTTGATAATTATGGTGGGACCCCATCATCCACTAAGCCTTGTTTAGTTGCATTATTGACAACGTTATAGTTGTCCATGTGGTATTGACCACTCCCCATCAAATGCATCATTTCAGATTTTTAATGAGATACCATAAAGAAAAGAAAGCAAAATATACTATCAGAGGTGAAATTGTCAGCATAGCATGTGAATAAGGAAAGGGTGCCCCAAGGGTGTCCCCGCTTCTTTTGGATCACTACCTTGTCACGGCTGAGGGACTTGAATAGCTAAATGCAACTATACGCTATACTACTCAGGGTTACCCAAGACAGACTAGTCATAGTGGAAAGTTCTGAAAATGAGTGATCCACTGGAGAAGGAAACGGCAAACCACTCCAGTATCTTTGCCAAGAAAATACATGGACAGTATTGTCTGGTGTGCTATGGTCCATGGGGTCATGAAGAATTGGACATGACCAAAAAACTGAGCAACAAAGAGGAGGAGGACATCCCAACCAGTGAAGTGATTTGGTGTTGACACCTCTGTGAACATTATTACCAAAGAACATAAGCTAAGATACCAAGGGAGAGAAACCCCTTTTGTTTTCCACGATGAACTTTTAGTATGTTATAAGTACACACAGATATAAATATCGTATAATATACACATCTATTTTATATGTGCACATGTGTATATATGTATGTGTATATGTACATATATATATTCCAAATTCTGACACACACTCCCAAAGAAACCATCTCGAGCTGTTAACCATAGAAACAGAATTCAAATGGCAGAAGGCAAACATTTAAAATTGGAAAACAGCTTACATATACTGGTGGAAAACAACACACATTTGATAATTAAATTATCTGTTAATTACTAAATTCATTCCCTAAATCGGTGGTGGGATTTTCGATTTTGTTTTTCTTATTGAATTGGGCTGGAGGTGGGAGGGTTGGGTGAACGGGTTCTAAATATTGCTATTCTTCAAATATGACACTTGCTATAATGATATATAAGGGGTCAAAGACATGAATTAGTTTACTTTTGTCAGTATAAAGTAAAACTATGCCTCTCTTCTCTTTGTCTGGTAATGTGTTCTCAAAGTTCTCTTGAGAATCTTCCTAGAGCTTCAAAAGGATACTGATTTTATCCTACTTATTATTGTCATTTCACTTACTTTCATTATTTGGGGCCTTCCACATTCTTGCTACATTAAAAAAAATCTATTTAAATCACATGGCCATTTAAAAGGATGGAAACTGGAAATTAAGCACAACCTCTCACCCAAACTTTCCTTGACATGTAGAATACTTACAGATGTTGAGGGACTGCCAATATCAGGGCAAAGCAACCTATTTCTTCCTTTTGTAAATGTTTACTTAAAGTGCCTCCTGGTAAAAATGGAAAGAGCCAAAGTTTCATGTATTTTTATCAAAACGTAAAGGACCAAATTCCATTTCCTGTGATGGGCTTTCCATGCATCTTGAAGCCAGTGGAGGCCATCTGTATAACCAGAGTCTGGGTGACAGACAATTTCACTGCAGATCTGCAAGCTGATTACATTCATCTCCAGGGATTAAGGATATAGGCAATGTTCACTTCCAGTCTGGATGGTTTAATGTAAGACTCAGTCATGATTTGAACTAGGCATTTGGTTCAAGTTTGTATTGCCTCCTCATTGTATAGGAATTTTTCCCAGTGTGTCTTCAACTTGGAGAATGAGGGTTATTTTTGCTACTAAATTTGCCCTAAATTTCACTATCTTGCCATTACATGTATATATACATATATATACACATATATATCCATATGTATACACACGAACATATATATATAAAATTTACTACCTTGCCATTTAATACACACACATATATACATATATACACACATACATATACAAAATATACTATGTGTAATATATACATATATATATATATATATATATACACACTGTTATATAATATACTGAGTTCTTTTTTCTCTCTCTTCTTTTCTTTAAAAAAAAATTGTATCTGTAATACCTAGCACAGGGTGTGACATAGTAGATGTTTAAGAAATATTTGCTAATCGATTATTTGATTACTAGGTCTTAACTTGAACAATGTCAAAAATTCTGTCACTAAACTTGTTAGTTCTCATTTCCTACCCCTAACCTCTCTCACATACTCTTCTTCCTTTCTCCTTAGTCCCTGCAGCATTCCTATTGCTAATAGAGCATAACATTTGATAAGACATAATTCCTGCCTTCATGAAGCTGAAAGTCTGATACAGAGATAAGCCATAAACGTGAAAGATCTGTGCTGCCTTGGGCAAATTACTTACGCTTTCTTGACTTCAGTATCAACTATAAAATAAAGAAATTGAGCTATATGGACTCTGATAGCCTTTTAGTCTGGATTTGTGCTCCTAAGAAAATAATGCACAATATTCTACAATAGGACAAAGAAATGATATCTTGTATGAGGTCTGAGGAGGCATAGTTTTCATATTTCTTTTATGTAGAAAATAACAGTACGGATTAAAAAGAAATGAATATACTAGTAGTAGTAGTACTAGGACCGCTAGTACTAGTAGTAGTAATACTAGTACTACTACTACTGCTGTTGCTGCTGCTACTACTACTAAGTTGTTGTTTTTCCTTCCTTCTTGAAGAGTACCAATGATATTATGAGAGTGATACCTTGATTTGCATGTGAATTGGATTCCAGTGAGGTGGAGTTGAGCAAAGTCAGCAGCCTCACTCTCTGCTTCAGAATCATCAAAGTCAGGTGGCAAAATGATAAATAGAGACTCTGGGACCGAAGATAGCCCAGGATGCAGTGGGTGACCTTGGCCTTTCTAAATGAAAGTATTTTTTGGGCTTTGGTAAAAGAGCTTGCTTAAGCCTAGAGTGTGTCAGATGGGGAAAAGAATCTTCCCAGCCCATATTTTAACCTGGAGTTCAACCTTCTCTTGACTAAGTTTGACGTTAGTTGCATGACTGTGCTTTGATTGTTTTAACTGGGGATGCTATAAAAAAATCTAATTAGCAGATTATGAACACCATCCTGATGGTCTATTAGAGGTCCTTATGACATTTAGAGAACCATCAGTTCTGTTTACAATTTCCTCTGGGAATTTGAAAAGCTCTTTGGTATAATGATTGTCCAACAAAGCCACAATCTTATTAGCAGGCACGTCTGATTTGAGAGTAATGGATCTGGACAACTTCTTTGTAGGTCATTTAGTTGTGGTAGCCCTGCTATCCACCTTTCCTTCCTTTCTTTAAGCTCAGACATTAAACATATGCAGTGTAGAATTATGGCTACACAGTGTTGGACTTGGATCCTGAAAGACCTGAGTTTATATCTGTCCCCTATCATTTACCAAACTGTATGACCATGGACAACTCATTTTTACCTCTGGGAGCCAACCTTTTCTTATCTGTAAAATGGGGATAATAATATTTGTTCTATCTACCTCAAATGTTCATTGTGAGCCTCATATAAGATAGTGTATATAAAATATTTTTAAACTTTAAAGTGTTATATAAATGTCTATCATTCTAATAACAGAATTACAAGAGGGTACAACAATGTGGTTCTATGGTCATTCAGTTATATAATCTAATTGATTTCAATGCCTGCTTTGCACTAAATTCTTGCCAACCTGCCTTGATAGCTCAGGGGTAGTTTTGCATATCTTGGTTAATATATACCTAATTACCTGCCTTCTCCACATTCCTCTGTCTTCACATTTAAAGTTGAAATTATTTATTCCCCTTGCTTGCCGGTATTGTCCTCTAAATCTTATTTTTCCATTGCATTTTCATCCCATTTGTTTGAGAGTCAAAAAACACAAAAAGACATTGAATGGTAGTATTTGTCATTGGCAAGAATATCAAGACCTAACTATGCCATTGGTGAGATAGATGCACTGAATTCTTACTAAGGCTAGCCCATAAATCCATATTCCAAGGCAATTCAAACAATAGACATGTTAGAATAAAAGGAAGTAACAGTTGAAAAAAACCGAAAAGATCTCTAGATTAATTTTTTTTCCAGTGCACATGTACATTTTAATAGCAAGGTCTGGGTGGTTTCTTTAGGAATTCTGTGGTTAATGTTTAGGCACGCAATCAGTACTATCTCTTCAAACAAAAGGGTGAACTCATGTCTTTGAATGTTTTTGTTTAAGTAAAAGAATATGAACAGGCAGTTTTTAGAAAAAAATCAAAATTATCAGTAGTCACATAAAAAATGTTCTAAATCACTATTGATTAGAGAAATGCAAATTGAAACAACTCTGAGATATGACTCGATACCTATTTGATTGGTTAGTGTGAGAGAAAAGGAAAATGATAAATGTTGGAAGTAATGTAGGAAAATTGGTACACTAATGAGTTGTTAACTGGTCCATCCATTCTAGAATTTGGAACTAAGCACAATGAACTACAAAACTGTGTATAGCCTTTGAACCTGCAATACCATTACCAGGTGTACATCTCAAAAAGATAACAGAAAAGGGAAAAGGACATATTTTTATTTTATTTTATTTTTGGAGGGGGTAGGGCAAGGCAATTGGGGTTAAGTGACTTGCTCAAGGTCAAACAGCTAGTAAGTGTGTCAAAGTCTGAGGCAATGGACATATTTTATTAAAATATTTTAGTAGCTCTTTTGTGATGACAATGAATTGGAAATTGAGGGGACACCCATCAACTGGGGAATGGCTGAACAAGTTGTTGTATATGATTGTAATTGAATGTTATTGTGCTTTAAGAATGATAAGCAGAATGGTTTCAGAAAAACCTAGGAAGTCAAAAGTGATACAAAGTGAAGGGAGCAGAACCAAAAGAACATTGTGCACAGCAATAGCAATATTGTAATGATGATCAATTGTGAAAGACTTAGGTATTCTGATTAAGACAATGACTGAAGACAATTCCAAAGACCTGTGATGAAAAATGTTAGCCACTTCCAGAGAAAGAGAATTTGATGACCTCTGAGTGCAGATTGAAGCATACTTTTTCACTTTCATCATTTTTTTCCTGTGTTTTCTTTCATGGCTAATATGGAAATATGCTTTGCATGACTTCACATGTATAGTGGCTATCAAATTTCTTATCTTCTCAAGTGGTGGAGGAAGAATTAAAGTGAAGGAGATAATTTGGGACTCAATTCTTTTTTCATAAATCAGCCTCTCTTCTCTCCTATTCATTTCTTTTTTTCTTTTCATTAATTAATTTATTTTTAGTTTTCAGTATTCATTTCCACAAGATTTTGTGTTCCAAATTTTCTCCCCGTCTCTCCCCTCCCCTACCCCAGATAGCATGCATTCTGATTACCCCTTCCCCCAATCTGCCTTCCCTTGTATGACCCCTCCTTATCCTCTTCCCTTCTATTTTCCTGTAGGGCAAGATAGATTTCTATACCCCACTGCCTGTATATCTTATTTCCCACTTGCATGTAAAAACAGTTTTTAACATTCATTTTTAAAACTTTGAGCTCCACATTCTCTCCCTTCCTCCCTTCCCACCCAGCCTCATTGAGAAAGCAAGCAATTCAACACAGGTTATACATGTGTAGTCATACAAAACACTTCCATAACAGTCCTGTTGCGAAAGACTAGCTATATTTCCCTCCACCCTATCCCATGCCCTATTTATTCTATTTTCTCCTTTGACTCTGTCCCTCCTCAAAGGTGCTTGCTTCTGATTACCCCCTTCTCCCAGTTGTCCTCCTTTCTATCATTCCCTTCACTCTTATCCCCTTCTTCCCTACTTTCCTATAGGGTAAGATCTATTTCCATACACAATTGAGTGTG
Source organism: Trichosurus vulpecula (assembly GCF_011100635.1). Taxonomy (NCBI): domain Eukaryota; kingdom Metazoa; phylum Chordata; class Mammalia; order Diprotodontia; family Phalangeridae; genus Trichosurus; species Trichosurus vulpecula. Next base: position 199,980,537 of record NC_050574.1, on the reverse strand, counting down.
TATGTTATTCCCTCTTTAAGGCAAATCCAATGAGAGTAAAGTTCACTCATTCCCTCTCACCTCCTCCCTCTTCTCCTCTACTGTAAAAGCTTTTCCTTGTCTCTTATATGTGAGATAATTTATTTCATTCTACCTCTCCCTTTCTCCTTCTCCCAGTACATTCTTTTCTTACTCTTTAATTTTATTTTTTAGATATCATTCCTTCATATTCAACTCACCCTGTGCTCTCTCTCTCTGTATATATATATATATATACATATATGTTATATATACACATATGTATGTGTATATGTATATGTGTATATGTATATTCCTTCCAACTACCCTGAGAAAGGTCTCATGAGTTACAAATATCATCTTTTCATGTAGGAATGTAAACAGGAACTCAATTTTTTCAAATGGAATGTTAATTTTAAAAAATATAATTGGAAAATTTTTAATGAAATATACATATATTAATTTTTTTAAATCATCCCACAGACTCTGTATGATAAAATGATGCAAAGGGACTGGGTGGAATAGGGGTAAGATGATTCTTTTCAAGAATGCTTTCAGGTGCTATGTTAAATGAACTCAGGAGATTTTAAAATGGCTGATTTAGACCTGGTGAATCAGGGAACCCTTGCCATTCTTACCCTCAGCCAAAACTCCCATACTTTCTCTAAATATCCGTAGGAATTAGTATTAGAAGAGACCTTGAAGATCACTGAATCAGCCTTCTTAAATTTAATGATGAGATGTAATATTAAGAAGGGTGGGACATTTTTTTTTTTACTGTTTTCTCTTTTGGAATGCTAAGGCAGTCAAGTGCCTTTAATGAGTCTTGCCTTTGTTTGAATAGGGCAGGTAAAATGGGACCTTTCATGTTTTCTTTTGGAGTGCTTCTCAGCACTGAGGGAATTGCATGTCTTTGAGTCTTGTCTTTGTTTGAATCAAGAGTGATTGATTGGAAACAAAGTATATGATGTGGTGGTAGTGGTTAAAGATCTTTCCCACACCCCTTTTTGCTAAGTTAATGCTGAGCACCCAGGGCCCTGAACAGGGTATATGAGCTCTGAGGTTGGCGTTTTTGGTTTTGGGGGTTTCACTCATTGGAAGAGTGTTGGTGACTTGGCCAGATGAGAGTCTGGATAACCATCAAGAGACCCCACCACCACCACCCCTTCACCCCTTTCTGGCTTTGAAAACCCAGATGTTGGTGGTTCTCTCTCTGGTAACTATGTATTGCTTGGACAGATAGATAGAAGCCTATCTGCTGATTTGTGTTATTTTGCTCTGTTTATATAATTTCTGCTTGCAATTTCTGTTGCTGTTTTTTTCTGAAGTTCGGGGTACTGAATTTTTCCCCTGAACTGAGTGAATGATATATGTATGTTTAATTAAAGTAAGATTGTTAACCCCTTAAAGTTGCTTTCCTTGGAAAAGCAGACCAAAGAACCTATGCTAGCAGCCTTCCTGTGCGCTGATGTTATTGGTCTTATACAACCACAGTAGCATCAAGTAGTATTGTTGTTACATGAGGAAACATGCCCAGTGATGGTGACTAATTTGCCCAAGGTTACATAAGTGGGAAATAGAAGAACCAGGTATTTCGAAAGCACCTAGCTCCAAATTCAATTCTTTTTCCTGTTCCATGATACTTCTACTATGACTTCAAGAGCTATTTAGTTGTGGTTGTTATTATTCAGTTACGTCTAACTCTACGTAACCTCATTTCGGGTTTTGTTAGCAAAGATACTACAGTGATTTGCCATTTCCTTCTCCAGCTCATTTTACACATGAGGAAATGGAGGCAAACAAGGTTAAATGACTTGCCAGAGTCACACAGCTAAGCCAGATTTGAAGTCAGGTCTTCCTGATTCCAGCCCTAGGTGCTCTATTCACTGAGCCACCTAGTTGCTATTTAATTACAATTATTTGAGAAAAAAAAGTAAAGAAAAGAAGCAAAGTTTATTTTTTCAGTATTCTGGCAAAGCCACATAATTTCAAACTGTGCATTCTTTAGTGGAATATTAGTTGGGAAGTATTTGTGTTTGTTTTGTCATGATCAGTATGTGGGTGATGGAGATAATGTAAGGTTACCAAGAAAGATGGTAGTGAAACCCTTGGTCTGTGCTCTGAGGAGTTTTGAATAGACCTTAGAATACATCAAGTTCTTTTCACTTAGCCTGGGAAAGAATTCAGATTGTCATAAGCTTTTCCCTTTGTTATAGAGGATACTAGTGTTCTTCACTAAGTATCTAAATGAGTAAGAAATAGTACATAGACTCTAATTTGCCTCCTGGGCAGTCAGCCAAGGTCCAGTTCTAGAGAAGAACAATGAGAGGAAAGAACCATTCAATAAACTATTGGGTCTTCTGAGAAATTGTCATTTTCTGAGCCTCTTAGCATCTGAGGACTATTCCAAAATGCCCCAAGGAAGGGTGCCTCCCACAGAGAAGTGGCGTCCAGTCTCTTAAACTGTGCGTACAAATTCCCTTCAAAGCTTTGAGCAAATCATTATAGGATGTCCATTTCCCAAAATGCTCTGATTGCCTTAGGCGGAGAAGATTTAAAAGATAGGGGGATGAAATAAAAGAAAGAGAATAAAGGAGAGGAATTGAATGAAGGACTTACAGAAACAGATGGGCTTAACCTCAATATTTCCACTAATCATTGACTGAGGTCAGGAAAAAAAAATAGTTCTGCTTTGATGTTTTCATTTTTAAGGAATTGTGTATAATGAAGAATAATTGCAGTAAATGGAAATTATTCTGGGTAGAACTGCCACATACATTACAGAGAGTAGCTCTACATTGTAATGAGGGTTAGAGTCAATGGCCTTAACTAGCTTTGCTGATTCTAAGTCCTTGGGTCCCAATAAAAGCTTTATTTTGCTAAGTAGATGATGTTATTCTTTTGAACTCGATTGGCACATCAAACTACGCTTGTTTTGTGTCATACCTGGGGCGCTGCTTTTGTGTTTTGTTCTTGCCTATAAGCAAGCTTGTTTCAAGGATACAAAGACATTTTGTCATGTGGTTCCTAGATACAATACATGACTCTTAGTATCATAGGTTTTGGAGTTGGAAGTCACTCTAAAGATCATCTAATCCAACAACCATCATTTTACATAGAACTAAAGCATAGAAGGAAAGTAACTATCCAAATTGAAATCAAGAAATTTGACATTCTTAGTCAAGAAGATCAGGGTTCAAATCCTGATTTGACATTTATTACCCTTATGACCCTTGTCAAGTCACTGAATCTCTTTCAGGCTCAGTTTCATTATCTGTAAAAGGAGGATAGTTACAGGTGTCTGTAATACCTTCCTCACAGAATTGCTGAGCAGGTTAAATGAGGTAGTCTATGTTAAGTATTTTTTAAACTTTAAAGTTATATTAATTCCAGCTATTTTTGCCCAAAATCTTCCAGGTAGTCAATGGCAGAGTATTCTGCATTAGGAAATCTAGGGTCTTCAATGGCCTTTTAGGAGATCTACCTGTGGGGACTCACTTTTCTTCATTTGCCATAACTGGAGTCTGCAGTCTCTCATTTTACAGCTTTCTCAACCAGCAGGAACTGTAATAAATATCCATAAATGTTTATCAGTCATGAGGTTGGAGAGATCTATTTCATAAGTTACTGACACTCTGAAATCCAAGACCTAGCCAGGACTCAATATGAGAGTTGAAGGGACTGAGTAACTGAGAAAGCATCGTATGATAAGGTTATAGACTTAGAGGGGGTAGGGATCGTCATTTCTGATCTCTTTAGCTTTCAGACCAGAAAGCTGGAGCCAAAAGAGGTAGAGCAGCTTGCCCAAGGTCACACAGGTAGGAACCAGCAGAGCTGGGATTTGGATCCACACCCTTGGGTTCTAGAATCAATGTTCTTTCCCCTGTACTGTGCTGATCTTATTTTCTTCATTCCATATGTCATTAGATTTTGCTCATAGGATTTTCTGTAACCATCAAACTGCCCTAAAGAGACTCACTAGATAGGACAAGAGATCATTCTAGGTGTCCTGAAGCCAATGTTTATAGACTTTATTTCCTAAAAAGCTGGGCTTTGGCTACTATCAAATCTAAAATCTTTTGCAGTTCAGCTACCAAGAGGTTTGAAAAATAACTCTGCTCCATGCCAGTAGAGTTCACGTTTTGGTCTTTGACAATATCCTCGCTAGTGAAAAGTATTAAGTTGCCTTCCCCTTGCCAGTTGTAAATGCAAATTGTCCCCCACTCAGGATTTATAACAGACTGAACATTCATCGAGAAAACTGCAAATTGGCCACATTTTGAGGAGTCGCTAAGCCTGTATGACAGGTCTTTCCCCTCCAAAGTCAACTACACAATGGAAAAAATATGTATTTCTTACATATGCCCTTTCACTAGTCATTTCCATGCTCTGGCTATAATATAATTCCCTTTTAGCTATATGCTTCTTAATGCCTTTATTTCTTTCTGAAAAACATACCCCTTCCAGGAATTTTCCTTTTCTTTCTCTTTTTATCCTTCTTTCTTTTCTTTCTTTCTTTAACAAATGTAAAATCAAATAAAAGCAATTTGAAAAAAAAATTAATCATTTCTTCAATATTTCTGCTCTCCATGATGTACTTGTTCCATCCAATGATGCTGATCACAGAACAGTCATGGTCTCTAACACTGTATAACTCTTTTCTTTTATTTGCCTGAGTCTTCCACACACAGCATTCACCTCATGTGCTGGGGATTTTCCTTGAATTCTTTTGACATTGGGTGGATGCCAGTAGAGAAGGTAGGTTCTTCATCAGGCATCCTTTGCTTTGGCTATATGACTAATCTATTTACTTTCCTTATCATATAATTCTGGGTTAATATTTAAATCACTTTTCTTTTACTCTTTTTGGTTGGTCGTGTGATACAGTCTACTAGTACCCACCATGTACCTTTTGACTGCCCTTTGGGTAACACTCTATTTTGGAGATTGAAGTACCATTACAAGAAGAATATCATTTTAAAAGATGGGCCTCTGCTTCAGGGAGAAGCCTTTAGTCATTGAAAACACCAAAGATAAGCCAGCCTGCTATTACCTATATCTAATCTATAGCCGTATCTATATCTATAAAAAGGCATTTTTTTTGCCTACTTTGTTTTCTGCATCTGTATAGTGAGAGCATTAAATGATTGTGTATCTCATTTGGGGGGCTTTGCGATGCTTTGAAGATTGATATAATTAGTACACTATCATCCATGGTATATACTCATTAAATGAAATAAAAAACCTTGACAAAATATTTTTTAAAATATATATTAATTTTAATAACACAACCAGACAGAGAGGAGCAGAAATGAAATAATGATAATAAGGATTATTAGGTGAACTAGGCTTAGTCTATAAAGTCATACCATTTGAGCCAATTTATGTTTTATAAGGGCTAGTTAGTATACTTTAAGAACAGTAAAATCATGATGTAGATAAATATAAATACTGTTTATGAGAGACAGCATTGGTAATACGTATGACCAAAAAAGGAGATTCACCATGTAGTGAAAATAAGGGTTAACAAATAGCCCAAACATGTACCAGAATCAATGAAATATTAAAGATATGGAGAAAGCTCTCTGGTTCAGTGGGCAGGTGATCTGTGGAGAAGTTACAAGAAGACACAGGCAAGAACTGTCCAGGCTAGGAAGGTACTAGCAGGTTTGGCATTGGCAAAAAGAATGAATGCCCACATACATGAAATTAGGTGTCCCAAGTTTACACATATTACAAACACAATAAGCTTCTTATGTGATTTAAATACGTCCATCTTGTTTTCGGGATCATTTTGATGCCTTCACCTTCTTGAACCACAGAAATTCCAAAATAAGTACTAAAATTCATTGGGAGTAAACCAAGGTCCCTGGGCAAATGTCTTATCAATCACAACGTGAGGCCATTCATGATAAGCTGGAGTTTAAATGTTATCTTAAGGGATGTGCCCAAAGCTTAACTGGGTTAGTTCAAGGTTTGATTTTAAAAAAAAAAAAGGCTTTGAATGGGTTTACTGATTCCAGGTCAATTGATAAGCCCAGGGTCAGATTGAAAAGGAACTTTCCAATGGAGCTAAGGAGAGGAATACTAGACTTGGACTGGGGAACCGACAGGACTAGCTTTAGCTTTAATACTGGCTTCCAGCTGCTTTTACCTATACCCAGCAGTGTTATCATGTGGACTTTCACTTCTATGCTCCCGGAAGGTCTACATCTAATATCACCAACAGATTATAATGGAACCCAACAGAAGAGACTCTTCTTAAGAACACACACAGCCCAGTGGAAGACAAGCATGGACTCACAAGGAAAGATGCCTGGAAAAACAGACTTCCTAGGGCTGCATTACTTTGTTCCATGGAGATCTCATTTGACTGTCCCGCTCCTTATCCTGTAAGCATTGTAAACTCTGCAGGATGAATGATAGCCAGAAGTCTGGGATGTCTCTGTCTTTTGGAATCGGTAATAGGTATCTTGGAAAGAGAGAGGCTGGTGCACTCCTCAGAGTGATAGGCAAGAGATTCCACCTTTCTGCCCCCACAGATTTATTGCGTGTTCTTGATGGTTGTTATAACAGAAGGAAGTAAAGTGATTTTTGCCATTGACACAGAATGCAAAAACTAAGTTCTCTTGATTCCCAAGACTTATCTTTCCCTTACTCCATGACATAGCTCTGGTTGTCTGATTGATAACTAAGGGCATGTGAATAACAATAACAAGCATTTATATAGCACTATAAGGTTTATAAAGTGCTTTACATATATCTCATTTGGTCCTCACATGATTCCTCCAAGGTAGGTACTATTATCCTCATTTTAAAGATAAAGAAACTGAGGCTGGGAGAGAGTAAGTGACTTGACTAGAATCACATAACTATTAATTATCTGAGGCAGGATTTGTACTCAGGTCTTCCTGACTCCAAGTTCATCACTTTATATACTCTCCCACCTAGCTGTCTCTTCGTATTCATCTTGTATGTATCTATGGGCAGATGGATGGATGATGGTACCACCATTGTGAAATTAATGAAAAAAATTATCACCCCTTTGTTGGTTTCAGCCTTGCTAGTTGGTTTTCCGTATCAGTTAGAGAGGGGGTTTTACTGTCCTACCAGACTTGTGGGAGGGGATTTTCTAGAGTATAAGGGCTTCATTGAATCATTCTATATACCCCTCTTCAGCACAGATGCTGCTTAAATATAGACACTTTGGCAATAAGGGAGATTTTGTGTTTTCAGGCTAAATGACTTGGAAGTGAGACTCTAGAATATTTTTATAACAATAAAGAAGACAGAGCTTTTTTTTACTCTTGTTATATCATTGGTGTAGTGTTGTAGAAAGAATACTGAATACGAACAGAGAGAACTAGGACTGGAGACATGCCTTTGTTATCAGGTCTATGTAACTTTAGATAAGTCACTTAAACGTTTTGGGACACATTCAGCTCATCCATAAAATAAGAGGGTGGATCTCCAATACCCTTTATGACTCTAAAACCTATGAACTTGTAATGCATAGGCTGATTGTACCTAATATACTCAGATTATACATGAGAGTTTATAATCCCTGAATTTCTGTTAAAATTGAGAGCCGTTAGGTATGGGCCTAGTATGTCCATTATTATAGGTAATCTGTCTCTGCTTCCTGAAAAGGGAATGTTTTAACCCGAAGATGTAAACCCTAATGGGTGAAAATTTGGACTTCCAGTGAGAAAGGAATGTGCCTTTTTTAAGGTGTGTGAGAGCAAAGGAGGAAGCTTCAGATACCTCTCAAATTGCACAGGAGTTGTACCTTCTCAGGTAGAGTAGTAGTTATTTCCATATTCCCAGTAATATTAAATTGTATCTCTAACCTTAGAAGATGGAGTCTCTGAAATGAAGTGAGTTCAGGGATCTTTATCATGACTCTTCTAAATGTCTCATTTCTCTATATCTTAAAAAATATTTCCAAAATATTTCCACTGTTGGCAGCTTCTAGTTAGAATGTGGGCCAAATGAGGTTCACAAAGAAGGAACAGGACAGGAAAAACTCTTCTCCATGGAGAAAAGGAAGCTGGCAAATTATCCAAGCTGACTTTCTCCAAAATAATTAGTTCATCTACTTCACACAAGCTAAAAAATTAACTCAAAAAGGCTTCAGAGGAAAATTATTAAAGACATAAACCCAACATCTAGTGCCTGGGGAAGAGCACCCCACAGAAAGGAAGCTCCTGCAACTCTTAATAAAACAATGTGGTTATAGACATGAAGTCTGAACTATCTGTTCTGTTCATCTGAGGCAGTGCCAAAATTGGATAATGCAGTAACATAATTTAGAGTTCTGTATCACAAAATCAATGCAGTCTTGCGGAATTCTTTGGGGCTGGAAACAACTCTGGCTTTATGGAAAAAATGTGTTAAGAACTCAAACCTTGTATCAATAACTTCAAAGAATATGTCCCTGTAATCAAAGCTTAAATTAATTTTTTAATTTCATTCATGAATTATAAATATATTAGTGGAGCACTCATATATTATCATGATCTGTTTTAAGACATTAAAAATTAAAATTTTATCACTTAAAAATCATGTTTCCTCCCCCCCTTCCATTTTTATTTCTGTCAAGAGCTATAGGCTAGAATGAGGAGAGGAAATTCTTTACTCTGAGTGGAATAATTATAGAGATGATGTTCCAAATGACCCAAAGTTGCATATATTATCAAGCCAGATGTGCACATAATGAATTGTTTTCAGTACATGCTCCCACTTACCAGATGGACTGATGTATGTTCCTTTTAACCAGTTCCTTTATTTATTTCCACCGTGTATTCTGACCTTCTTCTACACACACACACACACACACACACACACACACACACACACACACACACTTTTAAATAGCCAAACATCTGCACAAGATAAAACCCTATCTGATTACAGCATGCAAAATCCTAAGTAAGCTTTAAGTGCCTCTATAGAATTATTACCAATGTTAATAAACAGATTGCTAATACTTAAAATGGAAGACGAAACACTTATATAGACCTATGATTCAAAGAGGGAGCAGGAGAGAAAAAAAACTGAAATCATTAGTAAGCTTTTTTGATCTTCATTTCAATTTTGTCATCATTTTCACTTCTGTATTAGAGCATGTAAGACTGAGAGGGCCACTGTGAAAAGTACATTATCTGTATTTTATTGATCTAACAATTCTGAGCAGTATCCTTGGTGCTTTCACTTATCAAATAGTTGTTGGCATGGTTAACAAAACTAGCTATTTGGGGAGTAAACTGGAGTTTGTAGAGTAAAACACACACATAATGGACACACAAATTCACATGCACACAAACTCACACACACACACACACACACACACACACACACACACACACACTAAAGGAGAGTGATAGTACAAAATAACCTACCACTAGGTTGGAGACAATACTTCTGACCCAGCTATTTTCTTCTCAGCAGTATGGGGTAATAAAGAGCTGACCATGGAGGCAACAGAACCTAGGTTCAAATCCTGCTTGACACATACTGACTGTGTGACCTTGGGTAAGTGCATTAATCTCTCAGCACTCCAGGCAATTCTTTGTGACTATAAATTGTAAATGAGGCAACTAGGTGGTAGTGGATAGATTGCCAGCCAGGGAGTCAGAAAGACTCATCTTCCTGAGTCCAAATCTAACCACAGATACTTTCTAGCTGTGTGACCCTGGGCACTTAAGTCTGTTTGCCTCAGTTTTCTCATCTGCAAAATGAGCTGGAGAAAGAAATGGCAAACCACTACAGGATTTTTGCTAAGAACACTCAAAATGGGGTCATGAAGAGTCAGGCATGACTGAAAAGACTGAACAACAACAACATAAGTTGTAAAGCAGATGCCAACCATCATTGATAGAGGCAATCTCCACACTGGGAATTCCCTACACCGGTACATCACAGGATAAGCCAAACAAACTGATGCAAACATGTATTTAAACTTCGAAGGAACCCTAAAAGACAACCCAATCCAATTCTCTCATTTGACAGATAAGGCATTGGAGGCCCAGGAAAACTAAATGACTTCCCTGAAGTCTCTCAGGCAGTGAGCATTGGAGGAAGGATTATAACCCAGGTCTTTGGATTAACAAATTATTCTCATGAAGTAGTGTATTATTTGAATTAACATTATTCAAAGTGATAATTATGTAAAATATGGGAATTGGTTCTAGCCTAATGGAAATATTCAGTGAGCATTCCAATAATGCAACCACTTAACAGGCCTCATTAATTGCACTAATGAGGACCTAGCTTTGAGACTGAGATATATAGCATCTTGCTCTTACAATTCAGGTGATAATGCTTTTCATGTTGTTTCTTGTATGCAAAGATATACTAAGAGCACCATCGTCTAAGTGTGCAGGACAAGCCAAAAAACAAGATCACCAGTGGTTCTCATAGTGGACATCTGTGGCTATGAGCTGTTGCTTAGGATGATAGGGTCACAGATTTAGAGTCAGAAGGGACCTTTGAATTCATTTAGTCCAATCCCCAAGTTTTACAGATGCAGGCGAGACTAGTGATCTTCATAACTCTCTCTGCCTCGTGGGTTGCAAGCTGTTATCAGTCAAAAAACAAACAAAAACCATTCCATTTTGGACCTCTGGACTGCTCATTGAGTTACTGTGCTGTTCTAGCACATAGAATGGCTCAAGAGTTCACATAGTTTCCCATAACCAGTACTAGTGAATATCTTGTGAAAATCAGGCTCTCTACCTTCTATTTGAACTTTTAAAATTCTAATATTTCAGTGACCCATTAGGAACTTTCCCATTTCTTCACACACCAAAAGGAATTGCTCATTGGAAGATTTCCTAACTACCAGACCAAGGACTGTCCTAATCTTAGGACGTAGCCTTGGCATGGAAGTGTCCCTGGGTTCTCATAGCCTATCCCTGTTAACGCAAGTTCTGGCAGGCTCTCCTGGGCTGAAAGATAGACTATCTGTCATCTGATTGCCAAACTAGCCAGCATTAGAGAGGCTTATCTTCAGGCTGACCACATCTAGTGAAATATTTGGTTACTAGTGACTTTCAAAAACCAGTTGGTGGTAGGACCATAGTCTGTACTGGTAGAGGGATTTTGGATGCTAACAAAGTTATGGCTCCCTGAAATACTGAAGCAATGTTCAAAGGCCTAGTTCTTTAAGCCCTCTGACTACTAAAGTGATTTGACAAACTCATCTTTATTCCTGATGGAGAGTTGGTTTTGATAATGACCTTGAAGTGTGTTAGGGGCAATTTTCTTAACTGTGCATTACAGAATTATAAAACATAGGAGCAGAATCTGTCACCATTCATGTCCATTTATGATTTCCAAAAACAGTATTGATAGCTTTTGTCTTTAGATACAGTCCCTCCCTTCTCTTACTCTCAGAGAGCCATCTCTTACAATAAAAAATAAAATAGGGAACAAAAAAACCAGGTCAGTAAAATTAAACAATACAAAGAATAAATTTGACATTACTTATATATGGTTTTCCATACCTATTGTCTTCTACTTCTGCAAAAAATGGTGGGAAAAATGACTTCTCATATTTCCTCTTTGGGGTCAAACTTTGGTCCATTTACAATTTTACTAAATATTTCCAGCATAGTGTTGGAAGTTGTCCAAAAAAGGACATTTGGGGCGGGGGTAGGAGTAGGGGGAGAAAGGGAGACGTAGAGGAATAAGGGGTTGCAGAGTGGACATTGTGGTTTCATATAGTAGGCTGATAGGATTTTTAACTTCCTCAAGGTAAATGTGTTATCATCAGTTTGCTCTTTTATTATGGAAATCTTATCAATGAAAGGCTGTGTGGTCTGGGAGTTCCAGCTGCACAATTTAAAAGACAGGCTGAAGGTAGGCTGTGTTCAGGCCTAAAATAGGCTGCCCTATACTTTACCTATCATGGAGTCATAGAATTTTGGAGCTGAGACCAACTTGACCGGTCTCCTCATTTTTGGGGAGAAGAAACTAAGACAGTAGTTCCACTGCTAGTTAATGAGGGGATGGGGAGGGTTGGAGGGGGAGGGGGAGCTGAGTGGCTCAGTGGATAGAGCATTGGGCCTGAAGTCAAGAAAACCTGAGTTCAGAATCGGCCTCAAACACTTCTCTAGCTGTGTGACCTGGGCGAGTCACTTAACTTCCGTTTGCCTTAACTTACTGGAAAAGGAAATGGCAAACCACTCCTATAGCTTTGCCAAGAAAACCCCAGGGACAGTATTGGCATGCCATAGAGCACGGGGTCACAAAGAGTCAGACGCAATTGAACAACTAACTGAACAACAAAATGAACGACAGATTCAGCATCAGAACAGATCTCCCAGTTTTTCCTGCATGCAAACTCCAACAGTCATGTTTAGTCTCTAAGATATAATTTGAATGGATCTCTGATTCTGCCAAAAACAGAAATCTGGCTTCCATGATATGTCCAAGCCCCATGGACTTCCATGTGTCAGTTGGCCAAATGAACAGAGCCATTTTGGGGGCCAGATTTAGCCCATGGATCGATGGCTTGCCAATCCTTGACTTAAGGAGCTTTGCTATTGTATATGTGTTCTGTTGCACATGTGGCATATTAATTCTTCAGAAACACATGGTTGTTATCATGAACTAGGGAAAGAATTGATATCCCTACCCCAGCCACAGGAATGTAATTTCTGATGCCAGGGTAGCCACTGGGGAGAGATAATAAATATTTGAAAGATCCCAGGCCTGCCTTAGGGACCTCTTTGTGTAACAGCTCAGGTAAATGGTCATGATATCACCATAAACAGACTTTCTAGTTCAGTTTAAGTTATGGTATGAGAAAGAAAGGAAAAGGGGAAGAAAGGAAGAAAAAAGGAAAAGAAGAAAAAAAAAGAAAGAGGGAAAGGAAGGAAGAAAAGAAAGAAGGAAGAAAGGAAGGGAAGAAAAAGGAAGGAAGGAACAAGGAAAGGAAGGAAAAAGGGCAGAGGTAAATGAAATAACTTCGGGAAACTGGTAAATAATAAAGGAGGAAAGAAAACCCCAAATGGAAACAGCTGCAATGACCAAATTTTTTTGACTGTTTTTATCACCACCAGGCTAAATCATCTGTCCATCTGTTCTGCACTGAGGACATAGGGCGCTAAAACCTAGCACCACAGTGAAGACTCTTGGCAACAAGGAAGGAACCAATGAAGCATAAGCTCTGCCAAGTATTTATGCTCTTTACCATAAGCTTATGTCAGATTTTCTGGGTAAAGGGTAATGGGAAAGTAATAATATTTCAAAAGTTCAGCTTGGGGAGGTGAAAAATCTTGTGCTAAACCCAAATACATTTAAAATAAAGAGTGGAGAAAGTATCCCTGCCCTTTAGGAGGTTAGAGTCCAAACTCGTTCAGTCATTGTGTAGGACTCAGAAAAAATGAATCTTGATGGCCATTTAAACATACAGTGGAAACCATTGAGATAGTAATTTAAACAAATAGGATTAAACCCAAAGTCTATGCCTACAAGTGAGTGCTCTTTCAGAATGATTGTCATTAGAAGGACTGATTCAATAAAGCACTGGCCCTGGGATCAGGAAGACCACAGTTCAAATCCAGCCTCAGATACTTAATAGTTGTATGGCTTTGGGAAAGCCATTTCACTGTCTATCATGGTATCCTCGTATGCAAAGTGTAGATAATAATGATTGTTGTAAGGATAAATTGGGACAATATTTGTAAAGTGCTATATAATACAATTAACTATTATAATTACAGACCAAAAAGATGTCAAAAGTGACACATCTGTTGGTTCATAACATAGTTCAATTTTGAGACTAAAATGAGTATGAATCAAGGGAGAATACATATATGACAAGATCTTCTTTGAAAACCTGGATGTGCTTATTAACTACTTTATTATCTCTGTCTGGGGATGGACGTCACAGAAAGACCAGAATCTAACCCCTAGAAGTCTTGCAGAAAGGCACTCATTCCTGTAAAATATCACTATGAAGATTTCAAAGGAATTGGTGGGAATTCCTGCAAAATGTATTATTGCCTGTTTCTGAAATAGATATTAATGGTTGAAGATATCAGTTGAATTTCTAAAGGTGATTTTGAAACACTGATGTCCTAGATGGAAACTATCTCTTATCCACCTATATTTAATACGGTATATTTTCACTTAACTCACTCCTCCCTCCTGCTTCTGCATTTCTTTCTTCTAAAAACTATCCACATCCTAGATTCAACTTAAGAGATTGTATATATAGAGAGTCGATAGAGAACCAGCTTCACCTACAGAAAGACCTGAGTTTGAGTCTTGCCGATAATGTCATACTGGCTATGTGACCCTGCGTAAATGTCTTAACCTCTCAGTGCCCAGGCAACTCATTAGGATTCTAACTGAAGAAGAGTGGCCAAGCTGCACTAGTGGAGGGAGAGTCCTTTTCAGGGATTCCCTACCCTGATGACATTACTCATGGGGGGTGGGGGATGGGTGGGAAAGAATCCACTTGATCCTCTATCTCTAGAAGATTTCACACTAAAATAAATGACAGATTCACTGTTACTGTATTTTAAAAAGCCGCACCTTCTGTGTTCCAGGATTAGGATCAGGATTGGACTGGCGATTTTATTAAAGAAGGGGAGTTCCTGGAGAAGAACTTTTTCTCCTAATATTACATAAGGAAAAATTCTCCTGCCACTTGATTGAGATGAAATCTGCCCTTGGCCAGTTTAAAATCATTATAAAAAGATAAGCCACAATATATCATCTTTCCCCATAGTTCAAGGCCTGCTGCTTTGAGGCTTTCCACTGGAGTTTATCCTGAATTTTTAGTTTGCAGGTTCTAAAATTGTAACCATATGTTTAAATAATTGTTGTTTTGACTGTGCTAAATTGGTCAGCAGACTGTGTAGACTGATCCTCTAGCACTCAGTGGCATGCAGGCTGCTTGTAGGCTTTGGAGCTCCCCACCTTAATTATAATCTCCTTGAAAATACTTTGTGTGCTAAACACCTCAGAACAAAATGTAGTCATTGTCAGCAGTCAAAACAATTACATAACATGGATTTCTGCCTCATTATCTCACCATGTGACACTGTCACATCAAGTACAGAAATGTCATAACACTGGGTAACCTGACGTGGCTTGTTCTAGGGGAATGCAATTCATGAGAAGTTTGAGATGGGAAAGGCTTTGGTGTTCTTGTTCTCTTCTTTTATTTTCCTTCCTGAAAGTGTCTAGAGAATGCTTTATGTGTTGCACAATCTATTTAGTTCATCATGTGCTTTTCAGTGTATTATAGAAGGCAATGTAGAAGTATAGAAGAATAATTTAAAAGTTGCCTATGTAATCATGTCATAGCAGGATGGCCAAGAAAAAAAAGAAAAATCTACATCTTTTTGTGCTTGTTCATCTTTTTTTTTTTTAATTTCAGTGACATATATACTAACAGTATGCAGGTTTCCGGCTTTAATAGGTTTAAGCATTTCCATGTTATTATGTGTTTTAATTTGAAATACAAATACATATGTTTCATGCCAGTTCTAATTCTAGGATTGGAGTAGAACCTATAGCCAACATTCCTCCTCTTGGAAAACCCTATCCCGGATCTGTTATTACATTTGCATCTCAACAGATGCTATTTAAATGGAAGCTTTTGATCTTGAGACATTACATGTATGGAGGGATTAAACTAATAATTTGGGCTTAATTCTCTGGTGATCCAGGTTGAGTGAAAGGCTCCCTTGGCCTTGAGGTCAAGTGTTCATCTACTCAAGATGAATTGAAGTACCCTGGAAACAATTATCAATAGTTAACTTTTGAGAGGCCCCTCTCACCTCTTGGAGTCTTTCTTTACTATAAAGAATTTCAGGTTCTCTAGCAGACCTGGGTGGAGAAAGAAAGGTATGTTTTTCTTCCTTCTTTTTTCTTTCTTTCATTTTCTCTCTCTCTCTCTCTCTCTCTCTCTCTCTCTCTCTCTCTCTCTCTCTCTCTCTCTCTCTCTCTCTCATCCATGGAAGGTTTGCTGTTCTTCAGTTGTTTCAATCTTGACCCCATTAGGGGTTTTCTTAGAAAAGATACTGGAATAGTTTGCCTTTTCCTTCTCCAACTCATTGTTATGGATGAGGAAACTGAGGCAAGCAAGGTTAAGTGACTTGTCTAGGGTCACATAGCAAGCATCGGGCCAAATTTGAACTCGTATCTTCTAGGCCCAGTACTCTATCCACCGAGACATGCTGTGCCTCTTTTGGATGTCTCTCTAATCATGGCTTACAGTCAGTCATTTATTGTGCTTAGGCACAGGGCCAGACTGTGTAAGTATTACAATGCAGTCTGGGGTTTGGACATGGTGGAAGAAAAAAGGTTGAAGTGAGGGGCTAAGCTGAACAGATAGGAGGAGGTTGTGTTTCGGGTCAGATTGTCAGATTAATGATGGTCCATACAGATGTTGCTGTCAGCTCCTCCACTCTACCTCCTAGACTTCCACAGTCCAGATGCTGCCTATTACACAGGCTTCTCTTTGTTCTTTTCAGTTATTAACACTCTTTCCCTCTTGAAATTACTTTGCATCTATTTTATATTTACTCATCTGTGTAACAGGATGCATCCCCCAGGGAGAATATAAGCTTCTTGAGGAATGAGACTGTTTTCGTTTTTGACTAAATCTCTAGCCCCTAGCTCAGTACCTTGCACAGAGTAAGATCTCAATAAATATCTTTTCTCAACTTAATAAACTCCAGTAGCTCCCTATGACTTCTATAATCAAATATAAAACCATTTATTCATCAACTATTTCACAATCTGGTCCCAACCTACCAACTTGATTATACATGACACCCCTTCAAACACTCTATGGTGCAGCCAACTGGCTTTCATACTGTTCCTTCTACAGGACATTCTATCTCATCTCCTGTCTCCTCTGTGAGACTGGGAGCTCCTTGAGAAAAGAGATTGGTGTTTATCTCTCTTTGTCACCCAACACTTAGTACAGTGGCTGACACATAGTAGGTGCTTAAATAATAGCTTCTTGACTGATAGACTGACTCCTTCCCTTCTTCTACCTCTTAAAATCCCTAGTTTCCTTTAAGTATCAGCTCAAGGTCACCTACTAATGGCATTTTACCTGACTCACCCAGGTGCTAGCGCCTTACCTCCAAAATTACCTTGCGTCTATTTTATAAAGAACAAATTATATCCATGTCACCTCCCCCAGCTCCACCATCAACTTCCTGAAGGCAGGAACAATCCTGTCTTTGTATGTCCAGACCCGGACACAATACTTTGCACATAGTTTGTTGATTGATTGATACTAACCTCCTCGCACTGATGTCCCAGTAGGCATGGACCATAGCTATCCTTACTGTTTCCAGACTTAATAAAGGATATTTCAGGTACAGGACTGTTGTTGTTTAGTTGCTTTTCAGATGTGTCCAATACTTCATTATCCCATTTGGCATTTTCTTGTCAAAAACACTGGAGTAGTTGGCCATTTCCTTCTCTGGCTATTTTACAGATGAGGAACTGAGGCAAATGGGTCAAGTGACTTGTCCAGGGTCACACAGCTAGTAAGTGTCTGAGGTTGGATTTGAACTCAGGTTCTCCCAGTTCTAGGGCATGGCGTTTTATCCAGTTCACGTGCTCTCAAGTAAGATAGTGTCTTGAAAATCAAAAAAACCAAATGTAGATGAGTTTCCAGCAGCAGTACTGTTTAACAACCACCTCTCAGAAAATTCAGGACACACTTTTAAGTTTAATCTGCACATTTCCATCTCTCTATCACGTTCTTAACTCTAGACCAGGGTTGTCCAAAGTATGGTTTTATGCGGCCCACCTGTGTTTACTACGGGCGTGGAAATTGACATAAATGCTTTAACTGAAGCATTTGTGTCGATTTCTGTGCTTGTGGTGGACACAGGCGGGCCGCATGGGGGCACATGGCTGTGTTTTGGACAGCCCCACTCCACACAATTAAAAAACACCAATAAATTAAGTCTTGATTCAAAGTGTTTGCTGATTTCTGAAGCATAAATAAATACTCACATTGAAGAGTTAAGAATTGGCTCTCTTCAGCCCTTACAAACCAGCTACAGTAAAATCCTGACTTCTGATAAGGTTACAATTAATTTTCAGAAAAACAAAGAAAAAAAATGGGGAGGCACCCAGATATTGCTCTAAAAAATAAAGGGACAAATGAGTGTGATTTATTTTTTATATTTCTCAATCTTGATTAGATAAAATACAAATTTATATATGATAAATCATGTTTATTGAGCATAATTACATAAAATAAAAATTTAAAATAACCAGTACAGTACTATTACAATTGTTTTCAATTCTTTATTAAGCAATAAAGAGAGCTGTACAAGATTTCAGAGCAGAGGAATGAAATGACCAAATCATAAGGAATTTGAATTTGGTAGTAAGATAAAAGCTGAGTTGAGTTCTGGAGAGAAAGATTGAATGAAGAAAATCTATTAGGAGACTATTTCTAGGACCTGCACAAGGATAATGTGTGTTAAAGAAAAGGGAGGGTGGCAGATAACAACCCCTCCAAAAAACCAAAGCAAACAAAACATATGAAATGACAGGACTTAGTAACTGTTTGAAAGGTAAAGAAAAGGATCAAAGGTAACATTAAGGTTTTGAATATGGGAGATTTGCTGAAAGGTGTTGCTTCCAGTATAACTTCCATTCTTTATGATTTTACAAAGATCTCCGATAGTGATCTTTGAGAGAACATAATACTTGCAAAAGGGTTTTTTGGTTTGTTTGTTTTTCAGTAGCCTTGGATATGGTTGATCTGAGTCCAGTCAACTGAACTTATTAAGAGAATGTGTTTGCTTGTTCATCTCCTGTTACTTAGACTGGGAATCAATTTGCTAGCAAACAATTTTGTTTTAAATTTTCTGGTTTGAAGATCACAGTCCTTTCTATTGGGCTGCCTTTTCCTCTGAGACAAGAATGAATGAAGATAAAAAAAGATTTGAGGTATGGAGGAAAGGATTTAAAATTCTACATTCTTTCAAAGGGTACTTCACCTAAATTGGACTGATTATCACTAGGCAGCTAGATGGTACAGTAAATAGAGAATTGTACCTGGATACAGTAAGATCTGAGTTCAAATGTCACCTCAGAAGTGTGTAACAACAATGTTACTTGCAGCTGCTGTGGGGGTGTGAGACCAGTAACACCAGCATACAGGAGGGCTGCTAGCACAAGTTCTTTGATCTTCTTTCTAAAGGAAAGCAATTTTAAAGGGATCAGCAATCTTACTTTAATCAAACATATATACATACATACATACACATACATACATGTATGTGTATATATATATTACAAACCGAAATTACAAGCAGCAATTAGATAAACAGAGAAATAAAGACCAACAGACACGAATTCTAACTGTCTGAACACAGCAACACATACATAGTTACCAGAGAGAGAAGCAGCAACATCTGGGTTTTTCAAAGCCGGGGGGTTCCTTAACGGCCACCCAAAGTCTCATCTGGCTACATCACACAAACACTCTTCCCTTGAGTGAGCCCCAAAGCAAAATGCTAACCTCAGAGTATATATACACTTCTTCAGGGTCAGAGGACATCACATCCTTCGTGACCCAGGCTCATGTGACTCAAACTCCTGTGACTTTGGCTTCTGTGTGACTTAAGCAGGTCACATGAGCCTATTAATGGATGGGAAAGATCTTCCCATTTTCATTAACATAACAATGTGTGCTAGCAGTGCTACCTTAGGCATATCATTTAACCTTTGTCTGGCTCAGTTTCCTCATCTATAAAATGAGGGTGAAAACAGCTCCTATTTCCTAGGATTAGTATCAGAATAAAATGAGATAAAATTTGTAAAATGCTTTGCAAACTTTAAAATGCTATATACATTTTCTTTCATTGTACTGGGTGCTCTTTGAGAGCAAGGATTTGTCTTTTGTTTGTCTTTATATTTTCAGTGCTTAGCACAGTGTAGTACCTACACATAGTAGGTACTTAATAAAATATTTACTAACTGACCAGTTGCCGTTCTCCAAGTACATTTGGTGCATTCTTGCCATTAGATCTTTGCTAACACACAGGAGTGAGGAACCTGCATCCTCGAGGCCACATGTGGTCATCGAGGTTCTCAAGTGTGGCCTTTTGACTGAATCCAAACTTCAGAGAATAAATCCTTTTATTAAAGATTAATAAAATACTAATATTGACAAATAAAAATAATAAAAATTCTTAATAAAAGGATTTGTTCTGTGAAGTTTGAATTCAGTCAAAAGGCCACACTTGAGGACCTAGACAGTCACATGTAGCCTTGAGGCCACAGGTACCCCACCCCTGGCTTACACTATTCTTTATTTCTAGAATCTGTTTGTTTTACATTTTGTACCTATTGAAATCTGACTTGGCCTCCAAGACCCAGCTCAAATACTATTGTCTTTAAGAAGTCTTCCCTAATTCCCCCAATTCGAAAGACAGAAATGAACCCTCCCTTCTCTCAATTCTAACAGGACTTGATCCCTATCTTTTGCAGTCAAGTCATTCTGTTTTATTTTAGATATTTCACATTCCTTATCTACTCTTGTCTATTGGATTGTAGGCTCCTTGAGGGGAGGGCTATATTCTATTTATCTTTGTAGCTTCCTTATTATTTATCATAGTACTTTGCACTTCATTATATTTACCCTGGTTTCTCAACATCGGAGTCATTTTTGACTCTTCACTCTCTCTCACCTCTCAAAACAATTAGTTGCTAAAACTTATTCATCCTATTTCCACAATATCTCTTTTACCTTTATCCTTTTTTTTTTTTTTTTACCACTCAGACACCCATCAATCTAGTTCAGGACTATATCCTACCTTGCCTGAATTCTTGCATTGGCCTCTTAATTGAGATCCAGGTCCATGTGCGTGCTCTCTCTCTCTCTCTCTCTCTCTCTCTCTCTCTCTCTGCCTTTCTCTCCCTTCTCCCTCTCTCTCTCTGTCTCCCTCTCCCTCTCCCTCTCTCCCCTCCCCTCTTTAATCCATAGTCCACAGCTGTCAAAATAATATTTTTTCAACCACAGTTCTGACCATGTCATCTCTCTGCTCAGGAAGTTCCAATGCCTCCTTCTTCTCTTTGGAATCAAATATGAACTCCTCTTTGGCTTTGAAAGCCTATTTCAGATTTATTCCATGTTGTTCCCTATTATGAATTCTATAGTTCAACCAAAGTGGCTTACTTGTTATTTTTTACAAACAACATTCCATCTCCAGTCTCTGTGCCTGCCCGCAGTGTCTGGAATGCACTATCTCCTTTCCTCTACTTCTGACAATTTTTAGCATCCTTCACAGTTCAAAGTGCCACCTTCTCCGTGAGACCATTCCTGATCCCATCTCCCCAAAGAAGCTAGTGCTGCCTTGCCCAAATTACTTTGTATTTACTATGTGTATATTTGCATTTACCGGATATCTATCTATCTACCTATTTATCTATCTATCTGTCTATAGATAGATATATATAGGCATACAAGGTATATAGATAGATACAGGTATAGATATAGATATAGATATATACCAGGTATATATATACATATACATAAATATACATGTATATGTATATAAAGTTTACCATGTATCTATTAGATGTATGAACACATTTTTGCTGA
Source organism: Trichosurus vulpecula (assembly GCF_011100635.1). Taxonomy (NCBI): domain Eukaryota; kingdom Metazoa; phylum Chordata; class Mammalia; order Diprotodontia; family Phalangeridae; genus Trichosurus; species Trichosurus vulpecula. The sequence continues at coordinate 199,958,930 of NC_050574.1, read as the reverse complement.
AAGAATGTTTCATTTTGTCTTTGTATCACTAGAACCTAGCATAGTATCTAGCCGGGTCCTTGAGAAAGGCTAAGAGATTGACTAATATAGGTGCCCACTGAATTTGTTGAACAGAATTGAATGAATTCCATTTCCAAGTGTCCTGGTAATTCTTCAATTGATTTCTCCCAAACAATCCACGTTCTGAATTTGACAATTAATGGGAATATTTGTCAACTGTTTCAAAGCTTTTAGATTAAAAACAACAGCAACACTAAAAGGCACTTAAAATATAGAAGATGGATAAATAGAATTTCAATCTTGGCTCTCAGCAGTGTTGTCTTAATCACTTAAACACACACACACACACACACACACCATTAAAATCTTGTGTTTTGGATGAAAAGTGGTTCCTGGAAGAGGAAACTCTTGCGAATAGTTTTAATTTGTGGCCAAAAGATGGGATTAGGGCAGCCCAAATCTAGAGATGGGACTGCTTATCTACTGAAGTTTTCTACAATGATCAAAAAATAGTTCAGAATCAAAACTGAGAGACATGATTGTTTATTTAGTGTACAAAATAAAAAAAAATCAAGAATCCTGTTGTTAGCAAACTATCAGTGAACACAACTAAGGATTTAGACCTAGGTTGCCAGATTTTAGTTTGGTAACTATGGGAGATAAATTAATTAAATGATGGAGAAAAATCAATGATAACAAGCAAGGAACTGACTGAAGTTAAATAGAGAACTGCACTAAATTCTAACACTGTTCCAACAACTCACATTTATAATTTGCAAAGCACTCAAAATAGCTCTAAAAGGGAGGACAAGTATATTTTCCCCCATTTTGTAGTGAGGAAACAGTCTCAAAGAACTGACATGAGGTGTCTAGGGGTCACAAACTCACTCACATGTGTGCAGACACTAGACCAGGAGGAATATCCATATTCTATGTTCCTCATTACCATTTTTAGACCCCTCTCTGTCTTCCCTACCTTCTGCCATTCCTTAGCAACCTCTCTCTTTATGATTCATTCCATTCAGATATATGACCTTGGCCAGATTCTACTGTCACTTATCTACCAGTCTCCAAGTAACTTTTCTTTCTCGAGAAGCTCTGTACCTGGTTTGTCTCTCTCTTTAGCCCAAACCCCACTTTTAGCCTTGGGGATTTTAAGATACATTTTTGTATTTACTCAAACAGCTTAACTCTTTAGTTCATTGACCCTTCAGTGCCTATGGCCTATGTTATTACTCCGCCTGGATCACACCGAAGGATGGTCATATTCTTGACCCACAAGTCCATGGCTGAGCCTGAAAATTAAAATTCTCTATTTGTCATAACGTGCTCTCCTTCTGTAACCACTAAATAGGAGCCTTCTTCTGCATATATAGTAGCATCCAAAATGCCTCAATCTTGGAAGCTTGCATTATACTTCATTTCCCCTGGTGTTTTCTTGCCTCCTAACCAATCCATTGTCATCTCCACAATCTCCAGTCATTCTATCCCCTGTCTGCCTCTGCTTTGGCTTTGCTTTCCTCTCTCTGAAATATTGATGCTATAGTTAACCAAACTTGACATCATCCTCTACTCTACATTCCTGTTCCTCCTTGTCCTACCATCATTCTTCCCTTTCCAAACCTCAACCCTGAATTAACCCCATCATTCATTTCTCGAGGAAATGATATTTAAAAAAAAACCATTCTGTGAAACCAGTCTTTCACTCTTCCCTGACAAGTTGCCTATGGTCTTTCTTATAGTTTCAATTCCAAAACTTCTCTGTTTTTCTTTAGCCACCATTACCAACCCCTGTCCCCACTCCATCAAAAGAGGATCTTGGCTCATACTTAACCAAGAAAATTGAGGTCATCCATCATGAATTCCTTCTTCTCCTTAATTTTATATCTCAAATTACTTTAACACCTCCCACCTTCTATCTTGATCTGCTCTAGTCTCAGAGGGAAAAGTAATCTTCATCCTTGCAATGGCCCTTTCTTCTACTTATTCTCTTGGCACTGTACCTTCCCATCTCTAGTGTCTCCTCCATAAATATCCCCCTTTGGTCTCTCTTTCACTCCCTGTGATCTTTGATTTCTTTTTGTTTGCTCCCTCTTTCCCTGCTCCCTACAAACATATCCAGATCTTTCCTATTCTTAAAACAAAATCTTCTCTTGACCCTTCTGCCCTGCTCAACTTATCATCTTTTGTGGTTCCCATTTCATTGATTGCTGACCCTCACTTAAAAAGCTGTCTATAATTCTTCCTCCCACTTCTTCAAATCCCATCCACCTCACTTCTCAATCCCTTGAAATCTGGTTTCTGACCTCAGTACTTGACTGAAATTACTCTTTTGAAGGTCACCCAAGATTTCTTAATCATTAAACCTTTAAAGATTCTTTTCAGTCCTTATTGTTTTTAGCCTTTCTCTAGGACTTCACACTTCCTGGATTCTCTCTCCTCTTTGGATCTTCCTGATATGTCTCTCTCCTATTTTCCCTCCCACTTGGCTAATTGCTCCTTTTCAAATTTCTCTCCTGGATTATCATCTGTTTCTCAGGGTTTTTTTCCTTGAGTGTAGCCTCAGGACTCTGTCCCTGGTCTCCTTCTTTTATCACTATACTCCTCTGGTGAACTCATTAGCATCCATAGGGTCATCTGCCATTTCTATGCAGGTAGTTCCAGAGCTCATCTCTTTGCTGAGCTCCAGTTGCATATCACCAACTGCCTGTAATGCATCTCCACCTAGACATTCCATAGACATTCTAAATATAACATCTCCAGCACAGAAATAATTATCTTTCCACAAAATCACTCCTTTTCTGAAGTTCTATATTTCTTCCAAGCACACAGCCATCTCTCCAGTCATACAGGTTCCCAATCTGAGTAATCTTCAACTCTTCATTATCCCTCATCCTCATAACCTGTCAGTTGTCAAATCTCATTTTTTCAATTATTACAATATCTGTCATTTCTATGGTCTTCTCTCAACTCCCCTGGTATTCTTCCTAGTTCAGGTCCCTACCACCTCTCATTTGATTTATTGCAATAACCTCCTAATTGATCTCTCTATACCCAGCTTCTCTTCCCTCAAATTTATCATCCACATTGCTGCAAAATAATATTTAGCCCAGGATCCTGAGTCTAAAAGCTTTGAGAACAGCAATGTTCCTCAACCCACCAAACTTGCTTCCAGTTCAACTCTTGAAGCCATCACTGAAGGAAGAAATCATTGTGGAGAAGGATCCCACCTTCCTCATTACCACCAGCAATAGTTGTAAACCACCTGCCACCAAGAGGTAATTGAACACAAGAGCCCTGGGAGTGGTAGAACCTCCTAGACTTCTGATGTTGTTTCCAGACTAACCTTCACAGACATCATCCACCTCCTCCCTCTTCTATCCTCCCCCTTTCTCTTATCCCCTTCCCTTCTACTTTTCTATAGGGTAAGATAGATTTCTATACCCAACTCAATGAATATCATATTCCCTCTTTGAGCCAGTTCTAATGAGAGCAAGGTTCACTCACTCCTCCTCACCTCCTCCTTCTGCTCCATTATAAGTACTTTTCTGTGCCTTTTTTATGTGAGATCATTTATCACATTCTACCTCTCCCTTTCTCTTTCTCCCAGTACATTCCTCTCTCATCCCTTAGTTTTATTTTTTAGATATCATTCCTTCATATTCTACTCATATCTCTGTCTATATATACTCCTTTTAACTACCCTAATAATGAGAAAGGTCTTGTGAGTTACAAATGTCATCTTCCCATGCAAGAATATAAACAGTTTAACTTTAACAAATCCCTTATGATTTCCCTTTCCTGTTTACCTCTTTATGCTTCTCTCGAGTCTTGTATTTGAAAATCAAATTTTCTATTAGAGTCTGGTCTTTTCTTCAAGAATACTTGAAAATCATCTATTTTGTTGAATGTCAATTTTCCCTACAAAATATTATACTGTTTTATTGGGTAGATGATTCTTGGTTGTAATCCTAGCTCCTTTGCCCTCTGGAATATCAAATTCCAAGCCCTCTGATCCTTTAATGTAGAAGCAGCTAAATCTTGTATTACCTGACTGTGGTTCTATAACACTTGTATTGTTTATTTCTGGCTACTTGCAATATTTTCTCCTTGACTGGAATTTGGCTATAACATTCCTGGAAATTCTCATTTTGGGATCTCTTTCAGGAGGTGATCAGTAGATTCTTTCAGTTTCTATTTTACCCTCTGGTTCTAAAATATCAGGGCAGCTTGCCTTCTCATTTCTTGAAAGATGATGTCTAGGCTCGTTTTTCATCATGGCTTTCGAGTAGTCCAATAATTTTTAAATTATCTCTCCTGGATTCATTTTCCAGGTCAGTTGTTTTTCAAATGAGATATTTCTATTCTTTTCTTCCTTTTGGTTTTGTTTTATTGTTTCTTTATTTCTCATAAAGTCATTAGCTTCCATTTGCTCCATTCTAATTTTTAAGAAATTATTTTCTTCAGTGAACTTTGGGACCTCCTTTTCCATTTGGCCAATTCTGCTTTTTAGGGCATTCTCCTCCACATTTGCTTTTTGGACCTCTTTTACCATTTGACCTAGTATTTTTTTAAGGTACTATTCTCTTCAGTATTTTTTGTGTTTCCCTTAACAAGCTGTTGACTTGTTTTTCATGATTTTCTTGGATCCCTCTTATTTTTCTTCCCAATTTGTTCTCTACCTCTCTTACTTGATTTTCAGAATCCTTTTTAAGCTTTTCCATGGCCTGAGACAAAATTGTAATTTTCTTGAAGGCTTTGGATGTAGGAGCTTTGACTTTGTTGTCTTCTTCTGAGTGTGTTTTGATCTTCTTTGTCACCATCATAAGTTTCTATAGTCAGAGTTTTATTCTGTCATTTGCTCGTTTCCCCAGCCTATTACTTAGCTTTTAACTTTTTGTTAAAGTAGGGCTCTGCTTTCAGGGTGGAGGGTGCACTGTCCCAAACTTCAGGGGTTTTGTGCAGCTGTTTTCAGACATACTTCTGGGGACCTGTAAGTTTTCAGTTCTTCCAAAGTGGTATGATCTAAGGAGAGATATTTACTGTTCTCTTGGTCTGTGAGCAACCACACGTACTCTTTTCTGCTTTGGAACTGTGAGGAGGGTCGCCCTCCACTGTGGCCACAAGCTCTGCTGTGCTAGTCCTCCTCCTTTCCCTGGGACCACCATCCAGGACTGTGACCAAGATCCAAGTATGGGCAAAGCAACAGAGTCCTGCCTCAGTGATAGTGAAAAGATCCTTGTAATCTTCTTCTGACCAGTTGTTCTACCTATTTACCATCTGTCGGCTGAGAGCTCAAGAAGCAGGCACTGTCACTGCCATAGCTCCTATTGATCCAGTCACTTTCAAGGCCTGCTCCTGATTTGCTGGGGCAAGGGCTGTGCTGGCCCAGCCTTCATTGGACTGCACTCTACTCTCACCCAAGTGCAACAGATCTTTCCTGATGACCTTCCAAGTTGTCTTTGGCATCTGTTTGAGAGGTATTTCTTGTAAAGAATATATCATAGAATTTTGGTTTTTAGTCAATTCTGCTATCTGCTTCCATTTTATGGGTGAGCTTATGCCATTCACATTCACAGTTATGATTAATAACTGTGTATTTTCTTCCATCCTATTTTCCCCACTAATACTTTCTCTCTTTCTCCTTTCACCCCATCTCTCCTCACCAGTGTTTTCCTTCTGACCACCACCTCCCTCATCCTGCCCTCCCTTCTATCAGTCCCCTCCCCCTTTTCTTTTCCCCTTCCCTCCTATTTCCCTATAGTGTAAGATAGATTTCTACACCCAAATAAGTGTTTCTGTTATTTCCAATTTGATCCAAATCCAATTAGAGTAAGGTTCAAACAATGTTCACCCCACTCCCTTCTTTCTATCTACTCTAATAGGGCTTTCACACCTCTTCATGTGATATCATTTACTCCATTCTGCCTCCCTCTTTCTTCTCCCAGTACAATCCTTTTTTAACCTATTAATTTTTTTTATATCATCACATCAAAGTCAACTTACACCCACACCCTCTGTCTAGCTATACTCCTTCTAACTGCCCTAATAGAGATAAAATTCAGAAAAGTTACAAGTATCATCTTCCCATGTAGGGATGTAAACAGTCCAGGAGTGGGGAACCTGTGGCCTTGAGGCTACATCCAATCCCAGGATTCAGTCAAAGTGCCACACTTGAGGACCTAGAGGGCCACATGTGGCCTTGAGGCTGCAGGTTCCCCACCCCTTGGTTTAACTTTATTGAATAACGTGGTTTTTTCTTCTTTCGTGGTTACCTTTTTATGCTTCTCTTGAGTCTTGTATTTGAAGAACAAATTTCCTGTTCAGCTCTAGTCTTTTCATTAGGAAAGTTTGAAAGTCCCCTATTTCATTGAATATTCATTTATTTTTCCTTTGAAAGATTAAGCCCAATATTGTTAGGTAGTTGATTCTTGATCGTAATCCATGCTCCTTTGTCTTCTGGAATATCATATTTCAAGCCCTCTGATCTTTTAATGTAGAAGCTGCTATGTCCTGTGGAATCCTGACTGTGTGGCTCCCTGATATTTGAATTGTTTCTTTCTGTCTATTTGCAGTATTTTTTTTCCTTAACCTGATAGTTCTGGAATTTGGCTATAATATTCCTTGGAGTTTTCATTTTGGGATCTCTTTCAGGAAGTGATCAGTGGATTCTTTCAATTACTATTTCACCCTCTGGTTCTAGGATATCAAAACAATTTTCCTTGATAATTTCTTGAAAGATGACATCCAGGCTCTTGTTTTTTTTTTTTTTGATCATGGCTTTCAGGTAGTCCAATAAATCTTAAATTATCTGTCCTGGATCTATTTTCCAGGTTAGTTGCTTTTCCAATGGGATATTTTACATTTTCTTCTGTTTTTTCATTCTTTTGATTTTGTTTGACTGATTCTTAATGTCTCACAGAGTCATTAGTTTCCACTTGCCCAATTCTAATTCTTAAGTAATTATTTTCTTCAGCGAGCTTTTGTACCTCCTTTTCCATTTGGATAATTCTGTTTTTTAAGGAGTTGTTTTCTTCAGTCAGTTTTTGTGCCTCCTTTTATAAGCTGCTGACTCTTTTGTTCATGATTTTTTTATATAACTCATTTTTTTCCCAATTTTTCTTCTATGTCTCTTATTTGATTTTTATAATCTTTTTTGAATTCTTCCAAGAGGACTTTTGGAGCTTAATACCAATTCACATTCCTCTTTGAGGTTTTACATGTAGGTATTTTGACATTGTCATCCTCATCTGTGTTTGTGTTTTGATTTTCCCTGTTGTCATAGTAGCTTTCTATGATTACGGCTCTTTTTGGGTGCTCATTTTCTAGCCTTTTTTGTGACTTTTAAAGTTGTGCTCTGCTCATGGGGTGCATGGGGCATTGTTCCAAGCTTCTTGCACTGGAGGCCAGGACCCTGGTCACTGGCTTTCTGTGCTGGGGTCTCCAGGGCTGGTGGCTTGCACATTGCACTGGGGTGGCCTGGCCTAGTTGTGCCTATCTTGCCTAGGATTCCAGGCTGGCAATTTGCCTGCTGCACTGGAGCTGGAGGCCTCATAGCTGCCTTGCTGCACTGCTGGCCCGCTAAGTCAGGACCATGAGGCCTTGGTTGCTGATCTGTGCTGTGCCTAAGAGCCTTCAGGTGGCTTGCCCAGATATTGCCTGCTCTGGGCTGTGTTCCCTCTTTAATCAAGTGAGACAGACCATTCCTGAAATCCTTCTAAGTTATCTTGGGCTGGAAAATTGTTTCACTCCTTTTTGTGGGTTCTGTCACTCCAGAATTATTTTAGAGCTCATGGAACTTCCTGGCTTTTCTCTACCATCTTGGCTCTGCCTCCTGTTAGTAGATCTTTTGTTAAATGCCAATCCCATTTTCTTCCCAATCTTAAGTTTGAACAACTGGACCAGTCTGACTCAGGCCTGGACCAGAAGACACCCTTACTCGTTTTCTTTGACTCTCGTTAAACTGATCTTGCCGTGCCTTAAGATTTGTTCATTTACAAATCCTTACCTTTTTATATTATTTTCTTCCTCGGTCTCCTCATCACACTATGTCCCTCAAATCCTTCACAACTCAACTCCACAGCCAACTCCTTCAGGACCCTTTCCTGATTAACCTCATCTCAAATTTATTACACTTTTACTTTGAGTTCAGATCCTATGTAATTAATTTCTATGTGGCAGGCCCTTGTCAATGAATGATAAAGAGCCCTCCCCTCACCCTCCACTTCAGAGCAGGAAGCAGTCAGAATATATCTCATGTACTTCCAAGGGGGTGATACCTCTATGATATTAATTTGCATTCTGTGAAATGTTGCTTTGTTAAGGTGTTTAAGGAGTTACATTTATATAAGTTTCACTTCCTTAACTATAGTGCCAAGGACAATACTCTGCATACAGTAGATACCTCAAGACGGTTATTGACTGATTTAAGAAGATTTAATGCATACAAACCTACACAGATTCATATGTGGTAAACTGAGTACACAAATTTTATCAGTACCCTTGCTGTCATTTTACATGTGAGTTATTGGACATTATCTTAAAGTTCCTCTTTATTTTAGGACCCTGTGTGCGTAATTTGTAACCAGCCTAAGAAGATAGATCGGAATATGACTGTGAAAGGCTTTGAATGCCAAACAGGAAAGTTTGTATTTTAACCTAGAGGCCACAGGGAGTCATTGAAGCTTCGTGATCGAGGGAGTGACAAAGTTAGATATATTTATTTTATTTTTTTTGAATACTGATTTGTCAACTGTGTGGAGGATGAATTTGAGAGGGGAAAGAATTACAGGCAAGGAAACCAATCAGAAGGCTAGTGCAGAGACTACGTGAGAGGTTATAAAGACCTGAATTATAGTCATTGTAGAGTGAGTGAAGGGAAGGTGATGGATATGAAAGATATTGTAGAAATAGACTGACAAGTCTTGAAAATAGATTAAATATGTGGAGGGGGGAGGTGTGATGAAGGGAAATGAAAAGTCAAGAATGACTCCTAGATTGTGAGACTGGGTTCCTGGAAAAATTCTTGCCAGAAATAGCCCAGTTCAGAGGAGGAAAGATCTTAGGAGGGATTATGATGAGTTCAATTCTTGACATAATGAATTTAAAATGCCCATGTTATACACACATAGAAAAGTCCAACCCAGTGAATATTTCTAAGTTAATATCTCATTATGATATAAACTAAAATCTAGATAAACTCAAACAAGAATATTTTTTAAAGGGTGATATCTAGATAGAGAGGTCCACCAGGCAATTGGTAATGCAGAAGGTCTAGGGAGAGTGATGAGGGCTAGACATATGTAGATTCTTGAGTCATCTGTATAGAGATGATAAATGACTTCATGGCAGCTGATGGGGTCACTAAGGAAATGATGTAGGAAAAGAGGAGAAAAATGGACCAAGGACAAAACCTTGAGGGCACAATTATGCATAGGGAAAGGGACATGAATAATGATCCTGCAAATGAGAATGAAAAGGATTGTCAGCCAGCTAGGAGGAAGGCCACAACAGAGCAGTGTCACTAAAATAAGTGGAGGATGGAGCATAGGAAAAAGGGAGCGGTCAGCAAAGTCAAATGCTATAGAGACCTCCAAGCATTTATTAAGTGCTGGCTAAGAAACTTTGCTAAGCACTAGGCATACTAATACAAGCAAAAATGCAGCTTATCCCTTCAAGAAGCTAACACTCTAAAGGCAGAAGATAAAACCTAAAAGAGAACTAAAAAGTGGAGGGATGGGGGGAAGGGAGGTGCCCATGCAAATGAAGCATAGCTAGTCTGGGTCATTCCTTAAAAGGAAGGTTTCAACAGGAACTCACCAACTGGGGAAGGTCAAAAGGGCAGAGGGAGAAGGTAGCTGAGGAATGGTAATGAAGTCCAGAAAATGTAGGGTGGCTGGGCTAGGCACTTCCTCAAAACAGGTTCCAGAAGAATGAGAAGTGAAAAAATACCATTGTGTTTAGCAATTGAGAGATCATTGGTGGGTCATCAGCATGCATATTGAAGACCTCCAGTTTGAGGACTTGAACAGAGGTAGAGAAGAAGACTGAGTCAGGTACTGAGAATGAAGGGAGATTGACCTAGGGGCTGGTATATTTTGGTAACCCAGATGTGGATGTGGATATTTAGTAGGAGTACTTTCTCCTAGGCTCTGTCATATAGGCTGGACCAGCTTTTTCTAAGGCCCTCTGCTTCGCAGGATAGGCTTATTTTTCCTTAAAAGGTACTGAAATCATCTTTGATGCTTAATTGGTCCAGAGAACCAAGACCTGAACCATTGATGTAGTTTTCTGGTGGCCTAAATACAAAAGGCAGCACAAGAGAAATCAGACTCTCCTCATTCAGACTGTACAGACTTCTGACCAGCGTGGCAACATTGTTAACTTCAAGGCAGAGAAACTGACCAGCTGCATCCATGCTGTGTCATTGCTGCATATTCTTTCCATGTCATTGTTAAACAAACTTCCTTTTGTTAATGCTACAAAAAAAACCCCAAAAAACAAACAAAAAAAATGAGTGACGTTTGAGAACAGTTTTAGTTAAGTAATAGAAACGGAAGAAAGTATATATGGAACTGAGAAGAGAATCAGAAAATAGATATTTGAGGTGAAAATCACTCTAGACAATGGATTTTCTCTAGACTATACTCTATTACACTCTATTTCTCTAAATATGTATACTTTATAGAGGCATGTGGCGAGGTGGTGCAGTAGATAGATTGTTAGGCCTAGAAACAGGAAGAGCTGCTTGAGCTCAAATCCAGCCTCAGAACACTAAGTTGTTCGATGTTGGGCAAGGTACTTAACTTCTTTTTGCCTCAGTTTCTTCAATCATAAAACTTGGATAATAATAATACCTTATAGGGTTGTTCTGATGATCAAGTGAGATTTTATTTCCAAAGTACTTAGCAGAATGCCAGGCACATAGTAGATACCTTGCATCACCTCTTCCCTATTGCTCCTAACCCAGATAATTCTACTAGGAAAACAGTGTTATTATTAATGAAACAAAGAAAAAAATATTCTTATTAAAATCATAAATTATTTAGTCTTCTCTCATCTTATGTTATTTACATGGTCTGGGCCAAGACATATAGAAAGGAGGATGGATGAAAGGAAGAATGGTATTTCAGGATCCTTTAAATTCCTAGGAGAGCCTAAAGAAGTATTTTGCTGCATTTCAAGTTGATTTGGGCGGTACTGAACCCACTATTTTGTTTAGTTCTTTTATTGAGTGGTGCTATTGTCTGTGGCTGTTCATGGTTCTTTTTTTTCCTTTTGGAATAGTTCTATTTTTATATGATCCTAATCCTGCTGATTTAGAACCATTTTAATTAAAAATACTCTATTGGCTGGTAGAATCAACCTATAACTAGAATAGCTGCTATGGAGTATCATTCTGGAGAAAATGTATTGGTTAAAATACAATAACAGTGGTTAAAATAAACATTTTTTTGGTTTGACTTAAAAATATCCTGGCTTTGAGATAAATATACATTTGGTGTAAAGAAGATTGGATTCTGCTAAATATACATGTTGGTTTTACTAACAGATTACCATTTGGAAAAGATTTTCTATTTCAGTTTTTTTTTAAATATCCTGGTTTGGGTTCTTCTGTATTATATTTTGCATAATAATAATAATGATATGGTATCCTAAAAATATGTATTGAGTTAAACACTTTTTCCCTAGATTCCCATCACATAGCTGAATGTGGAAAGATGAACAAAAAATGAATATTCAATGCTCATGCTTAAAATCTCCTTGAGAAAAACACAGTAGTAAATTTGACAACTAAATTGTCCTATGATGTGAAGAAGGAACTATGTGAATCATTCTGAGGCTAGAGAGATTCAGAAGTTCAGCCTTAGTTTCATTTTGGGGTGATCTTTGGAGTGTCACTCAGCTTTTCAGGGCTTGTTTCCAAGTAGTCAAATGGGACCAGAAAGTACTATTCCCAAGAGTTCATATTTTGGTTTAATTGGGCCAAAAAATCTTTGAGTAGACTTGGGAATATAGTAAAAAACCTACTGGCACTGAGAAACTAGAACAGCTCTTACTTTAGACACTCAATGGATTCTAAGATTTTTGTGGAGTTATGGTAGGCCTCATTTGACCCCTCATTTGACAATCATTCAGTATTAATCATGTGCCTACGATCTCTCAGCAATACAAGTGTAGATCTGAAATCATGTGACATTTTGACACATAGACACTTTGTATCTATCCTATGATCTTAGGTTTAGAACTGGAATCTTAGAGTTAAATTAATTTTATACAAGTAGAAACTGAGGTCAGGAGATCATAACTGATTATTACGGAGTAAACCCAGTCCTCAGACACCAAATTTAATGCACTGTCCACTCAAGCATCCTTTCCATCCTACTGAGGGCTGGCCTAAATAAGTTCATAGAGTCTTATTAATAGAAATTGGGCTACCAGATGATGAATCCATTCATTCATTTGTTTATTTAATTATCTATTCACTCATCTTTCATTTCTTTATTCATTCATCTATTTATTTGTGTATTTAATCTATTTGCTTATTTATTTGTTTGTCTGTCTTTCTGTGTACATTTCTATTTTGGCCAGCATAACAATAAATTAATCCATGGTCATTTATTAAACATGTTCTGTGTGATAGATGCTGGGGAGAGAAGTGTGGGGAGTGCCAAGAATTCCTACCCTTTAGGAACTTATATTTGAAACACATGAAAACCCCTTCCTAAGGTATGGAGTGGTGAAGTGACTTTAATAATGAATAACTAAATAACTTAAGAAACGTGATTCTGTCTTACATGAGAAAGCTTTTCATTCCCAAGAGTCTCTGGGGACTTTATGACTGTGATTTGTTTTTGGTGCATGTTTGTGAGAGTGAGAGTGGGAACTGGGCAGAGAAAGGAAGGTGGAGTCTGGATGAATGTGTGTTTAGGGGCATGTGTGTGCCTCTGTGTATGTGGGGGGGGGGAGGGGAGCTAATACCCTATCACCTTGCAGGTACCCTTTGGGCATGCCCTGCTTAGGTATGTCACTCTATGGTTCCTCTCCCGTTCACTCAGTGGGTTATAGATTCGTCTCTGTCTCCCGTGCTCTTGTACAAATGACACACAGCCAGATGAACAGATGGGTCCTGGCTAAACAGTAATAGTGTCCAGGAAAGAAATGCACCAAAAATATAGCCAGAAACCTGATTTAACATCTTTGTTGCATCTCACTTTTAGTCACATCATCACATAATTATCACAAAAAAATCACCATATTTATACATATTGCAATGAAAGTTGCAAGTAAGGTGCCATCATCATTCCCTTCACATAACACACCAGTTTGCTTGTTTATTTTAGCTAGAAGCACATTTGAGTATGTCCTGTAGTTATGCCATTTACATGCTAGACACTTCGTATGATGAATCTACTGCCGGATGCATAGCAGGAAGATCTAGTTTTCAATTCAGATCCTGACACTTACTAGTTGTCTGATAGGATTGGTATTAGACAGCCAGGTGCGACAGTGGGTAGAGTGGGGGGCCATGAGTTAGGAAGGCTTGCGTTCAAATCTGATCTCAGACACTTATGTACGACCCTAGGCAAGTAACTTAACCTCTGTTTATCTCAACTTTCTCATCTGTAAAATAGGAATATTTATAATAATAATAGCACCTATATTTCAGAGTTGGTGTGAGGCTCGAAAGAGGTATTTATAAAATGCTTTGCAAACCTTAAAGTGCTGTATAAATGATTCACTTTGAGTCTCACTTTGCCCATTTTAAAATGGGAACACTAATACCTCATAGGGTCGTTGTGAGCATCAAATTAGATAATGTAAGCAAAATGTTCTGCAAATCTTAAAGCAATTTGCAAAAATGAGCTTTTTCTGCTCAAAATGCAAGTTGTCACGGCCTAGATATTTAGCACATCATTCTAAGCATCTTCAGCAGTTGGTGAATGTCCAGGATGTAGACCCTTGTGACGTTTGTACAGTTCTTGTTAAACACAATCCTTGCCCTCAGTGTCATTGTAATCTGAAGCTATCCAAAGACTTCTCTGAGGCACACCCATCAGAAACAATAGAAATGTGACATGCACTTATTCTTCAATACTTAACAGGACTTGTGCTTTCACCGCAGTGGGGACAATCCCCTGGAATGGCATTAGCAGTAGTAGTATCTGCATTAGCAGATAATTTCATGACTCAGCCTGGCCAAAAATGTTCATTCTGTGGTGGTCCATTTCTTGATGATTCACCTGGCCAAACTGACCTTGGTTAATCAACAGGTGATAGATGTATGGTTAATCCTGCACGTGAAATCCTTTCAAAGATGGTGAAATAGTAACTAGAGTGCTGGGCCTGGAGTCAGGAAGAGATAAGTTCAAATCCAGCTTTAGCCACTTACTGTGTAACTCCTGTCTGCCTCAGTTTCCTCAGCTGCAAAACGGGGATGATAACAGTATCTACATTGCAGGGTGGTTGTGAGGCTCCAATGAGAAAACATTGAGAAGGTGCTTAGCACAGTGCGACTAATACATAGCAGGAGCCACACAGATGCTTATTCCATTACCTTCTGCCTTTCACCTTGGTAGGAGTTACCAGAGTTTGTGCTCTGGGAGCACTGAATAGGGCCACATTCATACCACAATGACATATCAAAGTAAGATTTTAGTGGATGACACATATGCTTGTGAGCATAATACCCGTGCATAATTGTATATATATGCCTATATAAGGGTGTGTGAAAAAATAAGTTTGCTTTTGTTACACTGACTAAGCCATCAGGTTCTATAGCAAGGTGAGTTTATTTTTTGGAATATGTGGCACATACCATCGGTGTTACCCTGAACAAATCATTTACCCTTTTAGTGCTCTGGACAACTGTCTAAGATTTTAATCTGAAGAAGGTGCCAACTTATATTGGTTGCAGGAATTTCCTCATCTGGGAGTTTCTTATGCCAATAAAGTCATAGGTCTCGTTTTTATCCCTATTATTAATAGTAACACCTAGCACTTAACATAGTGCCTGGCACTTAACAAACATTTATTGAATTCCCACCTTTAAATACTTTAGAAATATTCTTCATTTTATCCTCACGACAAACATGGGAAGTATTATTATTCGCATTTTATAGATGAAGAATCTGAGGCAGATGGAGATTAAATGACTTGGTCAAACAAGCTAGTGAGAATCTGAGGCTAGATGTGAACTCAGGTCTTCCTGTCTCTTAATCCAGCATTCTATCCATTGTGCCCCTGATTGCCTATAATGTATTATTAAATACATTAGATTTTTTCATTAATTCAGCTATTTATGGTGACAGTGTGGGAAGATAGTTACCTATATCTCACAGCCCTACCGTGATGTGCACAGAGCACTGAATCTGCACAGGGATCCGTTGTAAATAAGCATCCTGCCTTTTCTACCTTCATCCACATTCTACTTCCAAAAGAAAAGGAACCTAAAAGTAGAATAATACACATGAAGCACCTAAAATTTGGATTCAGTACTCATGAGCAAAATCTTTAAAAACACAGTAGATAAGAAATCTCTAGTTCCTGTTTAAAGGACTTCCATCTTAATTAGGTGGATAAGTTTAGAAGGAATATCCATTGGTCATTTCTCAGTCTCTACTTGCAACTGGCTTTGCAGTCTCTCTTTTTTCAGATCTTCACTCTGGATGATGGAACATGAGGGTATCACAAACACTGTATCTTTCTTATGGCCTACCACTTACGTCTGATCTTTAAAAAATTGAGATTGGCAGCTGGCCTTCAAGGGAAGTGAAAAAACCTCCGTGGTCTACTTGCTAGTCCTGAGTCAAAATATTTTAAAAAGTAAATAGTTCTACACCAATGCAAGCAGTGATTTGTGGGGTTTTTAAAAATGTTATACAAAATGACCCTGAGAAGAAAACTTCTAGAAATACTCATTTTATGTTGCTGCTGACAGGCACAGCTGTTCTGTCTCTAGCTGGCCTCCAGGCAGCTACAGCAGAGACCAGTAAGGCCAGACCAGCTGAGAAACTGGGGAACAGCCTCCAGTGCTGCCCACTGGGGGCCACATCCTGTGCCTGCAGAAAGGAAAAAGTGGAAATGTGGCAGTGACAAGTATATACAACAGAATGAGATACCCTTTTGTTCCGAAAAATACTGATCCCCACTACAGACTACTGGCCATAGTGAAGAACTTTATCTGACATAAATTTCTAGCAAAGCACTTTTTGGATTAATCCTAACATGGACCTTTATCCTGCAGCATCTGGGCCAGGCTTTCTTTTCCCTTTTTTTTTTCAAGAAATAGGTCTGGTTCTTCTTGTCTTGGTATCTATGGAACTTCAGAGTTTCAGAGCTGATTCTTGAGATAGCCTGGGTGCCAAGGGTTGGCAATCGCTAGAGAAAACAGATCTTAGCTTGGGCTGAATATTCATGCCTAAGAGTATATTCTGAGGTCTCAACTGTGTCTGTTAAGAAAGCAATCAGGAAGATAGAATAATCTCATAACTCCATTCTCTGTAATTTCAAAATTCCAAATACAGGCCAAAAGGCTCATCCTCATTGAATAATATGCCAAAACTGCATATGATATGTCAATACCAGATCCATCACAAAGATATTATCTTGGCATTCATTATTTTCTCCTTGTAAAACATCATTTTCATGAAGTGTGTCAGCTGGAGCAACATTTCAGAAAGAACCAGGAAAAGCTGCCCGAAGATAAGGTTTGAAACAAACAAACAAAACAAATAAAGAGATAAAGACATTAATTACTATGTTCCTTTCCATGCTGTTATAAAAATATGATGCCAAAGGATCTAAATTTTACTAAATTCTCTTGGTGCAAAGAGTTTAAGTCACCACATGCCCAAGCCATTTGCATCCTAGGAAACAAATGTAGTGCACATGTTCCTAAAACAAATAAATGTGAGAGAGGCCTTTACTCAAGAGCCAAGAATCTTAATCTTGCCCATAAACAACATGGGGTTTAAAAAAAAAAGAAGGAAGAAGAAAAAGGCCTGGAATGTAACATTTGCCTTTATGCTTAGGGTTTTTTTCTTCCTTGAAGGGTGAAATGAGCTCAGTGAATGAAAGCAGCATCCAGCATTGTGGTACTAAGTGATTGCAGTTTGGCTGCATTTGATCCACCATGGAACAGGGATACTTTTATGAGATCAGAAATTCAGTTACTTTTTACATGGTGTGTAAAGCAAGAAGACAAAATGGGGAGCTTTTAATCTCAGCTTAAGGTTTCATGTTTAAGACCACTGACTCAGTGCCATAAGTCACTGGCATGTGTTAGAACTGACAAAAATATATCAGGGGAAAAAATAAAGTGGTGTATCAGAATGGATGAAAATGATCTATTTTTCCCTCTCATCTCTGGGGTAAATAGGGGCAGGGTTGGGGACAGGGATGCTACTCTGTCCACATCTTGTGGGAAGAAGATTAGGACAATAAAATACCTATGTTAGGTTCATGACCTTCTAGAAGATTCCTACAACAATCCACCCCCATCCCCCCCATCTCTACTTTATTTCACCCTAGAAGGATACTTAGGCAACAAAAGAGGTTGAAATTCTTGTATTTGTCACCAAGTTCTTTAGTGGACTATTGTTCAAAAATCTTTCGTAGAGTATGTTTATGTGTCAGAGATTCTGTGGCTTGTTAATTCATTTCATAAGCAAGGCCACAGTTTTGGGTTTAATTTCAATTTGGGACTCTCTTCTAGGGGACAGTAATCTATGTCTATTGTATCATCATCATCGTTATCTTCGTCATCGTCATCATGATTATTATCGTTCTGAGAGGAGCCTTGGAGGTAGCTAAGGATTCTAAGAGAAGTGAGTGTATTCCAGACATGTGGGACAGTCTGTGCAAAGAGAGCTAGAAGATGAAATGTCATTTGTCTGAGGAACAGCTTCACTAGAAACACAGCACGTGAATGGAAGTATTTGAAATAAGGCTGGAAGCATTGACTTGAGTCACATGGTGGACGACCTTAAATTCCAGGTTGATATACACATGTTTTATTCTAGAACTAATAGGGAACAGGAAAATAACATATACAGATCTGTGCCTTCTATAGAGTACTTTGGCACTGATGTGGGCTAGGGAGAAGACACTAGAAGCAGGGAAACGAACTAATGGACTATTGTAATCGCCCAGGCAGGAGATGAGGTCTTGGACTTGGATAATGGCCATATTATTTAAGAAAATAGAGTAGATATGATAGATGTAGTGAAAGTAGAATCAATAAAATTTAGCAATTCATTAGATATGGGGTAAAGGGAGATGAGATACAAGGACGTCAAGCCACAATACAGCCACATTTTTCATTGAGTCTGATGCCAACCCTCTAAACCCCTCTGATCTATTGCCAAGGCCATTGGTTGCAAAGCTAGGTGCCCTCCACAAAACAACTGTCTTCAAGTCCTCCATCTGTCTGTCTTTATTATTCCTTCTTAATTTCCTTTGATGGTTCTTCATCTATATCTTGCTTGCTAACATGGGTGTCTCCCAGGGCTTTGTCTCAAACTTTCTTCTCTTTATACTTTATACCATCTCACTTGGTGATCTCACTAGCTGCCATGGATTCAATTATCATATCTATACACAAATGATTCCCTGATCTATAAATCCATCCCCAGTGTCTCCCCTGAGTTCTAATCTCAAACTATCAACTTCTTTTTGGATGCCTCAAACTAAATGTCCCAGAGGAATCTCAGACCCAGCATGTCCAAAGAATAATTTCTTATTTTCCTCTCTCCAAACTTTTTCCTCTTCCCAACTTTTCCATTATTATTAAGGGCATCACCACTGTCCTAGTCATGTAGGATTGCAACCTTCGTATCAGCTTTTAAACCCTTCTCTCAGGTACTCTACATATCTACAAATCCTGTCATTTCTACCTTTCCAAATATCTTCCTTTCTCCTGACTCACACTGCTCTCACCCTGGTTCAGACTCTCATCACTTCTTCCCTGGACCATTCTAATAACCTTCTAATTGGACCCCTTGCCTCAAGTCCCTTCCCACTCCAATTAGTCCTCTACTCGGCTGTTAGAGTCTAAAATGTAGAGTAAACATGAGACCCCAATACTCAATAAACCTCAGTGGCTCCCTAGCATCTCTAGGATCAAATATAAAATTCTCTACTTGACATATGGTTGGGTTTTTTTGCAACCTGGCACATCTCTACCTTTCTAATCTTCTGACCTTTTACTTCTCTCCACACACTCTATGATACAGCTATACTGGCCTATTCACAGCTCTTTACACACAATATCCCATTTGAAAATCTCTTTTCCTTTGAAAAGGCTAGCCTCCATTCCTGGAATGCCCTCCTTCTTCACCTCTGCCTTGGTTTCCCTGGTTTCCTTCATCTCATCTCAAATCCCATCTTCAGCAGGAGGCTTTTCTCAGGCTTTTCCCTAATCTGAAGGCACTATATAAATGCTATCATCATCATCGCTTATTATTATCTGCTCTCAATGTATCATATACATACATATATGTGTGTGTGTATATATATATATATATATATATATTCAGTTATTTATGTGTTTGGCATGCTCCTTGAGGACAACGGCTGCTATTGCTTCTCTTTGTTTCCCCAGGGTTTAGCAAAGTGCCTAGCACTTAATAAATGCTTGTAGAATGACTAAAAGAGGGACGAGTTTAGTAGGGAAAAAGAAAGGATTCCGTTATGGATCTGTTGAGTTTGAAATACCAGTAAAAACCCAGATGGAGATGTCCTGCAGGAAGTTGAGAATAAAGGACTAGAATTTGGGAAAACAATTGGGGCTAGCTATAAAGACTTGAATGAAGATTAAAAAAGAACTTGGAGGTCATGGTGAATGGCCTCATTTTCTCACTAAAGTAGGAAATGAAGTCTATTGAGAAGGGGAAAAAGTCATAGGAGGTTTAGGGGAGAAAGGAGAAAATTTGAAACTGCTACAGCATGGAGTGTAATAGAAAGGAAATCATGACAGAATTGTGTAACGGTGAAGGACTAGTTAAAATTTGATTATAGATTTCTACACTATACCACACTTTGGCCCAAATATTAATATTAAAAAAGAAATGATTAATGACTCTAAATGTATATGCCTACATTAGAATTAGTGATTTATAGTCTATAGAGATCAATGTAGATTCTTCCTTGCCTTTGTGATAGAACAGGATATATATATATATATATATATATATATATATACACACACACACACATACATATATATCCATATATATGTATATACACACACATACATATATATACACATTGTATGTGTATATGTGTTCACACAAACATATACACACATATTCACATATCCATACACAAAAGTTTATGTATACACATACACATGCATATATGTATACATACAAACAGGTTTCCAATTTTAGAGCATAAAACTTCTTTAAGTTCAATAACAAGAAAATGCTTTCCTCCAGGTTTCATTTTATATTTGTGTTTCAGCTTAATGGACAAACCAAAAAGCAAACTGTGATTTTCAAAAGTACCCTTCAACATCAAGGTGTTTAACTCGAGTTGCATGTGGACTGGAAGTCCCATAAGGAAAGACTGTCTTAAAAAATTTATATCCTTTTTAGCTTCAGAGTGAATTAAGAATATTGTGAACAAGCAAGCAGCCTGTCTCTTAGAATTTTGTCACCTCTGTTTCCAGCTGGTCCCAATAATACAAAGATGAAAATCCCAAGCTCAAACCCTACACATGTGCATACAGATGAGGTCTAATTCTTAGATATTTATTGAGAACTAGAAATGGGATAGGTGTTAAAGAAATGGAGGTGAGCGTTAAAAAGCTAGATTAAGATGCTGTCTGTTCTCAGGAGTCCGTGTAAAACTAACTTTTTCTTTATTAGAGTGATAAATAAGCATCATAGAAATGTCAGAGCTGGGAGCAAACTTTGAAATCATCTTGTTCAAAATGCTTAATTTACAGATGAAGAAACCAAGTTTTAGGGAGGGGAAATGACTTTTCCAAGCTTATGCAACAAGTTCCTGGTAGACTTGAGATGAGAATTCAGGATTCCTTACTCCTAGTCAAGTGCTTTTCCCATCACATATTAGACCAATTAAAAAAAAAACCCCTAATATAGGTCTTCACGAAGATTCTATTCCAGGTAAGGTAACCATTGATTTGAAGATACCCCCAGGCTGAGTGGACTCATAAGCCATTTAGCAATTATACAATCTATAGTGTGCTAAAGGAGGAATTGTTGCTGTTGAGTTGTTTCAGTGGTGTCTAACCCTTCATGGCTCCATTTGGGGTTTTCTTAGCAAAGATACTGGAGTGGTTTATCATTACCTTCTCCATCTTGTTTTTCAGATGAGGAAATGAGGCGAACAGGGTTAAGTGACTTACCCAGGGTCACATACCTGGATTTAAACTCAGGTTCTCCTGATTCCAGGGCTGGCCTCTATCCACTGTGTTATCTAATACTAATTAGGTAAAGGATGCTATCAGGGAAATAGATGACTAGGAAAAACAAAGGGCCAATCATCTTGTGAGAGTAAAGCATTTTAGCAATGTTAAGAGACTATAGGAGGTGGGTGTCTATCACACCAAGTGAATCCCTTGTGGTACATTTGTGGGGGAACATGGATAAGAGCGATACAACCTGGGCAGAAATGGGTAGGTTTTGATCTTCATCAGAGGGAGTCCCCACAGTAATTGAGATCACAGATCCTTTGGCATTTTAGACTTTGTCCCTACAAATTATTTGACTTCATAAAGTCTTTGTGCATTTTTTCCCTCCTTGATCATAACAGTCCCCGTTATATTGTCTTAAATCCAGGAGCTGTCCTTTTCCTTAATCAACTCCATCGCTTGCTCAGAGAATTTTTCATTCATCTTTCAACTTTTCCACACTTACAATAACCCCAGTCTATATAATAATGATTAGAACCAGAATGTGGTGCATTAGTATTATGTAGGGAAAAAGTTACTAATGGCTCTTTGGCCCTTAAATATTGCCACATATGCTTTCTTTTTGTGATAAGAGGGAAAAGAACTTTCACCTCCTCTTATTTCTAGGCAGTGTATTCTAATGGTCCCAGTGCCTGATGTTTGCAATTAATTTCTAATAATAATAAGGCTGACTCAGTGCAAAATAGCATTTCTTTTTCCTTACATAAATCCAGATCAAATGCTTCTGAGGACCTCTGTTCATAACACCTAGTTGGTTGTGGCTTGGTCACATTCCATAGAATCCATAGAGAATGTCAGAGCTGGAAGGGACCTTAGTCTGACCCCTTCATTCTCCAGAGTGGTCATGTGATTTATTTAGACACACCTAGCTAGTTAATGGAATAGCTAGAGACAATTGTGTGCTGATAAATGTTTAACAACTGGCTCTCCAAAAAAATGCATGTTACAGTTTTAAGTTTAATCTTCATTTATTAATGTTTTCTCCATCACTTTCTTAAGTCTAGACGATCAACAAAACAGTAGATCAAACCCAGTTTTATGGTATTTGCTGATTTCTGAGGTATAAATCCCCTTACCAAAAATTTAATAACCTGCTTCCTCAAACTGATTTCAGTACTCTTCTGGCTATAGCCCAGGTAGGACTGGAACTCAGGTTTCCTAACTCAAGTCTAAGGCTCTATCCACTGTGCCACTAGTTATCTTTAAATTTTGAATCACGCGCTCCCATAAGTTCACCCCAGAGTGTCCATCCAATACTCGGTGTGCCTTCTGCCCATTCTTTTATATCCTATGGCTATCAGGGGTAACATAGGGCTACCTAGGTGACCTCTCACTCTTGCCATGTGACCTGCCTAACTTTATTTTTCTTTACATTTCTCTGAGTGATATACTTTGACCACTTCTCCTTCCCCTTTCCTTGTTTGTGATGTGTTGCAGCTAGCTCACACTCAGTGTAAGACTCTTAATTGCTCATACTTCTTTTTTTATGGAATTCATACAAATTTAATAAAATAACAACATGACAAAACAAGGACTGATTTTTCAGAAAACTGTTGCCCTTTGAAATTAACAAGTGAAATGATTTACTCCCAGTTGAGAAATGCTGCTCATCTCTAAACACTTTCTCCACTCAATGAGATAACACTTGTAATGTACTTAGCCTAGTGACTGGAACATAACAAGGGCTTAATAAATGCTTATTGCCTTCTTTTCTTCCTAACTGCCTCATTTGGGTGTGAAGGTGATACTAGATACTAGATACAAACTAGATACAAATACTGGCAAGTTCTACCAGTATGGAAGGGTTTTGAGTGAGGACCCAGCAATAGCCTGTGTCTTCTGTTAATGAACCAGCGTAGCTACTGCAAGAAGTCTCATACTGGATGAGTGGTCATTAGGTGGAGAACTTTACGGTCACACAAACCTCAGTTGAATGTTTACTAAGGTATAAAGAAGTGCCAGCCAGCTTTGGTAAAGGGAGTGGCCACATAGATTCTTGAAATAAACAAATATTTACAAACTCATTTGATTTATTCCATGAAGCTAATATCATTATTTCTTCTTATCCTGTCCTAGGTACATAAATAAGTGACTCAAAAGTAAGAAATTAAGTTACTTTATGAATTTTTTCCTTTGCTTTTAAGGGAAAGTTAAAACTTTAGACCAGGGATTCTTAACATTTTTGTATCATGGACCTACTTGGCAGTCTGGTATAGCCTATGGGTTGCTTCTCAGAATAACATTTTTAAGTGCAAATATGAAATGTATAGGATTACAAAGGAAACCAATTATATCAAAATATAGTTAGTAAAATTTTTTTTATAGTTTATGGATCCCAGGTAAAGAGCTCTTGCTTTAAGCAAAACTAGATGAGCATAAATGATATCAAATCATTTTTAAAATTTCATATCAAGTAATTATCCAATGCAGAACAAATTCATTTACAAAAGTAAATGTAAAAAAAGTAAAAGTAAATGAGATTTAAAAAGTCTAGGTCCCTGTTCTAATTAGCATAGGCTTTTTCTCCCCTGCCCTCCCCATGGGGGCTGACTGAACTCAGTTCCAGGGCAGTGAGGATTACAGCCCTGTGCTACCACATGGGCACTGTGATGATTTCTTTTTACATAGAATTTCCTACATGGTATAGTATACAAATTGCTCAGGAAAACCTCAACTGGAATTCTGTCTCAAACACTTAGTACCTGTGTGACCTTCAGCAAGTCACTGAACTGCTACTTGCCTCAGTTTCCTCATCTGTAAAATGGGAATAAAGATGACACCTTACAGTGCTGCTGTGAACATCAAATAAGATAATATATAAAAAGGCACTTTGTAAACATTAAGGCACTATATGAATGGTACCTATCATTGTTCTGTGAATGATTTCATAGCACCCAGAGTATCACCCTTGGTAAATGTGGGAAAAAGTATGGCCCCTGGAGTCAGATGACCCGAGTTCAGATTTTCACTCTGATGCTTACTATCTCTTGGGTTTAAACTTCTTGGACCTCCATTTCCTGATTTTTAAAATGTGAAAGGGGGTTTTGACTTGATGGTCTCTGGGGCCCCTTTCTTGACCTAGATCCATGATCCTATGAGAATAAGTGATGGGAAGTATTTTTTAGAAAAATTTCTGAGTACCTGAAATTGAACCTCCCCAAATGTTTTAATTTTTAAGCAATAATACGTATATCTAGGAGAATCAAAGTGATACTAGAGGCTTTAAAACATGTTGTAGGGACTGTGTATGTGTGCTCAGATGTGCATCTAATATTCACTCTTTAATCTTCATAAAGGAGCTTTTGTTACTATTACACTTTCCAAGTGCCTTTGAAGCTTTAGTTTAGAGCACGGGTTCTTTTAATATGTGGCTTGTTAACCTCTTTTACATATTATTATTTTGATAACTGAATTTCAATATAATTGGCTTCCTTGGCAATCCTATGTATTTTCTTTTATGTATTGAAAAACATTATTCTGAGAAGGGGACCCCCAGGTTTCACCAGACTGCCAGCAGGGGCCATGATACACAAAAGGCTAAAAACCCCACTCTAGAGGCAAAGGCTAATGAAGGGGGCTAGTAGCCTGATTGAATTATTTAATTTTTTTCTGAAAGCATCTCTTACAACATAACCCCAGATTTATGAAATCAGGCTAGGCAGAGAGCCACATACAGTGACAGGAGACTTCAAACATGCCCAGCAGCTCAGATGGTAGGTTGAGTTTCATGAAAGAAATAAAGCATAGAAAATAGAGGCTGTTCCCGTGTTGTCTCTCTTCCTGCCCCTTTCACACAGACGGAACAAATTCACATTACATGTGGTGGCACGACTTGGTGCAGGATCAAATTTAAAATGAAAATCCAACACTTAATTTTTTAAAAGTGCAACATCATTATTCACAAGTGCCACAAAAGTCTGAGTGTGTGCCTGGGCAGTGATTCAGTAGGCTCTGAGGTTAGCATGCACATTCCATAGACTCATAGCTCAATTTCCAACACAACTGAGCAAATCAGGAATTCTACCCGTAGTAACATTTTAGAGCTCAGCAGAGCAGGAAAGAAAGAAACCTATTAGTGTACTTGACCTCTTGTGGAGTGGATATTGAAAGCATGAAGGGTGAATTTGGGTGATGTTGGTCTGCTAAGCCAGAACAAATTGCTCAATCAGTAGGAAAGCTTCAGTGCGCTGTTTGCTAGAGGTTTCAAAATGACCTCAGAGGCCAGATGCTCTGACCAGCTATGACATCTTTCCCTGCTTCCCCCTGTAGTCAGGAGAAGTTGCTGCATCACTGACTTTAACAGGGAGACAAGTTAGGGCCCCTGCAGTAAAGAAAAAAAGAGAGAGTCCTAGATTTAGAGCTAGGCAAAGGTTAGAGGTCATGAAGGTTAGAAGTCTAACTTTCTCATTTTGTAGATGAGAAAATGAAGTCCCACAAGTGACATGACTTGCTCAAGGTCATAGACAGTAGGAGGAACTGGACTTTGAACCCAGGTCTTCTGTCTCCAGACCCAGTCCTCTCTCCTCTGTGCCAAATTGCTTCCCATTTGAGTGTTGTGGGAAAGACTTTATTAGGTTCAGAGGTGGGAGGGCAGGGCTGTTGCCACAAGAGCTGGGAAAAGTCCTAGATGAGTGCAACTGAGTGGGAAGTGAGTGTCTCTCTTGTCTCTCCTCCTTAAATGGAGATTGAATTCATGGCTCCATCCTCCAGTAACTGTTTCTCTTTTGGTCAGGAACCCTGAGGGTCTTCCCCTCCCAATTTGATTTTTTTTTGGAGTTTTGATTAAAGGGGCCATCCCTTGATTAACTTCTTAAAGAGGACTATTCACTGAATGGGCCTTATCTCACTTGAAGTGAGAACCTGAAAGGACCTTAGCCTGAAAGGGCCAGGGTCTCCCACTGCAACCTGGGCCATCTCCAGTCATCCTGGTGAATATCAGGCCACTGGACCCAGATGGCTCTGGAGGAGAAAGTGAGGCTGGTGACCTTGCACAGCCCTCCCTCACTCGAATCAAAGTCAAGTGCAAGCCATGTCATCATTTCCCTCATGTCATGGTCCTCTTCTAAAATGAAGGACAAACACAACAACCATCCACCAGTCAGAGGAATAGAGTATTATTAGCAAGGTATGAGTATGGAGGCTGACTAGATTTGAAAGACAATGAGTTTTCCAATAATGAGTTTACTGGGGGCATGGTGGAGAAGCCAAAAAAGTATAAAATGAGAACAGCCAGGTGGTAAATTGGGAGATGTCTATTCTATTCATTCCAGTAAAACTGAGGCCAGGGGACATTAGGCCTTACCCTGTGCATGGCCACACCCTCCTAAAGCTCTCCAGTTCTTAGCATTTACCATGATGCCTCATAGAACTTGTCCTGCCATCTGCTTAATGACATAACCTAAGGACCTTCAGCTTCCTTGCCATCTGTTCTTCTTCCTCATTATTAGGACAACCAAGCTTTTATGTTAGGACCCCCTGCAGTCTGTTATGTTTTGTCTCTCCTCATCAGAGTATGAGTTCATTGAAAGTGAAGAAGGTTTTGCTTTATTTCTTTGTATCCCTGGTACTTAACATAGTGCTCAGCACATAGTAAGCACTTAAAAATGCTTTTTCACTCATTCTTTCATTTGACTATAGAAAGAGGATGATGAGTCGGAAAGGATATTGAAAGAAGAGAGAGACAGAGAGAGAGAAAAATGGGGACAGAAAGAGAGAGAGAGAGAGAGAGAAAGAGAGAGAGACAGACAGACAGACAGAGAGCAATGTATGAAGAGGAATAAATAGGAAAAAGGAAGAAAATAGATCCTGTTGTTGCAGCTATTCTGTCTTCCACAAAGGCAAAAAGGGAAGGACTGAAGGAAGAGAGAAGAGGACCTAAGTAGTCTCTGTGAAAGGAGGGAATTATTGGGTGGGATGACACCTTCAAAGGAAGATCCACTGCATGACTTTGCAATAGAGGGATGAGACTAGCCATCTAAGCCAGGAAGCTAAATGTGCCAGCTAAGGCCTATAAGGTCTCAGGTCAATTCTGGGTCATGAGGAATTAAGGAGGGTGAGATATGTCAGGCACATGATTGAACAGCCTGGATTTGTGGATATGAAAACAGAAAGTGGAACACAGAGTGAAGAGATAGTTTACAAATTGAAGAGTCATGGGGTAGGGTCTGAGACTACAGGGCATTAAGGTCAAAAGGTTAGCACTTGCTGAATTCTCTGGAGCCTGGGGAGTAGCCAGGAGAGATCAATAGCAGTTATGACTTCAACCCAAGTCTAGAAAACAGCTGTGGTCTTTGAAGCTAGATGAAACCTTGCCTAGCTGTTCAGCTTTGCCCTGGCTGCTGAACCCATCTGGATTTAATTGGATTTCTCTAGTTTCTAGCTAGATTGTCCCCTTATTAGCTAGATTTTTCATGGCACCTGCTCTAAGCAGAAGGGGATACTGGAAAGCAATATACGTTCTCTTAGTTAGGCCTGGGGATTTGGATTCCCTTGCCTCCTAACATTACTATGGGCATCTGTCCAGGCTGGGGCAGGAGTCCTGGTCACAATGACTCCTGCATTTGAGGCCAGAAACCTGATTATTCAGTGAATTGGGACAAACCCAGGAGACATACTTGCTGTAATTAAACTCCTTAGATGCAAAGAATTTGATTTAAGTTCCAGATCAATACTGAAATTGAACTTATAAAATGGATGAAAACAAAAAGATGTTAAAACATTATTGGGAACACTTTGTGGGGATTTTACCAAGTAGCTGGAAACTAATGGCCTAGTTTATTCTCTTCAGCAAGGAAATAGAGAGTATAGATGGCATGACAGATGACACAAAGTGATTCGTGTATCATTGGTTCCAAGAAAAATGGTGGACCATTCTCACAGAATTCTTTGGAATCAGGACGTCACATCCAGTTTTCAGTTACCAGACATTAATCATCTGGACTCGTTGCCTTGGAATCATAGTAGTAAGAACCATCAAAGGTAAGGATCTTCCTAAAAGATGATCCCACCAAACCTATCTTTACCACCTTCCTCTGTCACAAGGTTGGCATGAACTGTTTCCTATATTATTCACATCATGTGGGAGTAGTGGATGGTGAAACGACAATGTTACTTGCAGCTACTGTGGCTATGTAAGGCCAATTATACCACCATGCAGGAGGGCTGCTAGCACAGGATCTTTGATCTGCTTTTCTAAGGAAAGCAACTTTAAGGGGTTAACAATCTTACTTTAATTAAACATAAATATATCCTTCACTTAGTTCAGGAGGAAAAGCCAGCACCCTGACCTTCAGAGAAAACACAAACAGAAATTACAAGCAGAAATTATATAAACAGAGCAAATAAACACCAATCAACAGACAGGCTTCTGTCTGACCATAGCAATACATACACAGTTACCAGAGAGAGAAGCACCAACATCTGGGTTTTCAAAGCCGGGGGGCTCCTTAATGGCTACCCAGAGTCTTGTCTGGCCAAATTGCAGAAGCAGTCTTCCAATGAGTGAGCCCCCAGCAAAATGCTAACCTCAGAGTATATACGCACTTCTTCAGGGTCAGAGGGTGTCACAACCATGTAACCTATGTGACCTAGGCCTTCCTGTGGGTTAAGCAGGTTGTCAAAGACTCCCAAGTCAATCAAAGACTCTTGTTGGAAACAAAGGAAAGACTCAAAGGAACTTGATTGCCATAGTGCTGAGAAGCACTTCAAAACAAAAGACAATGAAAAGTCCTACTTTACTTGCCATTACAGATGGGCAGACCATTACTATTTTGAAGAACCCTCACACCGCGCCCCCCCCCCCATTATTGTAGTCACCATGGGCTCTAGATGAGACTCCTAAGACTTACATTCAAAATAATCTTGCAAAGTCCATCAATGATGACTTATAGGAAGTAGTTCAACACAAAATGGCACAGACCAGCTGTATCCTGTGCTTTGCAGGGAAATATTTAACAACTGGCTCTCTGACCAAAAAAAGTACTCATGATGCACTTTTAAGTTTAATTTTCATGAGACCAAAAGGCCCTGACAGTAATGCCTGCTATTGGCACTTTATACTGGCTACTTATAAACTAACTATAGTGATTAGAAGAGGGGATGATCAGTGGGACCAGAACAAGATACCACTTTTATACATCTATTAAAGACCTTGCTACAGATGAAAATGTCATGTCCTAGAGAAGACCAGCTTGAAGTTTATTGACATGACTGGTCATGAGTCACTTTCACACTAGGAAAGAAAAAATGTTCATGGAATAATATAGGAAGAACTCTTTATTTTGTTAAACAGAAGACTGTCTAGGGCTCCATGCCAACTAGGAGCTGGTAGGCAGTGCCTTTTAACATAGTAATTATTTAATAAATTCTTGTTGGGTGGGAATGGATTGGATTCCATAAAATTAAAATGATTCCCCAAATAGCAGATTTGTCTGGGGTTTGGACTGAAGAATGTAAGCATGTAACAGAATTGTAGCACTAAGAAAACGGGTTGGTGGGGAGCAGCATGTTGGCAGAGAGAGCAGTCAGACCCAATGCAGAGGTAGTTCCAGGAATCTCTTAAAGATAATATGCAATTAGGAAAATTGGTTCTGGTGTGAAAGACAAGACCATGAGGGCTTTGTAAGGATTGTGCAACTGCTGTGAGGAGGAAGGATGCATGTAGGCAAACTGCCAAAGAGAAGACCATAATGAAAGGGAGGCAGCCACAGCTGTGCCAGCTTTACCGGCTCATCATGAAAGGACCAATCATACAGCTAATGTGCTAGCATTAGGATATGTACAGGAAAAACCACCTGGGGTCAGAAGAAGAGCTCAACATTAAAAGCAGTGGCTTCAGGAAAATGAAATGGAAAATAAGGAAAACATACAGAGGATGGCAGAGAAAAAGTAATGAAGAAAACAGACATTACAAAAAAAAACCTGAAAATAAATGTAAGGAAGAAGATAGTACCTGCTGAGGAATGGAGATCCATAGTATATCTCAGGAGAAATAAACTGAAATTCACAGAGATAGAAAAGGTGTTTGAGGATATAGTATGTAAAATGGTGGAAGATTATGAGCAGTATCACTTAATAGAGTAGTGAGAAGCAGTAGAGAAGAAAAAACAGGTTTACAGAAAATCCAAGAGACCCAATTAAGCCAGACCATCCTAAGGGTAATTTAAAGACAAAAAATGAAAGGAGGGCGATGAACAGATAAAAAATGGAAACGATCTGATTTCTATAACAATTGTTTTTCCCATCAGTGAAACAAGTGCAGTGAGCCACTGCACTTGGGTTTGAACATTCCATTCGTAAAAATTCTGTAATTTAGTAGAAATGAAACTAAAGAAAACAAAATTGAAAGAACAGCTTTCCTAGACCAAGCTATACACAGAGGACGTCTGGTCTATGCTGAAGGGTTTGAAGGGATTGTTTTAGGATGTCTAAAATAAGAGAGGATTCCAAATCCCAGGAACAAATACATACATTTTTATCAACAACAAAGAGTAACCAAGAAAATACCATTAACTACCAACCTACATGCTTCCATTTCTATCTCTGTAAAATATTTATTACAATGAACAACACATGAATGAAAGGCATCCTTCAAGGAGCTTTAAGAAGGGAATAGGCAAGTCCATGCGACAGTAGATCAAATTTTTGTAATCAGAGAACTGGCTGAATTCTTATGGGTTATTAACTACAAAGGACTAGCAGATTCAAAATACTGCCTTAAAGATGCTGTATTAAGGTATCTCTTGTGAGCATATAAGCTAATTTTGCTCATTAAGTCTCTGATTATTTATATCAAACAAGACATTTACAAAGGGAGGCAAATGTTCAGCAAAGGGTGCTTGCACCTTTGATGGAGAGTGCCCAGGATAGAGTCCAGCTGGAAAAAAAAGTATTTCTTCATAGTTGGTGAAGGCTTCCAGAATTTCTTGTTTGACAAAGACACCATAGTGACTACAGAGCCTTTTAAATGAGACCCCTAGTCAGTCAAGAGAGTTGGCCCTAACTATTCACAATGAACAATCAAGTGGATGAAAAATACCTATTTGCCTATTGTCCAGATATAATTAAATGAATGATCCATAGATCTGGTGTCACTATAAATTTATATTAAGTAAACTCAACTGAGTCCTCATGGCTCTAAGGAAATCCATTTATACCTCCCTAAATAACTTACTACCCCACTCACTACAGTGGCTTTTTCAAGCTCTTTTTATCTCTTCTGAAACCTCCAATAGTTCCTCTTCTTCCCACTCTCTTAGCTCAGGGACTCATATTTTATTGAAAAAAAATGAGACTCTTCCCCATGAGCACCTTTCTTCCTTTTCCTCATCTAACATCATCCAGATGCCTTCTGCCACTATCTCCCCTTTCAATCCTACTACACCTGAGATACCCCTTCTTTATCAAAGCAAACTCCTCTACATCTACCAGTGATCCCATTCCTTCCTATTCTGTGAAGCAAATCACCCTCTCTATCTTCCCTACTCTCTCACTTATCTTTAATCCCTTCCTGTCTACTGGCTACTTTCTTATCACCTATAAACTTGTTCATGTACCCCCACCCTCAAAAAACCTTCACTTGATCCATCCATCCTCAATAACTATCATCTGATATCTCTCCTCCCTTTTGCGCCTAAACTCTTTGAGAAGGTTATCTGAAGAGGTGTCTTCACCTCCAGCAGAACACACACACACACACACACACAAGTGTGTGTGTGTGTGTGTGTGTGTGTGTATGTGTGTGTCTATTTTAATGGTATGAAAGAAATTCTAAAGGGAAAAAATAAAGCCTATTAAACATTTAGAACTGGAGAGACAGCTTAAACTCAACATGCCTAAAGCTGAATTCATTATCTTTGCCCCCAAACCCTCCCCCCTCTTCCTAACTTTGCTATTACCATTGAGGGCACCACTGAGGGGGTAACCTCTCAATTGCCCAGGCTCGGTATCATCCTGGACTCCTCTGTCTGCCTCACCTTCCATATCCAATGTATTGCTAAATTGTGTTACCTTCATCACATCTCTCAAATATTCTCCCTTCTCTTCTTTGACATTGCCTCCACCCCAGTGCTGCTCCTCATTATTTCACACCTGGGCTATTATAACAGCCTATATATTGGTCTGATTGTCACAAGTGTCCCCCCAATCCAGTCCATCCTTCACTCAGCTGACAAAGTGATCTTTCTAAAGCATAGGTCTGACCATGTCACCTCCCTATTCAGCAAATTCCAGAGGTTCTCTCTCAGTTCCAGGATCCAATATAAAACCTTTTTTGGGCACCTTTCCTGTCTTCTTACACCTCCCACCTCCTCCTGCCACCCACTTTCTCTGTGATCCCATGACACTGTTCTCCTCACTATTCCTCAAACTAGACACTCCATCTCCTTACTCTGGGCATTTTCACTGGATGTTCAGAGCCTGGGATGCTCTCTTTCCTCATCTCTGTCTCCTGACTTTCCCGGCTTTAAGTTTTTAACAAGAAACCTTTCCTGATTCCCTTTAATTCTAGTGCCTTTCATCTGCTGATTATTTAAATCCATCCTCTGTAAAGTTTGCTTTACAGCTTTTCTAGACCAGAAGAAGCTGTAAACTCAGACACTTCATTGACTTCTCTGATTTCTCCACCCTGTCTCCCCTTTCCTCCTTTCAGCTTCTTTTTGTATTTTATCTTCCCCAATTAGATTGTGAGGTCCTTGAATGCAAAGACTGTGTGTGTGTGTGTATTTGTATCCCCAATACTTAGTGTAGTGCCTCCTTAGTACATAGCAGTTGCTTAATCAATGTTTATTGACTATTAACTACTGGTATAAGGGAAAATTAGTAGAGACAAGGCAAAATCCAAGACCATGGGCTCCCTAGTGGAAGAGTTGCAAACTTATGACATCACAGAACACATTAGTCTAGGGATGCAAAAAATAGAAATAAGCAAATTGGGCAGTAGCACAGAACCCATGACAAACAGAAAGGGAAGAAATAAAAAAGTCAAAGGAGGAAGGAGAAAAGGGAATTTGGTCTCAAAAGATTAAATTCACAGAATTCAAGTGGGAAAAGTCTAACTGAACATTGGAACAAGTGATATGAATAGCATAAGAATGCTGAGCATATAGGGACAGTGAGATGGGGCTCTGAGAAAACAGGATGACAGTTTAACACATTCAAAGAGAAAGATACAAAGTAAAAATATGTTTTGTCCAGAAAGACTGAATTTGATTCTTGTCCTACTTGTCACTAGGGGAAGATCTTATAGATACAGAATTCTGTACTAATAACTAAAATGTGATTTGAGATCTGGGTTGAACCATGTAAGAGCTTGAAAATGAAATTTGGAAGGAAAATAAGGCTGAGGTTCATGACTCAAGAGAAGCATTCAAGGGAACAATGACTTGAAGGTATGTCATCTCATTTTTCCTATCAAGGCCTCTTACATGGTTCACAAGGGGTAGTATTATTGAGGGAGACTTCAATTACAACTCAGTAAAAGTGGGTTAGGAACACAAAGTCACCTATGAAGACAAATATTTAAAATTAGTCTGTAAGAATGCAGGATCAAGGAAAGCTTTTTTGGGTACACTTGCTACCATCTTGGAATATACTGACAGAAAAGGCAACTGGTCTCCTGGGATTGATTGGATTCATGCACAGGAAAAGATTTGGTGATGGTGACAGCTAAACATAATTTATCAAAAGTGGGGAATTCAAAAAAGTGATATGGAAGATGAGAAAATTCCTGTTACAACAGGAATAAATAAAAATATAAGAGGAGAAATCAAAGGAATGGGAAGCCCAGTTTCTTTTTCAAGATACAAAAGAGTAGCAGAACGTATTTTTAATGGTAAGAAATAAGTTCTAAAGAGAAGAAATGAAGCCAAAATGTGTTAAAGAGCAAAAGAAATTCAATTTGCAATTCATGAGCATTTATTATGTGCCTGATATATATTAGGCATTGTGACAGTCACTGGGAATCTATAAAGATACAGAAGAAACAGTCATGTCCTCAAGGAGGTTACATTCTACAGGTGGAGGGGGAGAGGTGGAAAGGGAGAGGGTCAGAAACAATATATGTTTATAGATACATACATACAAAATACATAGAAAATAAATGTGGTGAGGGCTGTTCCACATGCAGCATGGGGGTGTTGTGTAGCTTGAAGATTGTCAGGATGGCCATCTCTAACCTCTTCTGGGTCTCCCTTCTATAAGGGAGACATTATTTTCCCATTAGGAGGGGAAGTGAGAAATTGGGGCCAGAAGCTTGTCCACTTTGCTCTCCTCAGAGAGAGTATCCACAGAGAGATACTGGACTATAATCATGTCTATATGTTCCCTTACATACTATTAGTTTGGGGGATATGATTTTCAGGTTCAAGCTAACTTTTGATAGCTATTTCATTGATTGAGAGTGGGGACAAAGCTGGACCCCAAGTTTTATATCTAAGGCTTGACTCCTTTCCCATTCAATACAATTGCCACAATAAACACACATAATAGGTAGCTAAGAAATCCATTTATTCAAGCCATTAGCAAAAAAGGAAATCAAAGAAAGTATACATATGAGAATACATAGACAACACAGAGTGAAGGAGGTCTCTCATCTGGAGCGAAATAACTTACCCCAACCGAGAGAAAGAGTCCTAGATCTCACCCAAGGGCATCTTCCCCAAAGTCTCTAATTTGGCAAACTGGAGTTGGGACATGAAGAAGACTGCCATCTTCTTTCATGTTGGCTTCTTATGAGAGTCTTTTCCTTCAGTAACCTGAAGTGGAGTTGGCATCTCTTCTATCTTCTCTCTTGAAGAGGGAAGTCAAAAGTACCTGAAAGGTGGGACATTGATCTCCACCATTGAAGAGAGAGTCCTATACCAGTGGGCTTTAGGACCCAAGTTATATAAATAGAAAGTAATTTGATGGGACTCAGTATGGAGCACTAACAACCTGGGAAATTTGGAAAGGCCTCTGTAGAAGGTGAGCCTTCAAGAGGCAAGAGGTAAGGAGGGAAGAGTATTCCAGGGGTGGGTAATATAGGATGATCAAAGGCGTGAAGACAGGAGATGGCCTATCTCCTCAATGATTTGAATTAGCTTCCATTCTTCCTTAAAGGGCATGGATATAAAGTTAATAAGAAAATGAAAGCATTTTGAAAAGAGAAATAAGAGAGCTGCTGGTAACAGCTAAGTGAAGTCTGGCATTGAAATTTTCCGTGATAATATGAGGCAATCAGATTCCCAAATTGCCTGTAACCCCTTTGTGATTTAGACTTAATCAGCAGGAAATTCCAATCAGGCCACAATACATCTGAGTTCCCACTGTGTTCAAGAGCCCTGTAGAGTGCCTTACAAAGGAAGCAGAGATGGTCCTAGCACTTGAGGGATCTATAATTGCAATGTGAGAGAAAGGACAAATATAGCATATCCCCATCTTAACACCATTTTAAGCTATTAAGGCTTTCTAGTTTAATGTCTAATTTAATGTCTTGCTTGATACTAATAAGCTAGTAAAGCTCAAAACTGCACCAAGACTTTGGGGACACCCTACGCATTTATATACGAGCATCAAAACCAGAGCACGTACAAAATCAACCACAACCACTCAGAGATGTATACAATTCTACGGGCTGCCTTAGTATATAATTCAGTAGCTGACACTAGAGGCAGTACAGGTTAGCCTCGATCTTCCTCAGCTTAAAGCAATCAGCCAGAGGGACAAATACCTGGGAAAGCTGCCTTGACAGATACTTCTCTGTTGAATTAAAGTCAGCTAGAGTCAAACCGAAGGAGAGGTGCTGACCCCTAGGTACATTGCTCTCCTTTGAAGCTTTCAGACTGACCTCAAGCCATAGTCTTTATAAAGTCAAAGAATCAGAGTGTCAAAGCCTGAAGAAAGAGACCTTAGACAATGACTTCTAGTTCAGTCTCTTTCCTTAGGATGGTTGAGGGCTGTGGGAGTTAAAGTGCTAGGAATGCCTCTGTCTAGTATTTTTTTTTAAAAAAATGTATTTTTTTTTACTTTTAACAATTTTTTTTTCAAATTTTGAGTTCCAAATTTTCTTCCATCCAGCCTCTCCCCCCACCCATTGAGAAGGCAAGCAATATGATATCAATTATATGTGTAAAGTCATGCAAAACATATTTCCATATTGCAAAAAAACAAGAAAAATAAAGCAAAAATATACATACACATATTATATATATATGTATATGTATACATATAATAATAATCCGAGCCAATTCCAAAGGACTCATGATAAAAAATGCTATCCACTGCTCTCTGGAGGTAGATAGCATTTTTTATCACGAGTCCTTTGGAAATGGCTTGGATTATTGTATTGATCAGAGTAGCAAAGTCTCTCACAGTTGATCATGGTTACAATATTGCTATTACTATGTACAATGTTCTCCTGGTTGTGCTCATTTCACTTTATATCAGTTCATGTAAGTCTTCCCAGGTGTTTCTGAAACCTGCTCATCATTTCTTATAGCACAGTAGTATTCCATTACATTCATATACCCCAGCTTGTTCAACCATTCCTCAACTGATGGACATCCTCTCAATTTTCAATTCTTTGCCACCACACAAAAGCTGGTATAACTATTTTTTTACATATAGGTCCTTTTTCTTTTCCTTTGATCTCTATGAGATACAGACGGAGCAGTGGTGTTGCTGGGTCAAAGGGTATGTCCAATTTTACAGCCCTGTCAGCATAGTTCCAAATTGCTCTCCAGGAAGACTGGGCCAATTCATAGCTCTACCAATAGTCCATTAGTTTCCAAATTTTCCACATCTCCTCCAGCATTTATCATTTACCTCTTCTGTCATGTTAACCAATCTTACATGTGTGAGGTAGCAACTCAGAATTGTTTAAATTTGCATTTCTCTAATCAATAGTGATTTCTCTAGTTGTTTAGATCTATCTCTTAGATGATTAGATCTATCTTTATTTGTATTAAAAGTGTTTTGTAATTCTGTTCATATAGTTCCTGGGTTATGATTTGGCAGATAGTTTCCCAAGTATTTTATATCATCTGCAATGATTTTAAATGGGATTTTTCTTTCTTTCTCTTTCTCCTGTATTTTGTTGGTACTGTATGGAAATGCTGATGATTTTTGTGGTTTTATTTTTATATCCTGCAACTTTGCAAAAGTTATTAATTATTTCAATTGGTTTTTTAGTTGATTCTCTAAGGTTCTCTAAGTATATTATTATATCATCTGGAAAGAGCAATAGTTTTGTTTCCTTTATTACCTATTCTTATTCTTTCAATTTCTTTTTCTTGTCTTATTTCTATAGCTAGCATTTCTAATACTATATTGAATAATAGTGGTGATAATAAACATTCTTGCTTCATCCCTGATCTTATTGGGATGGCTTCTAGTTTATATCCATTATGAATAGTGCTCTTTGCCTAGAGCTTTAAAGAGCCTGCCACTTGGGACAAAGAATCTTTTTAAAATAATGAACAGACATTCATTTTGGAGTTGAAAGAATTTAGTTCAAATTCTACCTCTGAAATTTATTACCTGTGTGACTTTGGGCAAATCACTTGACTATTCTGGGTTTCCATTTCCTCATCTACTACATAAAATGAAGACTTTGGATTAAAAAAGTTTCAGAGACCTGCCCACAATCACATGGTTAATGAGTGGTGGGATGAAACTTAAACCAAGGTCTCCTGATGTCCTGGGTTGTGCCCTTCCAGTCCATTACATTCTACTATCTTATCAACTGAATCATTGAACTTCTGTACTAAACACTTTAGATTCTTGTCCTGCCTGGTTTCTTTTGTACCTTACTCCATTGTTTAGGTGCTAGGATTGGTCTTTAATTCTCCATTTCCAACACTTTCCCTCTTTGGAGATATTCTCTTGCCAATAGGATCTCATCATCAGTCATGGATGTTGGCAACTCAGAGTCTATGCTCTTATGAGTCCTCATCACACCTTCTGTGATACCCTTTCTCCAGTTTGGGTAAAAATGGCTGTCCCATTGGTTAGAGCTTGTAAATAACCCATAAAAAGAATTTGGGGGGCAGCTAGGTGGTGCAGTGAGTAGAGCACTAACCCTGGAATCAGGAGGACCTGAGTTCAAATCTGGCTTCAGACACTTGACACTTACTAGCTGTGTGACCTTGGGCAAATCACTTAACCCCAATTGCCCTGCCTTCCCCCCTCAAAAAAAAAGAATTTGACTCTTCGGGGTATGTACCTATATGTGTATTTAAAGCTATAACTATAACCATAGCTATAGATACACACATAGGGACAAATAAACAGGATGCCAGCACAATTTAACTTCACAGAAACAATGTATTCCTTCTTCAAAGCCCTTCATTACTGCCTAATTCTGCGTATTGTTCTTTCTAACTACAATAATTCTGGCTATATAATTTTAACTTTGAAAAACTAAAGGAGTAGATTTCTCAATTAAAAGACCAAGAATTGAGGCTATAATCTTGTCTCTTTCCCCTTGATACTGAAATAAAATTTAATTCCAGCAGGATTTAATGAATCAGAATTCACATTGATGCGTATTACATAACCTCATGGGAGGTAAAATCCCATATGGTTATTTTTCATCTTCCTCATTTATGATTCAAATAGATTAGTATTGGGAGAAATTTTATCTCGCTTTCATTTTGATTCTAAGACCTTATGATTCCAGAATGTCAAAGCTTGTAGGGACCTTGGAGACAATTTATTTGCACTTCCTCATTTTAGAGATGAAGAAACTATGTTTTTTCAGTTCCTGGTGTATGAATCTAAGAGAAGTTAAAAATATGTAAAATTAGTGACTCAGTGAATAGTTTTGCCTAAATTTTTTTTAAGAAAGTCAGTCAGTCAATAAACAAACATACATATGTGTATCTATGTAGATATATATACCTGTATATACATATATACACATATACACGTACATACGCATACATATATGTGTATGATATATATGACATACATGTCACACACACACACATATATGATACAATATAAAAATTTTGGCCAAGTATTGTGCTAAATGCTGGGGATACAAAGAAAGGCAAAAGACAATTCTTGATTTCAAGGAACTCAGTCTAATGAGGGAGACAACATACAGACAACTATGAACAAACAAGATATATACAGGTGTTTCAACAATCTGGCTAGCAGCTGCTGTGGGGATGAAAGACCAACACAAGCCCAACAACAAGCATGCTACCAGAACGCTGCAAAAGCCCAGGTTCTTTTGATCTGCTTTACTAAGGAAAGCAACGTTAAGGGGTTGACAAGCTTACTTTAATTCAGCACACAAATACCATTCACTTAGTTCGGGCGGAAAAAGCCAGCACCCTGAATTTTGGAGCAAATACAAACAAATTACAAACATCGACAGACTCACCCATGTGACCTGAAATCATCACAAAGAGGTGACTTAAGCCCACGTGGTCTAAAAGCCTCTGATATCCCAAACATGCCACTCAAACCCACATAAACTAGGCCCTCCCCTGAGGCAAGTAGGTCACCAAGGACTCCCAATCTAATCAAGGAAACAAAGGCCAAACTCTTCAAGGGTACTTGGTTGAACTGAATGCTAAGAGCCCATTTTGATTGCCAATACACTGGAACCTGGAAGGGGTGGAGTGTAATATCAATTAAGTTGGGACTTTCTTACTGTTTTAAAATGATTAATTAAGTATCTTTGAGTCTTACTAGGTGCTAAGCCCCAGGCCCAAACCCCGATTAGGTGCTAAACCTATGTGGGTGTGAATTGGTAACCAAGGTGGGGCCCCAGGTGGGGCTAACTAAGAGAGGCCTGATTAGATCTTTGCTCCTAAGTTTGCCCCAAACCCCTAATTATTAGGTGCTAAGCCTATGTGGGTGTGAAGTTCCCAGGGTTCTAAGGGGAAGTTCTAACTCAAGAGCCAATCATAGCAGCCTAAGTTCTGGTCACACACAAATGATGTTTGATGACATCTGAAACTGTATAAAAGGAGAAGACAGAGCTATTTGCTCAGGGCTCTCACTCTTGGTGGCTCATTAACAGCCCTCCAGCTCATAACCCAGATGTTGGGACTTTGTCAAACTCTGGTAACTGTGTATTGGGATTTGAAACAGGCAAGGTCTGTCTGTCAATGTTTGTAATTTATTTGTATTTTGCTCTTAAGTTTAGGGTGCTGGCTTTTCCCCTGAACTAAGTGAGTGGTATTTGTATGCTGAATTAAAGTAAGCTTGTTAACCCCTTAACGTTGCTTTCCTTAGTAAAGCAGATCAAAAGCACCCAGGCTTTTTCAGCATGCTGGTAGCGTGCTTGTTGTTGGGCTTGTGTTGGTCTTTCACCCCCACGATAGCTGCCAGCCACATTGTAGAAACAGCAGAAGTTGGAAATAAAAGAGTAAAGGCACTGGAAGTAAAGATCGGGAAAAGCTTCCTGAAGATCAAGGTGGGTTTTTGGTAGAACTTGAAGGAAGCCAGGGAAGCCAGGAGGCTGAAATGAAGAAGAGACCAAGATTCTAAACCTGCCTCTGTCAGCTTAGTAACCTAGTAACCTTCAGTAAGTCATTTCTTTCTTTTTTTTTCCTTTGACTTTTTAAAATACTGCTTTATTTTTGCCATCTACATCCAGAGAAAGAACTGATTGACTCTAAAGGCAGATTGAAGCAAACTGTTTTCAGTTTTTTGGTAGTTTTTTTCTTTCGTTCTATTTCTTCTTTTACAACATGACTAATATGGAAATATGTTTTATATGATTGTACATATATAACCTATATCAAATTATTTACCATCTTAGAGAGGAGGAAGGGGAGGGAAAGACGGAGAAAAACTTGGAAGTCAAAATCTTATTAAAAATGAATGTTAAAAAATTATTTTTATGTGTAATTGGAAAAAATAAAATACTGTTTTAGTAGTATATTTAACACTCATTTAAAAAGACATTTGCATTCCAAATTTTCTTCTTTTCTCTCTCCCCTCTGCCCTCCTTAAAAGTAAGAATTTTAAATAGATTATATATGTGCAATCATGTAAAACACATTTTCATAATTGTTCTAAGTTACTTCCTTTCTCTGGGCCTGTTTACTCATTTATAAAATGTGAAGATTGCACTTGATGAACTCTAAGGATCCTTCCAGCTCTAAAATGCCACATGTGAACTTTAAGCATATTTCCTTTGTGAGGAAAGCAGTTTGTAGCATTAATTATAAATTGACTAAGATTTAAGCAAAACCAAATTTCTATGAAATTAACATCTTTAAAAAGTGGCAAATGAAAGAAAGCCAGAATAATGCTTGAAGTCCTTGATAACTTGAATAAGAGGTTCCAAGTTTGGTTCTACTGGTGAGCCTCCACATGTGCTTACCAGAGAGTGGCAACCTCTTCACTTCTGTGCTTATTCCATTCAAATTGAGTAAAGAATCAGTAAGAGCCACCAATTGAATAACCCTTCCATCTAAAGTTAATTTGCCCCCTGTAATAACCCTTTGAGTTTGAGCTAGACATAGGGAAGGTTTTATAGATGAAGACACTGAACACAGACTTGTCTAAGGTCACAAAGGAGTATGTGAAGGAGCTCAAATTTGAATGCAAGTTTTCTGTGCCCATGTTCATCCATCAGCCAGCCAGCCAGCCAGCCATCTACCCACCAGTCATTTACGAAGCAACTAATATGTGCTTAGTATCTGTCTGAGACAATAAATTGCAGTGAAGGTATTACTCTATATTGGTGGAGGGAGTTTCCTTACTGGATACTCCCTATGTTATTGAAATCACAGGTTTGCTTGGAAAAAAAGTTCTAGAATAATGTTAGGGGCTAGAGACATAGGAACAAAAACTAAGGAGTCCCTGCCCTCAAGGCATTTATATTCTACTTGCTTCTTAGAAAATATACTCAAATTCTTAAGGTTTCAGAGTCAGTTCTAAATTTTGAAAAGATTTTCAAGAGATGACAATTCAGAATTCGAAACTGCCCAGTCACTTTGCTGAGGTATAAGTTCTGGGAGCCCCTTTGAATTCTCCTAGAATCTTCCCACTTGGTGAGGCCTTTGCCTGAGGCCATAAGCCTTTCATTTTTTCCAGGACCAAATCTCTGTTACTCTTAACCTAGCCGAGCCCTCCTTTTTGTCTGGGTACTTCCCACCCTTGATTCTATCAAAATATCTATGTCCAAATGTGTTCCCCTTAAATTAGCCTTGCCTTCCATTGTCTGTCATCTCCAGGTAGCCTTTCAGCTATTTCCCACCCTTAATCCCATTCCTAGTGTCTGACCTCATCCCAATCCCCGCTCCCAGTCACCCCAGTCTCATCAAGACTCACCCCAGACTACTTGACCACCCTAGATCCCTCCCACAATCTTTCTGTATGTAAGTCTCATCTTGCCTCTTTGAAGGTGCTCAGTTTAATTCAGTTCATATCGTTCTGGCCTGCTTGTCAATACAAGTGTCCCAAATGCTCAGGCTCCTTAAGAGTGTACCCAATATGGCGAATCTTTAATAAACTTTTTTTTTCTTTGGCTGAAAGAAGGCTTGAGTTAAATTCATTTAGGCAGGACCCACGATGTTGGTATTTTGGGGTCCCAAGCACCCCTAAACCCCTAAAACCTCAACAGTTTTCCCAGAACCAAACTAATATTCTCTTCTCCATCTGAACACTTCCGACATACTTGTTGTACATGACAGCACATAGTTTGCTGAATTCTTTGCAGAGGGAGGTGGCACTGGGGAATGTTAACTCAGTTTGCAAAAAGTCCTCTTATTCATTTCAACTTATATTGAATTATCAGAGTATCCTACATGTTGGCCAACAATTATTGTTCTACACCAAATAGGAATCAGGTTCATGAGCCAACAGGAAAAAAATAAAACCACCCACATTTTAAAATCTTGCCAAATTAAAACAATGCTGCCTCAGAGCAAAAGCAGCTGAAAACCATATTAATTCCCAGCAGAACCGGGTGCTGCCCTCACGTTGTTTATCTCAACAACAACTTTCTTTTTCCCCCTATGAAATTTCCTTGATTTGAACTTGTTTGCGAAGTGCTCAGAAGCCAGCTTGGGTTCTTGTTTGATATAGAGGTAAATGGGCCAGAAAGGGGTGGGGGTGGGAGGAAGGAAAAGGAAGGCTTGGGAAAAGACACCAGGGAGTTTCCCTTGCAATCCTAAAATGCACCGCCCGGAGGCCACAACATACAATACCTAAGCAAGTGAAGAACATTATTGACTTAACGGTAAGCCAGAAATTGTGTGAATCCATGTAGCCTAAGGGAACTGCATTTTTTTTTTTAATCCTTGCAGGGCTTCTTTGCTGGAGTGTATATGTGTGTGTCTTTGATGAGTCCATATTGCAGTCTAATTTAAACCATTACTGACCTATACCAGAAGTGGATATTAAATGGGGAAAGACTTGACTTTAGCTCCAGAAAGACAATGGCTTTTTCTCATGAGGTTTACCTTATATTCTTTCCTTTACTTGTAGACAAAGGGAATACTAATACAGAAGGGGATATTATAATTAAAAAAGAAATCCATACTCCCTCCATGCTGTAGAAACATACTGTGTGTATTGTAGATCCTGTTAACTGTAAATAACAGTTATGGCTGCTTAGCTCTGGGAGTTAAAGCAAATGGCGGATAGAGGGTTACATAGTGGT
The DNA here is from genome assembly GCF_011100635.1 of Trichosurus vulpecula. Lineage (NCBI taxonomy): Eukaryota > Metazoa > Chordata > Mammalia > Diprotodontia > Phalangeridae > Trichosurus > Trichosurus vulpecula. The sequence goes on along the minus strand of NC_050574.1, from coordinate 199,914,885 downwards.
CCCATCCCCTGAATGATCCAATGAGTCACTTTGGTTTTGTAGCCATAAATTTTCCGTGGCTACACGTGACCTTTTAAGCTGACTCATGCATAATCACAAAGGAGAGAGAGTGGGAATGCTGCACAAAGGCAGCTCCACTCAGTAAAACTTCAACAAATTCCTCATCATCATAGCTTGGAAGCATCATTTTAAGTTCAGAATCATGATTATAGGCAAAGGAGAGGATGTAAAATGAAAGCTAAATAAAGGCTCCTATTCAGCATCAAGATGGCCTAAAAGCAACTTGGTAAAGTTATTTCTCCCACAAGATTCTAAAAAAAAAAAAAACCAAATCCCACAACTTTATTGAAAATTTTCATGGTCTTATGAGTGAAAAACTGAAGAAAGAGCATTGTTTTTGGCACCAGGGTATCTAAGTTCAAATCATATCTCTGTCACTTACTACCTGGTCAGCACGGATATTTCATTTAATCTCTCTGGGCCTCATTTCCTCATTTATAAAATGAAGAGGTTGGACTAGATGGCCTCAAATGGCACTTACATAATCTATGATCTTGTAATGTTCTCTTGTAACAACAACAAAAACAAAGTAAGCAAAAATATCTAATTCTGTGCCTGCATCTGAGAAGAGGTATGACATTCTGCCCTCAATCTGCCCTGAGGAAGGAGGAGGTAGTTCTATTATATGTTATCTGGGAACATTAATGTTTTTTTTTTCAATTATTCAGAGTTCACCTTGCTTCATTGGTCTTTTTATCTACATTATTGTAATTATTGTGAATATTGTTCTCTTGGTTTATGACATCAGTTCATACAGCTCTTCCTACTTTTCTCTGAATTCTTCATGTTTGTTATTTCTTACTGTGTAACATCATACATTTATATGCCATAATTTTTTCCAGCCATTTTCCATTTGAAAGGGAGATTCAAATTTTTCTTTTAGAATCATTTGAAAGAGGTCTTAGGACGATAGATTCATAGGATTTAAAACCCGAAGGAACTTTCAGAGATTGTCTAGTTTAATTGACTCCCTTTATGGATGAGGAAACCAAGGACCAGGGAGGTAAATGGAGTGGTCAGAGATCACACAGATAGTTAAGAGACAGAGTTAGAATTTGAATCCAGGTGGGTCTGCTCTAGTTCTTGGTAAGAGAAAGTATTTTGAGGAGACAATGGTAGTGGCTGGAAAAGTCTGATGCTATCATTTCATCAGAACTCCTGGTGTTTATGCTTTCTCTACTAATGAAGATCATTAGCTCATTTGAACTTACTCTCTAAGAGTGTTGCTTGCCCAAAAGCAGTAAGAGGTCCAGTGACTTACCCACAGTCACATACTTAGTATGTGTCAGAGGAAGGACTTGAACTCAGGATACTTGACTTCCAAGGCTGGCCCTTTATTCACTTTATTCACATGGTTCTTCTTAAGGGCGAAACCTTTTTTTTAGAGGAAACATACTATCTCCTTTTTCCCTAATTTTGTACACCTCTGATAAACAAAACCCAATTTAACTATTATAATATCTGATATACTATAAGAAGTCCGTTACCCTATTCCATTAAGAAATAAGGGTAAAAATGATTGTAAAAGTCTTCTGGTATGTTTTTAAAAGTACTATTTGTTCCCATATTCTTATTCCAATATTCTTGATAGTTTTGAAAGAGGTAGGTACCAAAAAAGAAACTTTTGAGAACTAAATGTAATATAATGAGAAAGAATTTAGGGCACCAAAAAATTGTCTTCAGAAATCCCCTTGGTGGCAAGATTGAAATGAATGGGATACAATTTATACTAGGCTTGTCTGGTCCGATTCTATCAACTGAATTATTGAAAATACATTTCAGGCTTTCTTCCTCAATCAAGAAGGTGCCTTTAAAGATGTAATTTTATAAAAATGGCCTGTCCCAGAAGCTCCACTTGTAGAATATTTTGCACATCATAAAAGCTGTAAGAGTTAGTACAAATGATGACCATGTGCTTAGAAGAACACCGTATTTTAATTTACTGATCACATTCAATTTTGCAAAGCCGCATGAACTTAAAACCATTCCAGCAAACTCCCAGACTTTAGTGAACAGATAACCCTTCTAGTCAATAAAGCAAGTCTTAACTCCAAAGCTGGTGCTTGTAATAAGAGAACTATAGTAAATTCACAGAGCATTGTAGCTACGGCAACTGAAGATTTCAGTCAATACCCTTTGATCTTCAACGTTAGATGGTCATGTCTGATTGCTGCTCGCAATCCTTTTCCCCAAAGAGGTTAGTATGTTCTTGTTGCTGCACTTCAAAGCATATTCGTCCTTAGAAAAGCCTCAGGCCCTTTAGACTAGTTACTGCCATCTTTGATCAACAGCCTTACTTGCAACACTGTGTACTTTACACTCATATTGAAGAGTATATACATATGTATACACTTGGGCACTCATATATGAATGCAACAGGGATCTAAATTTTTGCCAAAAGATTGCCAGGTAGAGAGTGAGAAGTAGGAAATGTCTAGGCAACATACTATCAGTCAGCATGCTTAACAATTAAAACTTAGCATAATTGCATAATGACCCACAAAATTAATATGTCATGAATATTGCAAACTCAACATGACAACTTCCATTGAATAAATCTAATTAACCGTTGGAATGATAAGAGAACCCAAAGCATTTTTTTTAATGAGGCTTCTCAGCTTCCTTGTTCCTGAAAATATTCAAGTTAGGAAGTATTTGTGAACATGCTGAAATGAGAAAGATTATTGAAAAGATGATCTGAGGAGTCTGCAGGCTTCGTTTATAAATGAAAGTCATGGAAGAAAAGGTTAACAAAGCAGTATAGGGTGAGCCAAATGGGATATATAACACACAGATTAGCAAAGCTTTTGTATAGCACTCACTTGCAAGTGTGGAAACATTGGAGATCCTTATTATTTATTACCTATGCCCTACAGATCAGAATTATCTGCTTCAAAATGTTTATTTTTTATAGCTTCTTTTTTTCTTTACTTTTCTTTTTGCATTGAAGGAGGTGAATATGTGGCTTAAAAAGCCCATTTTCTTTATCATTAAAATCTTGAGGCAGTGCTTGAAATGTATTTATTCTTGCAAAAATTGTGTTACCTTCAAATTATTCTAAGTATATTCATCCTTGGTCCTTGATTTGTAGCTCTGGCTGACATTTGAAAACGATTAAGATGATTTTAGCCTAAAGCACTTATGATTGTCACAAATGCCGGCATTGAATTAAATTGTGTTGGGGAAAGGCTGTCTTGTCTTACAAACTTTTGTTGAGATTACTAAAAGGCATTTTTTTAAAAAAAATAACATTGAGAAATCCAAAGTTATCCAAGTCAGTTCAATCAACAAGCATTTCCTGAATACCTACCACACTGTCTTAACTAGAGTAGATTTTCTGTTGCTGGAAACAGGAACTCTCCATGTCTCTGTCTATTGAAACATTTCTCCTAGGCCCAGTTGGGGTGGTAGATCACCTGTGAAATCTTTCCTAATCTATTAACTAAAAGGGAACCACTCCCTCTAGAATCTCCCAGGCTATGCAGACCACCCTTACGAAGCTTATCACAATATAATTTGTACAGGCATACCTTGGAGATGTTGCGGTTTGGTTCCAGACGACCTCAATAAAGCAAGTCACATGAGTTTTTTTGGTTTCTCTGTGCATATAAAAGTTATATATACTCTATATTGTAGTCTATTAAGTGTGTAATAGTACTATGTCTAAAAAACCATGTACATACCTTAATTAAAAAGACTTTATGGCTATCTCATCTGATCCTTCAGTGAGTCATAATCTTTCTGTTGGTGGAGGGTCTTGTCTTGATGGCTGCTGACTGGCTCCTGAAGGTTGAGGTAGCTGTGTCAATTTCTTGAAATAAGATAACAATGAAGTTTCTTGAATTGATTGACTCTTCCTTTCACTTGAACATTTAGAGGCCATCGTAGGGTAATTTCAATATTATTGTGTCTCAGGGAATAGGAGAGCTGAGGAGGAGAGAGACTGGAATAACAAGTCTGGATTAGGTTCACTGTCTTCTGTGGGTGCACTTAGTGGTACCCCAAAACAATGACAGTAGCAACATCCAAAATCACTGATCACAGATCCCCAAAACAGATCTAATAATGAAAAAATGTGAAATGTTGGGGGAATTACCCAAATGTGACACAGAGACACAATGTGAGCATGCGCTGTTGGAAAAATGGCACCAATAGACTTGCTCAAAACAGGGTTGCTGCAAATCTTCGATTTATACAAAACACAATATCTGCAAAGTGCCATAAAATCAAATACAATAAAATGAAGTGTGTCTGTATAGAGAGAAAGTGTGTATTCCTTGATCTGGAGTCAGGAAATCTTGGGTTCAAATCTCTGAAAATTATCAATCATGTAACCATGGATAACGCACGTAAACTTTTTGATTTCTTTTTCAATAAAATGAAGTTAATAATGCCTGTGTTATTTGATTTACAGTGGTGCTGTGAGGTACAAATTAGGTATTGCCTATGAAGCATTTTGCAAACTTTAAAAAACTCATAAATCCCAGCTATCATTATGTTATTGCGGTGGTAGTTCCTGTTTTTTGTGTGTCTCATGCTTCTAAATTGCAAGTTTCTTGACTACAGCAACTATGTCATTGTTCATCTTTATGTCTGCAGTGTGGAACACAGCGTCTTGCAAGTACTTAGCGCTGACTGTTGAACAGTGAACATTTGTTGAACTAAAGAACAAAATCAATAAAATATGCATGCCCATAGTTTGTATTTGTTGAGTACAGTTACACATGGGAAATATGCTCCAGGGTCCCACACAACCTCTAGGAGTGAGGTTATTGTGGCACATGAGGGATGGAGGAGAGAGAACTCTTATTAGGACCTTCTAACAACCCTGTGAGGTAAGTACTATAGGAATAATTCCTCTTTTACATATGTTAATAATGTTTCCACAGTACCTACTATATGCCAAGCATTGTCCTAAGTGCTTTACAATATTGTCTCATTTGATCCTCACAATGGTTGTGGGAAGTATGTGGTATAATATGACCTCTGTTTTTCAGATGAGGAAACTGAAGTAGACAGAGGTTAAGTGACTTGCCCAGGGGTCACCCAACTAGTAAATGTCTGAGGTGAGATTTGAACTCAGGTCTTCCTGACTGCAGGTCCAGCACTCTATCAAGGGGAAAAGGCACAGAATAGTTAAATGATTTGCCACATGGTAATATATTTAGCAAATATTAGAAGCAGGATTTGAACCCAGATCTTTCTGACCCAAAGTACCACTGTTAGTCACTATGCCACTCTGCTTCTTACATAATAACAAACATACGGTGCTTTAAGATTAAAGAAAATGATTTAGCTCCATTTTACAGATGTTTAAACTGAAGCTCAGAGAAGTTAAGTGACTTGCTTACGATTACAATGTCAGAGTCAGAGCTGCGTTTGGAACTTGGCTGCTGATTCCATGTCTAGTGAACTTTCCACTGTATTGTACATACTTCCTTTCACAGTTTATGTGAAAAAGAAAGATACTTTGAGAATTAAATTATATTAAAAATAAGCTCTGCATGAGCCAACAATATGTTTTGGCTGCCAATAAAAACTAACATCATCTTATAGCAAATTAATGAAATTAGAGTACCTAGAGCAAAGGAACTAATAGCTCTACTCTTTTCTCAGAAGGTCACATGACACCTGCAGTGTCAAGTCTTTGTCTCATTGTAAGGAATACAAAGACTGGGACATTTAGTCTCAAAAGAAAAAAAAGAGAAGGAAAGATAATAGTTACCTTCAAGCATTGGAAGGGCAGTAGATGTAAAACTTCTGGGAGCCTGTGAAAATAGGATTTAAAATATGAAGGAAGCTCTAGTTAGCTAATCTGACCCACTCATTGTACAGCTGAGGAAATTGGGACCCAGGTAAGTTAAGTGACTTGCTCATGGTCATACAGCAAGAGGCAGAGCTTGTATTTGTGAACCCAGAACCTGTATTTGTGGTCTTCGCACTATTACATTCATAGCTAATACAGGTTCTTAATCAATTTGATGCAATTTATACTGAGATTCAAAGGCCAGCACATAGGAAAGGAGAGGAGGGAGAGGAGAAATCAATCTACTCGCTACCTTTTAACATGCATGCCCATAAGTCAAAGACAAGTCTAGGAGCAGGTCTGTCAGTGACAATCAACTTTTGTGTGATATTTTTTGTCAATAATTAATGTTGTTTTTGTGCTGAAACCACTTTTTCTACTGTTCTAAAATGCATTCTTCTGCTTTCTATGATTTCTATCTGTAATAATGAAGTTTCTGACAATGAGATATGTTACTGGAAGGTATTTTCTCCATCAGTAGAGGTGCTGTTACATATAAAAATTAGATTTGAAAAAAAAAGATTATCGATATAAGAAAGTTCCACAAATTTTTTTTTGAAACTAGCAAGTCTTCTATTATATGTGTGTATATTGACATTAAAGAAAAAGTAGAAAAGATAAAAGGGGGAGCTGGCTGTTCACTATGGGATTCTTGTAATAGCAGCACACTGGTGGGATTGCCTCAGGAGCATGGTTTTGGTTCAAAGCCCAGCAGGTGCTGTACTTCAGTTTTATCAGCCTATCCAGAGTTGATCAAGCTTCACAGAACTCATTCCCACTAATGAAACTCACTAGAGACTCATTCATAAAGCAGAATGTCAATTTAGTCATTTGCAAGGATAAATGGAACTGTAGTAAGTCCAGATTCTCATTTTGGATGATCAGTCCTTTCTCTTCCCATTAGGAGGGATTACCCAGAGCAAAAAATTGCTTGATGAATATAGACCCAGAACAAAATGACCTGAAAGTTACTGTTCTCAAGCCATATTGTAGGTACCTGAGGCACTATTTCCAAGTATAGAAATAGACTTATCAGGTTTATTCCTTCTTTATTATCCATTCTAGATGGTAAAAATGCCTTTCCCCCCTAAACATAGATAGATGGATAAATAATTTATTAAGATACAGATAGACAAGGGCAGAGCAAAGTTCAAGGAATAAAGGCAGACTTGCCTGACCTTTCCCAAATTCCCCTCCAAATAATATTAAAATAATACCTCAAAATGTATTCTAGAGTGGCAGAACCAGCAATAGTATGGCATGAAACAATTTTTCAGCCAAAGACAACTTAAAAGGTCAGCAAGAAAGGTTTGTCAGACTGGAATGAGAGTGGAGTATAATCCAACACTGGCCATGACAGCACAGGTGATGCCCCAGCAAAGAAGAAGCAGGTCTTAGGGGTGACAGAATCAGTAGCAGCAGAAACTTAGGGAGCTTTCAGTCCACAGAGGTAAAGGGGTCATAAACTGGCCAGAAGGAGATTACAAGAGATCATTTTCTGGCACTGGGTGCTGGACTCTTGCATTGCCCATGTGGGGTTCTGTGTCATAGTCCCAGGGCAGAAAAGAGAGCTTGTGGTATCTTACTGACCAGACCACAGGCCAGGAGAACACTGACTGCGCTCTTTCTTATATCATACCATCTTGGAAGAACTGAAACTTATAAACACCCTAGAACTAGCTCTGAACAGCATCAAAACCTGAAGCTTGAAAGAGTGCCCCCTCCATCTTGGGAGTAGAGCCCAATTTTGACAAAGTTAAAAGTTAAGAAAAAGGCTTGAAAAATGAGCAAACATCAAAAAAAAAAAAACCTGGTAGAAAGTTACTATGGTGATAGGAAAGATCAAAACACAAACTCAGAAGAAGACAATGATATCAAAGCAGCTACATACGAAGCCTCAAAAAATATTTAAATTGGTCTCAGACCCTGGAAGAGCTCAAAAAGTGTTTTTAACATTAAATAAGGGAGGCAGAGGGGAAAAATGAGTAAAAGAAATGAAAGGGATTTAGGAAGAGTCAACAGCTTGGTAAAGGAGGCACAAAAAAAAAACCTAAAGAAAATAACACCTTAAAAAAACAAAATTGGCCAAATGGAAAAAAAAAAAGGACAAAAATCCACTGAAGAGAAGAATTCCTTAAAAAGCAGAACTGGCCAAAAGGAAAAGAGGTACAAAGATTCACTGAAGAAAGGAATGCCTTAAAAAATACAATTGGCCAAATGGAAAAGTATAAAAGCTCACTGAAGAAAATAATTTTTTAAAAATTGCAATTGAGAAAGTGGAAACTAGTGACTCCATAAGACATAAAAAACCCAATAAAACAAAATCAAAAGAATGAAAAATTGACAAAAATATGAAATATCTCATTGGAAAAACAATTTACCTGAAAAATAGATGAACAGATAATTTAAAAATTATTGGAAGTCTGAAAGCTATGATCAAAAAAAGAGCCTAGACATCAAATTTCAGAAAATTACCAAGGAAAACTGCCCTTATAGCCTAGAACCAGAAGGTAAAAACAAAACCACCTCCTAAAAAAGACCCCCAAATGAAAACTCCCAAGAATATTATAATCAAATTCCAGAGCTCCCAGGTAAAGGAGAAAATATTGCAAGCAACCAGAAAGAAACAATTCAAACATCATGGAGCCACAGTCGGGATAATGCAAGATTGAGCAGCTATCACATTAAAGGATCAAAGTGCTTGGAATATTATTATTTGTCCTTCATTCTTGAAGAGGACTTGACATTGTGGAGGTGATGCCATGACATGCAAATGAATTGGATTTAAGTGAGGGAGGGCTGTACAAAGTCACCAGCCTCGCTTTCTTCTCTGGAGTCATCTCTGTCTAGTGGCCGGATGGAATATGATATTCCAGAGCTAGGATTACAACCAAGAATCACCTACCCAGCAAAACTGAGCATAATCCTTCAGAGGGAAAATATATATATATTCAATGAAATTGAGATCTTACAAGCATTCCTGATGAAAAGACCAGAGCTGAATAGAAAATTTGACATTAAAACACAAAACTCAAGAGAAGCATAAAAAGATAAACAAGAAATAGAAATCATAAGGGCTTCATTAAGGTTAAACTTTATATCCTACAGGTGAAGAAGATACTTGAAACTCCTTAGAACTTTTCTTTATTGGGATAGTTAGAAGTATTGTACATTGACAGAGGGTAGAGGTGTTAGTTGACAATGATAAGTTGATAGCCAAAAAATAAAACTAAAGCATGCAAAAAAGGGATGCACTGAGAGAAAGGAGAAGGGAGAGGTAGAGTAAGATTATTTCACATAAAAGAGGCTCCAAAGAGCTTTTACAGTAAAGGGGAAGATGGAGGCAGGGTAGCAGACAACTCTTGAACCTTACTCTCATTGGAATTGGCTCAAAAAGGAAATAACATGCACATGTAGTTGGGTATAGGAATCTGTCTTATCCTACAGGGAACTTGGAAAGGAAGAGAGATAGCAGAATGGGGTGGGGGGTGAGGGTAGGAGAGACCAATTGAAGGGAGAACAGATTGGCAGAGGTGGTGGTCAAAAGGAAAACATTTGTGAGAAGGGAAAGAATGATAGGAGAAAGTAAGATAGAGGAATAAACAGGGGGAAAATAGGATGGAGGGAAATACACAGTTTGTAATCATAACTGTGAATGTGAATGGGATAAATTCAGCTATAAAATGGAAGCAGACAGCACAGTGGATTAAAAACTTGAATCATTTATTTTTAATTTGCTTTTTGTAGGCTTTTTTTAAAGCAGGAAAGTAGTTAGAGGCTGTCCTGCCTCCAAAGGAGACCAGATCTGAGTAATTTGGAACTATATCCAAAGGACTTTGATCCAGCAATACCACTACTAGGTATGTATCCCAAAGAGTTCATAAAAAGGGGAAAGGACCCACAAAGGACGCCAAAATATTTATAGTGACTCTTTTTGTGGTGGCAAAGAATTAGACATTGAGGGGATACCCATCAATTGCGGAATGGCTGAAAAAGTTGTGGTATATGAATGTGATGGAATGCAATTGTTCAATAAGAAATAATGAGCAGGCAGGTTTCAGAACATCCTGGAAAGACTTAACATGAACTGACACTCAGTGAAGTGAGCAGAATCAGGAGAACATTGTACCTAGTAACCACAACATTGTGTAATGATCAACTATGATAGACTTAGCTATTCTCAGCAATACGATGATCCAAGACATTCCAAAAGACTTCTAATGGAAAATACGATCCACATCCAGAGAAAGAACTATAGCGTTTGAATGCAGATTGAAGTACACTATTTTTACTTTTTTTTTCTTTCTCATGGTTTTTCTTTTTTGTTTTTGGTTCTTCTTTCACAACATGACTAATGTGGAAACATGTTTAACATGATTGTACATGTATAATCTTTGTCAAATTGCTTGCTGTCTTGGGGAAGAAAGGGAAGGAGGGGGAGAAATTGGAACTCAAAATCTTACAAAAATGAATGTTGAAAACTATCTTTACATGAAATTGGGAAAAAATACTATTAAGTGTGAAAAAAAGAAAAGTAAATTCCTTGAGGTAAAGACTAATTTTCTTTTGGCTGTATTCATATTCTCAGCACTTGCACTTCCTGGCACATAGTAAGTGTTTCATTGTTACTGCTGTTAAGTGGTTTTTCAGTCATGTCCAACTCTCCCCATTTGGAGTTTTCTTGGCAAAAATACTGACTTGGTTTGCCTTTACCTTCTCCAGTTCTTTTAACAGATGAGGAACTGAGGCAAACATGGATAAGAGAATTGTCTGAGGCCAAATTTGAACTCAGGAGGATGAGTCTTCCTGACTCCAGGCCTGGTATTCTGTCCACCACTGTGCTACCTAGCTACCCAAGTGTTTCATAAATGCTCTCTCTCTCTCTCTGTCTGTCTGTCTCTGTCTCTTTCTCTCTCTCTCATTTACTAGGTGGTGCAGGGCTGGACCTGGGGTCAAATGCAGGCTCACATATGGCTCTGGTAAATGCACTTAGCCTGTTTCCCTCAGTTTCCTCAACTATAAAATGAGGATCATAACACCCATCTTCCAGCGGTCACCTAGCAGGTGATTAATAAATGGTTTTTCCCATCCCTTGTTCATTATCTCTCTTCCTATTAACTACCTACCATCTATTTATCTATCAATCTGCAAAAAGCATTGTTATCTGCATCAAGGATAAGGGGTGAATTTACTCAATGAAATGGAAGATTTCTGAAGTACAAAAGAAATGAGCATTGGGGGATCCCCGCCCCCCCCCCAGGGATAGTTATATTCTAAATGAGGACACTTTAGAGTGGCAATGTTATCAAAAGAATGATTCTTTAAGGGGAAGCCTAGATAAAATGGTACCTAGAATTTTGGGGAGGAGGATTGGGTTTAGGAGTATTTCAAATTATACTACACTAGTAGCTAACTTTTCTTCCATAATTCATCTTCTATGATACAATGAGACTTCAGAGCAGAATACTTGGAGGGATGTTATTAGTCCTTGACACATTAGTTGAACTAATTTTTTTTCTCTTTGATGGAAGAGCATGAGGCATTTTGAATGCATTGGATTAAGAAATCCAGGAAAAGAGAGAGGTCAGGGAAGTGAAGGAAGAATGGTGCTTAAACAACAACAAAAAAAAAACACAAAAATTGTGTTATCATTAGATCTAACCATATACTTTAATATGAGAAAACTCAACTCAGTTTGACTGTATTATTATCATTAATTAAAAAACCCTCTTTTCTCAAAAAATACTTTGACAACTATCTTCTTTGATAAACTCCTCTCTTCCTTAAACAAGGTTCTAGCTGCTTTAAAAAAAAACAAACAACTTCTTTCTGAAACCCCATCTCAGTCAAAGGGGCAGATAAAGTGCTGGGCTTGGCAGAAGACTCATCTTTTTGAGTTCAAATCCAGATTCAGACACTTACTAGTGGTGTGACCCTGGGCAAGTCACTTAACTCTGCTTGCCTGAGTTTCTTCATCTGTAAAATAAGCTGAAGAAGGAAATGGCAAACTGCTCCAGTATCTTTGCCAAGAAAACCCCTGATGGGGTCACCAAGAGTAGGACACATCTGAGCAACAACAAAACCCGTTCCAGGTTACTCTTTATGGGGCAGGGTGTGAGGGGAGTGGTCCAATTATGGTAATTGATAGCTTTTATTGTACTCCACTGACTCCTACCCAGTGAGCCCTCATATCCCCTGACTGCTTAAAAAGTTCACACTGAACCATTACTCATATATGGAGCGCCATGGGGTATTAAGATAGAACCAACATTAGATTTAAAGTCAAATGATGTGTGCTTGGATCCTGGCTGTGGTACACATTACCTTGGCAAAAAACCAGAGAGTCTGTGTCTCCAGGATTGTCTCTGGAAGAATGGTGCTTAAACAAAGAAAAAAGAAGCACAAAAATTATGTTACCATTAGATCTAACCACATACTTCAATATGAGAAAACTCAACTCGGTTTGACTATATGAAGTCTTTATGAAAACCATTAATTAAAAAAAAAAAACTTCTTTTCTCAAAAAATTGACAACAATCTTCTTTGACAAACTCCTCTCTATCTACTCTCTATTTATCTATCAATCTATGCAAAAAGGGTTGTTATCTGCATCCAGGGTAAGGGATGAATTTACTCAATGAAATGGAAGATTTCTGAAGTATAAAAGAAATGAGCATTGGGGGATCCCCCCCAGGGATATTTACATTCTAAATGAGGACACTTTGGAGTGGCATATCTCTGGTATGCTTAAGGTTTAAACCATACCCAGTTCTAATGAGAACTGGCTGCTGAAAGTTTGCAGCAAGCTTGCTGATATGCTATAGTTATAAGTCTACCAACCTTATCCTGAGTAGGTCTTCTTACTTAATTTTTACATATCTCCCTTTTGCTACCAGTCTAGGATGGCTGACTTCATGGTCCCCTTCCCCCTCCCCCTGCCTTCCCCGAGCTGGAGGATTGTTGCCAAAGTCCTTTTTTTTCAAAAACCCTGTGTAAACTGGGGCCTCCACAGGTCCTGGGCCTTCAGCATGTCCCACTGCTCCACTGGGCCACCAACCACAGTCTGATGGGAATCTGGGGATGAAGGAGGTGGCCTCTGATCTATCTCTGACCTTATCCCTGCATAATCTGCTATGGTGAACTTGACTGTGAGCTTCAGTAAACCATTTTAATCCATGCTGGCCTGGCTATTTATCATTCACTTAAACTCAGCCTAAATTATCATGATATCTGGTAACATTAGGCAAGTCATTTAACCTCTATAAACCTCAATTTCCTTATCTGTGAAATGGGAATGATAATATATGCACTGCCCTAAATAAATTTTGAATGAGGATTAAATGGGCTGAAGTGAGTGAAGTGCTTTGTCAGCCTTCAAGTAGGAGATAAATATAAGCTGTTATAATTATACAATACCACTCATCATCTGAAAGCACATTTGAGTCAGAGTCAGGAGTTTTAATGCCAGCACATCCACTTCTTCTGAGGAGGCAATGCAGCTGATCAAATCACTCAATCTCAATGCTTACATTTTCCCATCTGCAAAGCATGGCTCTTATTTGGGAAAAAATAATGCTCTGGGACCATTAGATGACTAGCGCTATTCAAATGCAAATAGGCAAAAATTTCCATAAAGTGGCTAATGTTTCTTTAAAAATAGTATAACCTTAAAATGAGTTACCACAGAAGAAACACTGATTTGTGTTCTTCTGAACTCCTTAGGTCATTTTAAGTCCTACAGAAAAATCTTTCCTTACTAATGCTCTTTGTAGATCCCTCCCTCCCCACTTCCCCCAAACATCCTGATGTATTTCTGACAAATTGTGAATTAAATGCCAGATAACCAGCTTTGGTTCAGGGATCAAGCTAATAATTTTGTGGTCTACCTTTAAGATATGACCTAACCTTTTCCAATGAGACCTTTAAGATCCTACCTAAAGTCACAATTTGAAAAGTGCTTTCAAGTTGAATTGTGTCTGTACCCCTACAGCTACCTCTGGAATAATCAGAAAAGCAATAGTTGATAAGACAACAGGAGACTCTATCTAATTGGATATCTAAATGAGTAACATTTGAGGAATATAAGCACTCTCTGTCTCTGCCTCTAGCCCTCTTTCATTGTTTCTTTGTCTCCCTCTATCTCTGTTTCTGTCCCTGCAAACTTTTATAGCTGTCTCTTCTGTATCTGATTCTCTGTCTCTGACTCTATCTCTTGGTCTCTGACTATCTCTCTGATTTTCTGAGTATCTGCCTTTGACTCTCTCTCTCTTCTGCATTTTGAAGTTAGTCCACAATCCCAAAAGAAAATGGAGTTCAATGGCCCAGAATTCAAGATCAATATTTGATGGAGAAAGCACAACTATTTCTGGTGCCAAGATGGCAGAGTAAGGAAGGAACCTCGGAAGCCCTCCCAAATTCCCCTTGAAATTGGTCTAGGAGCAGGAAATCAGATTAATAACCTGGCAGGAAAGGTTTGTGGGTGAGAGGGGAGACAGAAAAGCAGCAGCAGCAGCTGCAACCAGTCTCTCAGCAGGGGGCCTGCAGCAAGCCACCGGCAAGGTCCCACCCTCCTGCAAACTAGCAGCCTGCTAGGCAAGTGAACAGTCTGTACAGTGCAGTAAGGCCCCACCCCAGGAACTCCACAAGCCACCAGTGAGGCCTTGACCCCATTGACCCCATTGCTGCCCAGTACTGAAGCCCTATCCACAGGCTGACCAACAGTGAGATCCCACCCTGGGGTCTATCAGCAGAGAGACCTTGTTTCCATAGCAACCCAGCAGCAGGCCCCCACCCCAGAGGCCAACCAGCAACAAGGTCCTTCCTCCAGGGCCCTCCACCAGACAGACTCTCTTACCATAGCAATCCAGCAACAAGGCCCCACTCTTGGAGCAGGCCAGCAGCTAAACCCCACAACTAGAGGAGGCCAAGAAAAGGCCCTACCTCACAGTACAAGCCAGAAGGAAAGTCTGCCCTCCAGAGAAAGCAACCAGCTAAGCCTTGAAGCCCAGTGAAAGCCAGCAGTAAGACCTATAGTTCCAGCACAAAAGCTTGGGACAGTTCAGGAGCAGAGCCCAACTCTCACCAAGTCACAAAAAAGGCAGGCAAAAAGTGAGCAAAACAAACAAACAAACTCAAAAGAGCTTGAGTTTAGAAAGTTACTAAGATGATAGGGAAGATCAAGGCATAAACTTAGAAGAGGACAATGGTGTCAAAATGACTATGTACGAAACCTCGAAGAAATTTGGTCTCTGGCCCAAAAAGGAATTCCTGGAAGGGCTTTAAAAGGATTTTAAAAAGCAAATCAGAGAAGTAGAAGAAAAATTGGGAAAAGAAATGAGAGTATTGCAAGAAAGTCATGAAAAAAGAGTCAACACAACTTTAAAAGACTCATGATGGAAAATGCTGTCCACATCCAGAAAAAGAACTATGGAGTCTGAATGCAGATCTGTATTGGTAATTAAGGGGACTTTTTTACTGTTTTCTCCTTTGGAGCACTGAGGTAATCAAGTGCTTTTGTTGAGTCTGGCCTTTGTTTCTTTGAATCAAGAGTCTTTGACCTGCTCAAGAAATAAGAAAGCCTAGTTCACATAGGTTTGAGTCACATGGTTATGATGCCCTTTGACCCTGAACAGGGTATATTAACTCGGAGGTTTTGTTTGGGGCTCTCACTCACTGGAAGAGTGTCATGTGATTTGAGCAGACCAGGTTCTGGGTAGCTGATGGAGCCCCCTGGCTTTGAAAACCCAGATGTTGGTGCCTCTCTCTCTGGTAACTATGTAATTCTTTGGTCAGACAGCTAGAGGCCTGTCTGCTGATAACTGTGTGGTTTGCTCTATTTATATTGTCTCTATTTGTAATTTCTGTTTGTATTTGCTCTGAAGTTCAGGGTGCTGGCTTTTCCCCCTCAACTAAGTGAATGATATGTGTATGTTTGATTAAAGTGAGATTGCTAACCCCTTAAAGTTGCTTTCCTTAGAAAAGCAGATCAAAGAACCTGTGCTAGCAGCCCTCCTGTGTGCTGGTGTTGTTGGCCTTACACCCCCACAGCAGCTGCTAGCAACATTGTTGTTGGAAGATCGAAGCATATTTTTTGCTCTTTCTCTTTTTCTTTGTTTCTTCTTTTTCGTGGTTTCTCCCATTGGTTCTCATTCTTCTTTGCAACATGACTAATGTGAAAATAGATGTAATATGAGTGTTTATATAGAGCCTATATAAAATTACATGCCTTCCTGGGGCAGGGGAGGGGTGAGATGGGGAGAAAATTTAGAACTCACAATCTTATGGAAGTGAATGTTGAAAACTAAAAATAAATAAATAAATTTAATTTTTTTAAAAAAAGGGAAATAGAGTCAATAGCATGGGAAAAGACATACAAAAGTTTGTTGAGGAAAATAACTCCCTAAAAAATGGAATTAGACAAATGGAAAAGGAAGTACAAAGGCTAACTGAAGAAAATAATTCTTTAAAAATTAGAACTGAGCAAGTGGAAATTAGTGACTCTATGGGACATTAAGATGTAATGAAACAAATTTTAAAAAGGAAAGTCTGTACCTTAGACAGAAGGTATGGATATAAGGTGACTTTGATGGGATGATACCTCAATTAAGACAATTACTAGGAGCTATTTTCCCTAATTATACACCAATAAATTTGACAACCTAAATGAAATGGATGAATATCTACAAAAATATCAATTACCCAAATTAACAGGAGAAGAAATAAAATAAATAATCCAATCTTAGAAAAAGAAATTGAACAAGCCATCAATGAACTTCATAAGAAAAAATCCTCAGGTCCAGATGTATTCACAAGTGAATTCTTCTAAACATTTAAAGAACAATTAATCCCTACATTATAAAATGACTTGGCAAAATAGGCAAAGAAGGAATCCTATCAAATTCCTTTTATGGCACAAATATGGTGCTGATACACAAACTAAGAAGAGCCAAAACAAAGAAAGAAATTTTTAGACCAATTTCCCTGAAAAATGTTGATGCAAAAAATTTAAATAAAATACTAGCAAAGAGATTTGAGCAACATACATCACAAAGACCATACACTATGACCAGGAATGTAGGGCTGCTTCAATATTAGGAAAACCATCAGCATAACTGACCATATCAATAACAAAACCAACAGAAATCATGTGACTATCTCAACAGATGCAGAAAAAGCCTTTGATAAAATACAGCACTCACTCCTATTAAAAACACCAGAGAGCATAGGAATAAATGGAGCTTACTTTAAAATGTTAAGTAGGATTTATCTAAAACCATCAGAAAACATTTACCTGTAATGGGAATAAGATAGAAACTTTCCCAATACAATCAGGGGTGAAGCAACAATGCCCATTATCACCTCTATTATTTAATATTGTATTCAATAATGTTACCTATAGCAATTAGAGAAGAAAAAGAAATTAAAGGAATTAGACTAGGCAGTGAGGAAATAAAAGTATCATTCTTTGCAGATAATATGATGTTAAACTTAGAACACCCTAGAAAATCAACTAAAAACCTACTTGAAATAATTAACAACTTTAGCAAAGTTGCAGAATACAAAATAAATCTACATAAATCATCAGAATTTCTATATATTACCAACAAAGTCCAGCCAAAAGAGATAGATAGAAAGAAAAATTCCACTTAAAATAACTAGACAATATAAAATACTATATGAATGCAAATATAAAGCACTTTCTCACACACAAATAAAGAGATCAAAACAACTGGAAAAATATTAATTGCTCATTGGTAGACTGAGCCAATATTATAAAAATGACCATTCTACATAAATTAATCTATTTATTCAGTGCCATACCAATAAAACTATCAAAAATTATTTTATAGAGCCAGAAAAAGATCCAAGCTTTTGGAACAAAAACTCATTATTTGACAAAAACTGCTAGAAAAACTGGAAAATAATATGGCAGAAACTAGGTGGAGACCAATATCTTACACTGTATACCAAGATAAGGCCAAAATGGGCACATGATTTACACATAAAGGTTGATACTATTAGTAAATTAAGAGAGCATGGAATAGTTTATCTGTGGATAAGGGAAGAATTTAGGACCAAAGAAGATATAGAGAGCATTACAATATATAAAATAGATAATTTTGATTATATAAAGTTTAAAGGTCTTTGCATAAACAAAACCAATGTAACTAAAATTATAAGGAAAGTAGAAAACTAGGGGCCTCATTTCTCCAAAATATAGAGAACTGAGTCAAATTTATAAGAATACAAGTCATTCTCCAATTGATAAATGGTCAAAGAAGATGAACAGGCAGTTTTCAGACAACGAAATCAAAGCTATCTATAGTAATATGAAAAAATGCTCTAAATCATTGTTGATTAGAGAAATGCAAAATAAAGAATTCTGAGGTACCACCTCACACTTAAAAGGAAAATGTTGGATTTTGGAAGGGATATGAGAAAATTGGGACACTAATGTACTGTTGGTAGAGTTGTGAACTGATCCAACCATTCTGGAGAGCAAGTTGGAACTATGCCCAAAGGGCTATAAAACTGTGTATACCTTTTGATCCATCAATATCACTGCTAGTTCTATATCCAAAGACATCCAAAAAAAGAAAAAAGGAAAAGGTCCTATTTGTACAAAAATATTTATAGCAGTTCTTTTTGTGGTAGCTAAGAACTGGAAATCAAAGGGATGCCCATCAACTGAGGAATGGCTCAACAAGCTGTGGTATATGATTGTGATGGAATATTATTGGGTTGTAAGAAATGATGGGCAGGATGATTTCAGAAAAACCTGGAAAGACTTATATGAACTGATGCATAGTGAAGTGAACAGAACCAGGAGAATGTTGTACACAGTCACAGCAACAGTGTTTGATGATGAGCTGAGAATGATTTAGCTATTCTCTGCAATTCAAAGATCCAAGAGAATCCCAAAGGACTAATTCTGAAGCACACCATCTGCCACCAGAGAAAGAACCAATATTGAATACAGACTAGAACATAGTATTTTTCACTTTTTTTCTTTAATTTTTTTCTTTTATTTGAGTCTTCCTGTACAAAATGACTAATGTGGAAATGTTTTATATGATAGCACATGCATGACCTATATCTGATTACTTACCATCTCAGGGACCAGGGAAGAGAAGGACAGAAGGAAGGAGGAAGGAAATCTGGAACTCAAAATAAAAATGTTAAGTTTTTTTTTTAAAAAGTACAACTACATTTATGAGAATGTGTGAGGTGACAATAGTAGGAATGAAATAGGAAGGTTATAATGACTTTCTAACTTCTGTAGGATTGTAGACAACAGGGCTGTAGTAGAATGAAACATAGCCAAGGCCTGGGGAAGTTATATATTTTAATAAAAGTAGCTTTTTAGCACTTAGCAGCTAAAAGGTCATTTAACACTACATTTCCAGTTTTATTATTCATTATTCCCCTTCACCCTCTCTTATATACAGTCAAAGTGGCCTTCTAGCTACTCCTGACACATAACTCTCCATTTTCTATCACCTTGCTTTCGCGACTCTTCTCCCATGTCAGGAATATACTTTCTTCTCACCCCTAACCCCTGGAATCCTTAATTTGCTCCAGAGTTCAGCTCAAGTTCCATCTCCTATTTGAGGCATTTCCTGATAACTCCAGCTGATGACACATTCCCTATCACATTGCCTTCTATATGTCCTGCCACTGGACTTCAATGACTCTGAAGGGGAGAGGGAGGCTAAGGACTGCTCAGCTCTGCCAATCATGAGCAAATGAAGACATCACCCTTGTGAAGTCATTGGTTCTCTTCAAGAATGAAGGAGGAACAACAACCATCACCTCCCATATATTTTGTGCACTTATTTTTTAGTTCTATGTATTTTGAAAGGAGTGTGGTGTGGAGTGGAACTTGCCCCTGTCGAATCCAGCAACTTCACTGCAGCTTTGGTTCTGAACTCAAAGCATGCTCACTCTGCACTGTGCATGCCCTCAGGCCATGCAATGCTAACAAACACTGAGGAAATGTGAAAAGGGGTTGGGAGTGGAAAAACTTTAAGAGACCCTGGTGTAGAGTATGGAGGAGGGATAGACCTGGGAACTTGTTCCAACTGTGACACATACTGACAGTATGAACTGGGCAAGTCATTTAACCTCTCAATTCTCTAAGTAACTCTCTGAGACTAAACACAGCAGAGGAGGAGCCCATTTGAATTGGTTAAGGGATTTCCTCACGCAGAAGTTCCTTTTACAAATAGGATCAACCCCTATTCCTATATATTCTCTCTAAACTTTTATTATTCCTTCCACATCATGACTTTCCCCATTGTGGTTTCAACATATCATGGGATGGTATAAGAAATTAAATAGGATTTTTGGGGGGAGTTTTGTGGAAGCCACAGATGACAGAGAAAAAGTTTAGCAACTCAGAAATGCATAAAGTATATGTATAATATTGTATAATACCAACATATTTTATCTTTTAATGCCATAATAATTTAGGCTTCTTCTCTGGTATGAAAGGAGGACCAAAAAATTTTATGTGGATTTTCCAGATCATGGGGCACCACACCCTTTACCCTCACCATGTGGAAGGGATAACTGCAGATAGATGGATAATATATGTGTATGTATGTATACATATACACACATATGTATGTATATTTATACACATCTATTATATATATATACATATATATATATACATATTATGTGTGTATATTGTCTCCTTAAGAGAATGTAAGCCACTTGAGGGCATGGAATGCTTCATTTCTGTCTTCATATCCTTGGTGCCAAGCACACAGTAGTTTCTTAATAAATGTTTGTCAATTGAATTATTATTTAATTGATTGGTACAGTTAAGAGCAAAAGGAAAAAAAAAACACAATACTACATGCAGTTCTTAGCAGCAAGGAAACTATTCTTAAATTACAGTAGTTCCCCAAACCAGGTCAGAGAATAGTCTTTGATTTATTTAGAATATCTTTTCTTTAGAGGCAAATTCTTCTTCTTTTCTTTTTCTTTTGCCCTGAGCTTCTGGGAAATAGGCAGGAAATAGGCTCTCTTTAGAGAAGATCTTCCCTTTGGCCTCTGACAGCTTATATCATGTCACCAATAATTTTTAATAGCCGAGACATGATCTTTAACCTTTGAGCAGTTCCATGTTCAAACACACTCATTTAATTAAAAAGAACCATGTTGCATAGGTGGGGAAGGTGGAAAGTCTAATTAGGCTTATTCTGCTGATGGGCAGATTCAGGGACAGAGGTCACACATGTTGGGTCACTTTGCAGGTCATTTGTGGAATTCGAAATAGAGTGGAATTCATGCCTCCCATTGTCAGTCCCAGTTTCCTGCTGTACATTAGCAGAATACCTGGCTATAGACATTTAACTCAGTGTTGCTATTACGTTGTTTTTTCAGTAGTGTCTGCCTCTTTGTGATGCCATTTGGGGTTTTCTTGGCAGAAATGCTGAAGTGGTCTGCCATTTTCTTTTTCAGCTATTTTACAGATCAGGAACTGAGGCAAACAGGGGTAAGAGTCTTGACTAGGGTCACAGAGCTAGCAAGTGTCTGAAGTTAGATCTGAACTCTGGAAGATGTCTTCCTGACTCCAGGCCCAGTGCTCTATCCGCTGCACCACAGCAGTAAGCAGAAACTTATGAGGCAGTTTGGTATAGTGGATAAACGCCAGGAGGAGCTGGGTTCAAGTCTTTCTCAGGCACATACTCAATATCCTATGATCTTGGACAAGTTTTATGAACTCTTAGTGCTGCAGGAAACTCTATCTTAAAGTATAAGTTAAAGAAATATTGCTGGCCTGCGTTGGTAGAAGACATTTCTTTACAGAGAATTTCCTCTGCCAGTGAAATCATGTCAACATGGGATCTGCCCTGTGTAATGGTTTTGCTGTTTCTATCTAAATATGATCTGGATTTCTCACACATTAGATAATGAAGGATTTCATTTCTAACCTTTGCTTCAAAGAAGGATCACTAAGCACTGGTAGAATCAAATACCTGAGGGTATAGAGAATTAGAATCCACACCACATCTTTTAGTTAAATCATTCTACAGTTGCTGCAGCAATGGCCAGGTCCTTCTATCTGTACACAGCTAACATAGAGGGGTATCCCTATGAAACTCACATCCTACCCCCCAAGCTTTGCCCCACCTCAGATTTGGTGATTGATGTGGTCCTAGGCAGAAGAAAGACAAGGATTCAATAACATATATAATATATAACATACAATTCAAGAACAGCAACTAGGTGGTTTCTTATAATCTTACTTTTCCTAAGTAGCTACTTATTTAGTCACTTTTGCTCTCTTATTTCTGCAGCAAAATTAACTTTCCTTAGCAGAGAAAATAGCAACAAATTAAGTGTAGTTCTGAATTCTCACTCTTGTCAGTTATTCTCCTGTCTGCTCGGAGCCAAGGTCTTATCCCTGCTTCAGTTCTCCCTTTTCCCCAATATAGCTTTAACTAGCCTACCCACTCCTTCTCAAGCCAAAAAACAAATGAACGAACTAACAAAAAAAATCCAAAACAAAGCAAAAAAAATAGAGCTTTTTTTTGTAGTACTTTCTTTCACTTGCTAGAGTCAACTCATTCTGGGCTTTAGCACTCCTGACACATACTTTTTTATATATGGCTATGCTATGTTTTTGTAGTTGTCTTTTGTTACATATTCTTTTTTTATCATCATAGATTTTTATTTAGCAACAATAACAGTAAGTAGCATTTATATATGGCTTTAAGCTTTGAGAAGCACTGTTTTTCTTCCTTCCTTCCTTCCTTCCTTCCTCCCTCCTTCCTTCCTCCCTCCCTCCTTCCTCCCTCTCCTTCTTCCTTCCTCCCTCCCTCCTTCCTCCCTCTCCTTCTTCCTTCCTCTCTTCCTTCTTCTTTTTTTCATGTTCCTCTATTTTTTTATAATTAAGATTTTTTTTATTTTTAGTTTATGATGCTCAGTTCCACATAATTTTGAGTTCCAGATTTTCTTCTACCCTCCCCCACTCCCTCCCCAAGATGGCATGGAATCTGGTATATCTTCTACATATAACTTCGCATTGAACTTATTTACACAATAGTCAAGTTGTAAAGAAGAATTATGACCAATGGAATGAATCAGGAGAAAGAAGAAACAAAACCAAAAAAAACCAAAAAGAAGCAAAAGAGA
This sequence comes from Trichosurus vulpecula, assembly GCF_011100635.1. Lineage (NCBI taxonomy): Eukaryota > Metazoa > Chordata > Mammalia > Diprotodontia > Phalangeridae > Trichosurus > Trichosurus vulpecula. Next base: position 199,891,871 of record NC_050574.1, on the reverse strand, counting down.
AAAAAACAAAGGGAAGAAAAAAAATAGAGAGCAAACAGTGTGCCTCAATCTGCATTCATACTTCATAGTTCTTTCTCTGGATGTAGATAGCTCTCTCTATCAGGAGTCCTTTGGAATTGTCTTTGTACCTCATATTGCTCAGAAGAGTGAAGTCTATCAGGGTCAGTCATCACAGAATCCATATATCTGTGGTTGTGTATAATGTTCTCCTGGTTCTGCTCCGCTCACTCAGCATTATATCATGCAGGTTTTTCCATGTTATTATGAAGTCCGTATCATCCCCATTTCTTATCACACAATGGTATTCCATTACCTTCATATACCACAACTTGTTCAGCCATTCCCCAATTGATGGGCATCCCCTTGATTTCTGATTCTTTGCTACTACAAAAAGAGATGCTATAAATATTTTTGTACATATGGGTCCTTTTCCCACTTGTGTGATCTGTTTGGGGTACAACCCTAGAAGTAGTATTGCTGGGTCAAAGGGTATGAACATTTTTATAGCCCTTTGGGCATAGTTCCAAATTGCTCTCCAGAATGGCTGGATGAGTTCACAACTCCACCAGCAATGTAACAGTATTCCAATTTTCCCACATCCCCTCCAGCATTTTATCATTTTTCTGTTTTGTCATTTTAGCCAATCTGACAGGAGAGATGTGGTGCCTAAGAGTTGTTTTGATTTGCATTTCTCTAATCAGTAGTGATTTTGAACATTGTTTCATATGCCTATAGATATCTTTAATTCCTTCCTCTGAAAACTGTCTGTTCATATCCTTTGACCATTTCTCAATTGGGGAATGACTTGTATTCCTATAAATTTGACTCAGTTCCCTGTATATTTTAGAGATGAGGCCTTTATCAGAGACACTAGTTGTAAAGATTTTCTCCCAATTTTCTGCTTCCCTCCTAATCTTTGTTGCATTGGCTTTTTGTATACAAAAACATTTCAATTTAACATAATCAAAATTATCCATTTTGCATTTTATAATACTCTCTATCTCTTGTTGTGTCATGAATTCTTTGCTTTTCCATAAATCTGATAGGCAAACCATTCCTTGCTTTCCCAAATTGCTTATAGTATCAGCCTTCATTCCTAAATCATGAACCCATTTTGACTTTATTTTGGTATATGGTATAAGATATTGGTCTGTGCCCAGTTTCTGCCCTACCATTTTCCAATTTTCCTAGCAGTTTTTGTGAAATAGTGAAATCTTAGCCCAGAAGCTGGATTCTTTGGGTTTATCAAAGAGTAGATTGCTATAGTCATTGTACCTTACATATTCCACTGATCCATGGCTCTGTTTCTTAGCCAGTACCAGGTAGTTTTGATGACTGCTGCTTTATGGTACAGTTTAATATCTGGTATGACTAGGCCACCTTCCCTAGCATTTCTTTTCATTAATACCCTAGATATTCTAGACCTCTTGTTCTTCCAGATGAATTTTGTTATTATTTTATCCAGCTCTGTAAAATAATTTTTTGGTAGTTTGATTGGTATGGCACTGAACAAATAAATAAATTAATTTAGGTAAAATTGTCATTTTTATTATATTAGCTCAGCCTAACCACGAGCAACTGATATTTTTCCATTTATTTAGATCTGACTTTATTTGCATGAAAAGTGTTTCATAATTATATTTATATAGGCCCTGGGTTTGTCTTGGCAGATAGACTCCCAAATATTTTATAGTATCTACAGTAACTTTGAATGGAATTTCTCTATCTCTTGCTGTTGGGCTTTGTTAGTAACATATAGGAATGCCAAGGATTTATGTGGGTTTATTTTATATCCTGTAGCTTAGCTAAAGTTGTTTATTATTTCAAGGAGTTTTTTACTTGAATCTCTAGGATTCTCTAAGTAAATCATCATATCATCTTCAAAAAATGATAATTTAGTTTCTTCTTTTCCTATTCTAATTCCTTCAATTTCTTTTTCTTCTCTTATTGCTACAGCTAACATTTCTAGTACCAAATTGAATAGTAGGGATGATACTGGACATCCTTGTTTCACCATTGATCTTATTGGGAATGCATCTAGCTTATCCCCATTACAAATAATGCTTGTTGATGGTTTTAGGTAGATGATATTTATAACTTTAAGGAAGGCTCCATTTATTCCTATGCTTTCTAGTGTTTTAGTAGGAATGGGTGTTATATTTTATCAAAGGCTTTTTCTGCATCTATTTAGATGATCATATGTTTTCTGCTAGTTTTGTTGTTGATATGATCAATTATGCTGATAGTTTTCCTAATATTGAGCAGCCTTGAATTCCTGGAATAAATCTACCTGGTTGTAGTATATTATTCTCTTGATAAGTTGCTGCAATCTTTTTACTAATATTTTATTTAAAATTTTTGCATCAATATTCATTAGGGAAATTGGTCTATAATTTTCTTTCTCTGTTTTGACTCTACCTAGTTTGAGTATTAGTACCATATTTGTGTCATAAAAAGAATTTGGTAGGACTCCTTCTTCACCTATTTTCCCAAATAGTCTATAAAGTATAGGAATTGTTATTTAAATGTTTGATAAAATTCACATGTAAAACCATCTGGCCCTGGAGATTTTTCCCTAGGGAGTTCATTGATGGCTTGCTCAATTTCTTTTTTCTGAGATGGGGTTATTTAGGAATTTTACTTCCTCTTCTGTTAACCTGGGCAATTTATGTTTTTGTAGATATCCATCCATATTCCTAAGGTTGTCAAATTTATGGGCATACAATTGGGCAAAATAATTCCTAATTATTGTTTGAATTTCCTCTTCATTGGAGGTGAATTCACCTTTTTCATTTTTGATACTGGGAATTTGATTTTCTTCTTTTTTTAATCAAATTGACCAAAGGTTTGTCAATTTTGTTGGTTTTTTCATTAAACCAGCTCTTGGTTTTATTTATTAATTCAATAGTTTTCTTGATTTCAATTTTATTAATCTCTCCTTTGATTTTCAGTATTTCTAATTTGGTATTTAATTGGGGATTTTCAATTTGTCCCTTTTCTGGCTTTTTCAGTTGCATGCCCAGTTCATTGATCTCCATTTTCTCTATTTTATTCATGTAAGCATTTAGAGATATACAGCTTCCCCAAGGACTGCTTTTGCTGCATCTCATAAGTTTTGGTATGTTGTTTCATTATTGTCATTCTCTTGAATGAAGTTATTAATTATTTCTATGATTTGTTCTTAGGCCTACTCATTCTTTAGAATTAGATTATTTGGTTTCAAATTAATTTTTAGCTTATTTTTCCCTGGTTTTTTATTAGAAGTAATTTTTATTGCATCATGATCTGAAAAGGATGCTTTGACTACTTCTGCCTTTCTGCACTGGATTGTGAGGTTTTTATGCCCTAGTACATGTTCAATTTTTAAGCATGTGCCATGTACCACTGAGAAAAAAGTATATTTCTTTTTATCCCCAATCAGTTTTCTCCAGAGGTCTATCATATCTGCCTTTTCTAAAATTCTGTTCACCTCCTTAACTTCTTTCTTGTTTATTTTGAGGTTAGATTTATTGAGTTCAGAGAGGGGGAGTTTGAGGTCTCCCATTATTATGGTTTTGCTGTCTATTTCTTCCTGTAACTCCCTTAACCTCTCTTCTAAGAATTTCCATGCCACACCACTTGGGGCATATATGTTAAATAATGATATTGCTTCATTGTTTATGTTGCCTTTTAGCAGGATGTAGTGTCCTTCCTTATCTCTTTTAATTAGATCTATCTCTGCTTTTGCTTTGTCTGAGATTAGGATTGCTACCCTTGCTTTTTCACTTTAGCTGAAGCACAATATATTCTACTCCAGCCTTTTTCCTTTACCCTGTGTGTATCCCCCCTGTTTCAAATGTGTTTCTTGTGTATAGCACATGGTAGGATTATGGTTTTTAATCCATTCTGCTATCCCTTTCTCTTTTATGGGAGAATTCATCCAATTCACATTCACAGTTATGATTACTATCTGTGCCTTTTTTTCCATCCTATTTCCCCCTGTTCATGCTTTTATTTCTCACTTTCACCTTCCACTCCTCAACAGTTTTGCTTTTGACCGCTGCCTTCCTCAGTTTACCCTCCCTTTTGATTCCCCTCCCTTATCTTACCTTTTTCCCCTTGCTACTTCTTCTCTCCCTTCTGACCACCCCCCTCCCTTTTTTTCCCCTTTCCCCTCCTACTGCCTGTAGGACAAGTTAGATTTCTGTACTTATCAGGGTATGTTATTCCCTTCTTGAGCCAAATCCAATGAGAGTAAAGCTCACATACTGCTCTTCTTCCTCCCTTCTTTTCCTCTACTACAATACGTTTTTGTGCCTCTTCATGTGATGTAATCTACTCTTTTCTACTACCTCCTTACCTCTTCTCCCAGAAACATCCCTTTGTATCTCTTAATTATATTTTTTATCATTATATCAGTTATTTATACTGACACCCACAGTCCATGAATATCCCTTTCAATTGTCATAATAAGTATACTATTCTCAAGATTGACATATATATGTATACATATCAAACATACATAAAACAAAGTAATCCTATATAAGGATGTAATTAATTAGCCTTATTGATTAACTAAGTTTTTCCCCCATTTACCTTTTTATGTCTCTCTTGAGTTTTATATTTGGAGATCAAATTTTCGACTGAGCTCTGGCCTTTTCATCAGGAAGGTCTGGAATTCCCTTATTTCATTGAATGTCCATCTCCTTGCCTGGAAAATTATGCTCAATTTTGCTGGGTAGTTGATCCTTGGTTGTGGTCCAAGCTCCTTTGCCTTTTGGAATATCGTGTTCCAATTTCTCCTGTCATTTAATTTAGAAGCTGAAAGATCCTGCGTGATCCTGACTGTATTTCCATGATATTTGAATTGTTTCTTTCTAGCTGCTTGCAATATTTTCTCCTTGACCTGGTAGTTCTGGAATTTGGCTATAATATTTCTTGGAGTTTTCAATTTGGGATCTTTTTCTGGGGGTGATTGATGGATTCTTTGTATGACAGCTTTACCCTCTGGTTCTAGGACCTGCAGGCAATTTTCTTTAAGGATTTCATGGAAGATACTGTCCAGGCTGTTTTTTTCATCATAGCTTTCAGGTAGACCAATAATTCTTAGATTGTCTCTCCTGGATCTATTTTCCAGGTCGGTTATTTTTCCAATCAGATATTTCATGTTTTATTCTATTTTTTCATTTTTTAGATTTCGTTTGACTGATTCTTGATGTCTCATAGAGTCATTAGCTTCTACTTGCCCAATTCTAATTTTTAATGTTTTGTTTTCTTTCTTTATCTTCTCTATCCCCTTTTCCATTTGGTTGATTTTACTTTTCAACGAGACATTTTCTCTGTTTATATTCTGATTTTCCTTAACCAATTCCCCGATTTTACCTTTTAAAGATTTGTTTTCCTCAATGAATTTTATTTCCATTTTTTCTTTTACCTCCCTAATTTGGTTTTTAAAGTCCTCCTTGAGTTCTTCCAGGCATGCTTTTTGGTCTGGAGATAACTTCACTTTCCCTTTTGAGGTTTCAGATGTGGGTGTAGTGTCCATGCTGTCCTCTTCTGAATTGGTATTTTGGTCTTCCCTGTCTCCATAATATGAGTCAATCATCTTTGAAAGCTTCTTACAATTCTTTTTCATGGTGTTTTTTTTCCCTCCTGGTTTCTGAAGTGGATCTCTGTTTCTGAGGCTCAGGGGGCTCTGTCCCAAGTTTCTTGTGTTGGGATCTAGCTTTATATGCTATGGCCTCTGGTTTTGTGAGGTGTGGAGGAGGGGTGGTCTGCCTGCTGGGAATCTCCTCTTCCCCAGGACTGCTCTGCAGCAGGGGTGGTCTCGGCTTGTGTCTGTGTTGGTGTCTGCCCCTTCCCCTGGCTGTGCAAAGCCAAGTCTGGGTCCTGGCATTGACATTAGTTAGCTCCACGCCCTGGGGCTCAATTACTCTAGCTGTTCTGCTAAGGTAAGGGCTTCTGGGACACCTCTCTTCCTGCACTAATCTCCTTCTGCCACCACAGAAGGGCCCTCTCTCCTACTTCTCTCGCTACTGAAGTCCCCCTTCTGGCTCCTCTGTTTCTCCTGAGGTTTTATTCTCTGGATTTATTCAAGGGAGGGATATGAGCTGTTTTACCTGCACATCCTTGCCACCGGGAGTCCAAGAAGGTGAGCTTCAAACCTTTAGACTGTGGGTTGGAGGCCTCTGGGCTAGCTGCTCCTGGGACTGCAGGCTCTGCGCTCTGACAGATTCCCCTTTGTTACATATTCTTGCCTCCGTCTTCTGTAGATGCCTTTGTAAAAATCAAATTTGGCTGGTGAATTCCCCACGCATCCACACCAGTCTCTTCAGATAAATCTCTTTTTTCCCTCTCCTTATTGGAATTATCTTCCTCTGTGTTTTAAATAATTTATTCTTAATCATCTTCCATCCATTGGAAGATGACTTACTTTCCCTATAGTATTTTAATCTATTGGATCCTATTTCTCTTTCCTCTGAACCCTCTGAAATCTGGTTTCTTAGGATCTAGGAAATATGCCAGATTAGGTCTGGATTTCATCTCCTCTAACACAAAATCTAGGAGGGAATAGTTGGCTATCCCCAGGGTTTCCATTTTTCCTACCACAGCAACTAGTTTCTCCCTTTTAGTGAGAACTAGATCAAGAATATCTTATCATTCATCCTTCTATCTTTCAAAATATGAAATAATCACTAAGGAAAATCAAGAAAGTATTAGATGCTCTGCTTTGGGCAAAGATTAAATGCCAAAAAAAATGTTGTAGTAACTGAGATCCTCCATTATTCCCATACAATGTCTCTAGTTGGTTTGTGATGTGTTTCCCAAACTTTCTGTTTCTGTCTAGTGCATACTCCTCTGACAAAATTACCTTTTGTTCCTCCTTCTGTTGACCTTCATTCAAATATTCTCCCACATGCTTTCCCCCCACCCTGGTTTCTCTTTTGAATATATTCTCTTATTGAATGTGACCCAAACTCCAATCTCATTCCTCACCAACTTTTACATATCCTATTTCTTTTTAATATATTATATTCATACAGAGCCATGGCATAATATATCTCATCCTATCAAGTCTCTTCAATATCTATGAGGTCAAAATTTCTTCCTTGCATTAGGACTTCTGGTTCATCTTGCTTGTTAAAAAAACTTAGGACAGTTGTGTACCAACATTTGAGATCATAGATTTCTTTAATTTTGTCTACTGAGGCCTGAAATGGGTGCTTCATCTGCCATTCTTTCTGCTTTGAACCTGCTGCCTATGGTATTTAACATATATATGTGTGTGTGTGTGTGTGTATACATATATATATATATATATTCTCTTTCCTCGCCATCCTTTCTTCTGATTAGATATGCAAGACACCTGACAAATGCCTTCTTGCCATTCTTTTTCAGGTGTGCTCAATCTTTGGTCAAAAATCTGTCATCCATGTATTTTAAGTCATAGCCTAAAAATAAAAATCCCACTCTATGGCACCACCTTTACAACAGCTGTTCATTTTCCAAAATAATTTTTCTCTTTTGCATCCCTTGCCCTCAATGGGTAACAGTGAGAAAAACACAATCTGTATCCCTATGATCTTCAGTCTTTCTGCCCGAGATTTCAAAATCATTAGCTATACTTTCTTTTTTTCAGCTGTGCCCAGTCACCAGTAGTGGGTAGTTGTCATTTGTTTTGATATGACCTGGAAGGTTCTTTCTTATGGCTGGGATATATGTGTGCTATGAAGACAGCAGATGTTTGTTGCTATTATCAGACTGGCAATCATTTCCAAAGTTCTTAAGAGAGACCTTGAGAGTGTCCTTGTACTGTTTCTTCTGACCACCACGTGAACTCTTGCTCTGTGTGAGTTCTCCATAAAATAGCCTTTTCGGCAAGTGTACATTTTGCATTTGAACAATGTGGCCAGCCCATGACTGGCACAGGACCATGCATCATGGCATGCCCTCATAAGAGAAGGTGCTGTGCTCTATGAGCAAAGCAGAATTGAAGTAGTTCAAAACAAATGCGAGTGTGAAAATTTAGACAATCCACCCCAAATATTCACACAGACTATTTGTGCCCAACCTGTGGTAGAACATTCCGAGCTCGTATTGGTCTGACCAGCCACAGTTTGACACACTGTAACTTGACTCTAACATAGAGATGTCATTTTGGTCCTCTTGGAGAGTGAGGGACAACAACCATCAGACTGACAAATAGCTGCTTTAGCATCCCTTAGCAGTGAATCACTAATTACCACTCTTCTTCATCTGACTTGTACTGGATGGTCCCTTACCTCATGGCTTCAGTTTGTTGCTTTACATCATTCTCTGGAGGGAGGGAGGATAGGTAGATTCTGGGTTTAACAATAGCCCCTACCTCCTAGGGTTGGTTTAAGGATCAAATGAGAGATAATATTTGAAAAATAGCATCCTCTGCCTCCCAGGGTTGTTGTGAGGACCAAATGAGGTGATATCTTAGCACAGTGCCCGGCATAAAGTGAGTACTTTGTGAATGTTAGCTATTGTTATCGTTGTTAAACTGGCACTGTGCTGAGGGCTTTAACAAATATTATCGCATTTGATCCTTACAACAACCCTAGGAGGCAGGGGATATTGTTAAACACAAGAATATGTGATTTCATTCTCTTCAGGTAGAGTCTCAACTCTGTGATGAAGCTCTAACTATACAGATACCCTTTTTCCTTTTCTTTCTCTCATATACTCCAACATCATGAGAAGGTTCAGGTCTTCCCTCCTTCATCTCACTTCCCTCTTTTTTTCCCCATTAGAGACTCACTTCTGTTTCCCTTGTGAACACTTCGTCCATTCTCCCTGACATCACAGAGGCATTCTTCATGTCCTTTCACCTCTTTCAGGAGGGAGGTGAGCAAGAGGTCAACAGTAGCGCACAAAGGAATATGATTATGACCCCTCATCAGTGGCAGAAGTTACTGATTTTCTACCCTGGTTTTATAGTTCCTATTGTAGAGGGATGGATTAGTATTCACATGTAATAATCATAACAATGGCTAACGTTCATACAGCACTTTAAAGTTTGCAAAGTGCTTTACAAGTATTGTCTCATTTTTTCGACAAAAGTATCCTGGGAGATGGGGGCTATTATTATTATTATTATTCCTACTGTATATTTGAAGACATTGAGATAGATGGATACTAAATGACTCACTGGGTCACTTTAGCTAGTAAGTGTCTGAGGCTAGATTTGAACTCTGATCTTGCTGACCCCAGGTCCAACTGTTCCATCTGCTACACTGCATATATGTAAACTTGCAACTTGGGAAGGGCAGAACCACTCAGCTCCTAGTCATTCCTTATGACAATTGGGGATGAAAGACATCTTTCCAGAATTCACAGCATCATAGTTTTAGTGTTAAGGAAACTTAGAGATCATTTTGCATAGCCCCCCTGATTTTATAGGTGACAAAAAAGAGGTGACTTGACCGAGGTCACATAAATAGTAAGTAGCAGAACCAGGATTGGCATCTTGCTCCTCTGACTCCAGGTCCAATGCTTTGCCCACTGCACCATCCTATGGCCAGTCTAGTCGTTACATATCTGAAAGAATGGAGCACTGTTTTCACATTGACCATTTGACAAGTGGTCCATTAAGAATGCCAAATTAAATCAACCAATTTTGCTTCAACCTTTACCTTCCTGCCATGTCATGTAATTGGATTGAATCTTAAACTTGATGTGGATACAAACAGTACCCTAAGAGTTAAAAATAATATTAAGGGTTGATTTTGTAAAGCCCCTAGTTTATTCTCTAACCTGAAGGCACCCTGGAGTCTCTTCCTTTTATCTTGAATTACCATGTAACTTCCCCTTATCCTAGACCATAAAATTCCTTGTCTCCCTCCCCCCCCCCATCCTGGGTAATAAAAATTCCCTTTGTCTCCCTTATCCTGTCCTTATAAAAACAAGCCTCTGTCCCTCTGTAAATTGCTAGTCCTTGCTAGTCCTTCTTCCAAGCCTAGGCAGCTGCTTTTACATCAATAAAGCTTCTAATAGCTACAGAGAAGGTCTAAGTGAATTCTTCACATTTCAACCAGCTCTCCCAACTCTGACCTCATCAGGCTGATGGACTTTTCCTGGGGCCATCTCAAATTGCTTTGGGGTATTAGGGGATAATTTCTTGAGCAGTCTGTTGGTCCTTTGTATCTGCCTTGGGTCTGTTTGTTCTTGAAGTTTAAAACTTTGAACATGGGCTATACGATTGACTCTGCAAAGATCTCATGTGGTAGAGCTGGCTGTCAGGACTACTTATGGGACTGTTTCTTCAAGCTGCTTATTTTTGTAAACAAGTGGGTAACAACCAACTGACAAGAGAATGCACTATTTCCTCACAAGTGGTGACATTGCGTAGATGTAGTCTTATCTCTGAACCTAGTTGTCCCTCATTTCTCTAGACCTTTTCCAACCCCTGCTGTGTAGGTAGGATAATGGGAGAACTAAGTTATTACATTGTAGACTTTGAGCTCTTCCTTTCATAGTATATCCTAGGGCACGTTAAAGACAGAGGTGACACTAGGAAGTTTAAGAGGCAAACACAACAGAAGCTAACAGAAGAAGTGAACCCCAAAAAAGCAATAAAAGACCAGGGTCAGGGGAGAGGCCAGAAGATGTGAATTTTACTTAAATAAGAAAAGGAAAAGATTGACTGGGCCATGGAGTAGTATCCTTTGGAGGAGAAAGATACTTTTTAAATCCCTGAAAATAAAAGAAAAACAGTCAATATTTCACAGGCAGGTCTTCTAGGAAAAGCAGATATCAGAGAAGTAGTTATACATGGGAGCCTCCAACAAAATCATTTCCCAGACCCTCAATTGACCATTTTTCTTTTATTTAAAGATTTTAAAAAATATTCCATAAACTGAGGGTTTTGATAACTTATGCCAAATTTGTACATGGAATAATGGAAAACTAGAGGCTTCCAAAGAGATCAAAAGATCTATGGCTTTAGCCACCCTTTCGTATATGAACTCAAAGCAATCAAAAGTATTTAGCTAAAGTCATGTATAAGTTGTATTTGCATACAAGGCAAATATTTGTATCTGCATTCTCAGGCACTGGGAATACAAACAAATATTTGTTGATTGATTGGTATATACATATATGTATATTCCTTATCACTACTTTTAATCTTGTCACAGGATCTTTGTTTTAAATATTTTGCAAAGATGTAACACTAAAAATATAATAATAATGAAAGTATATTCCCTTTTTCTTTGTTTTTTTGAGGGAAGAAGGGAAGACAATTGGGGTTAAGTGACTTGCCCAAGGTCACACAGCTAGTAAGTGTGTCATGTGTCTGAGGCTGGATTTGAACTCAGCTCCTCCTGACTCCAGGGCCAGTGCTCTACTCACTGTGCCACCAAGCTGCCCTAAAGAAGTGTATTCCCTTTTAAAAATACTTGTAAATTATTGAAGATACATAGAGAGACAACCTGTTTTATTGGACAGAGCAGGGATTCTTACCTTGGGGTCCATGGACTTATTTTTTTTGATGACTGTATTTCTATATCTTTGATGCATCTTCCCTTCCCTTCCCTTCCCACACAAAATTCCTATTAATTTTTAAAGCACAACTCAAATCCCATCTGCTTTAGGAAGCATTCTCATTGTTAGTGACTTTGCTTCTAGGCCTTATGGGACACTTCATTTTATATTGCCTGGACTCATTTATCACATGAAGTACCCTTTCTGGTCCCACTTTCCACCTCCCATTTAGACTGGCAGGTTGCATCTGGTAAACTCCAAAGAACTGATGGACCAGTTGATATCAATCAGCCAGCAGAGTCAATTGTCTTTTAGAAAGTTGTGTTTAGTGATGTTGTACAGTAAAAACAGTTGGTGGAAAAGCATCCCCTAAGCCCAGAAGAAAGCACACACAAGCTTAGACAGCTCATGTAAGCAAAAAGGTAACTAACTCACAGCCTCTGTTTCGATGGGAGTCATCCTCCCTTTGTGGAGTCCTCATGAAGTTCTCCTGAGCTGTAGCTCTCTTCTGGGTTCTGAGGATCAGTGCTTTTGTAGAGTTAATATCTATACTTATCTCTGCTCCAAAAAGTTCATGCTCCCTGAAGATGCCCTTCCTTGGTATGTCTAGTTTGTCTTTGGGCCACCACTACTGCTGGAACACTGCTACTGGCATCACATAAGAAGTCCAAATCTTCTGACCTTTTGAAGCTAACAAGGCCGTTTTCTGGTGCGGAAGATAGAAGTGAGTGGGGAGATTCAATCCTTCCATTCACTCTTATTTCCCTTTGCTTACAAGCACAAGGGTCTGCCTCTTCAAAGTACTCTGGAAGCTCATATGCACAGGACTCATGTCTAAATTTTCCAGTATATCCTAATAGCTTTCTGTGTGCCATCATCTAACTGCCTCCAATGATTCAAAAACACTTCATTCTTCTAAGCTGTTTAAGAACTTGTTCTCACCTCATTTACCCTTCATGATTGATTGCTTGGTTGTTGTTGTTTTGTTCCTTGTTCCCAAAGAGGACCAATAACAACAGGAGGGTGATGTCTTGACTTGCAAGTGAATAGGATTTGAGTGAGGCAGAGCTGTGCAAAGTCATCAGTCACACTCTCTCCTCCAGAGTCATCAGGGTCCAGTGACAAGATATAGATCAGGACTACTGGAGATGGCCCCAGATGCAGTGGGAGACCTTGGCCTTTTTAAGCTGGTCTTTCTAGGTCTTGGTTTGTTTGAGGCAACACCCAATTAAGGCTAGGTAAGAACGGAGGCTATTGATTGGTTGATTTTGTACCTCAAAGAGGTATCCTCAATTGATAGAGGTATCAAGATATGGAATATCTTCTTAATTACATTCATTAAGTTATAAAAGAGTGTGGGACATCATCATTCTTACACATGTAGTATGTATTATTATTTTCTCTGTTGGTATAGTCCAATTGGACCATAAATTCCTAGAGGGTAGGAATCATATCTTTTCAATACCTTATACTTCCCTTAATGCCTAGGATAGTACTCTGTGGGCATTTGTTAAATGTTTATTGTACTATTGTACTGTTATATTGTAAGAATTAAAGCTATACAAAAAGCAATCATCTGCATTTGGAAGTAATGACAGCTTACATTTATATTATTAAGTTTGCAAAATGCTTTATATATTGTCTCATTTAATCCTCAACATCACCCTATGAGGTAGGTGTTGCTACTTATACCCATCTTGCAGGTGAGGATACTGGAGCTCATAGGGCTCTGTTTATTTGCCCAGCATCATGCAGCTGCTAAATGTCATAGTTGGGATTTGATCCCAGGCCTCCCATTTGCCAGGCCCAACTCTCTGTCACTATGCCAGGCTGGCCCCCAATATTGGGTTCTTCATCCCTAGAGGTATTTAAACAGGTCAAGTCAATTCATCAAACATTCATTAAGTAAATGTTATATGCAAATCACTATGCTAGATACTGGCCAAAAATCGAATGATCATTGATCAGGGAAATTAAAGTTGGCAGTTTCCTTCCAGTAGAGGCTATACTAAGTTACCTCTGAGGTCCTTGTGCCTCTGAGATAGTATGATTATATGAATTAAAGGAGATAGCGTATATCTGTGCACCTGGGTGACTCTACAACATTAGATTATTCAATACTTTAGGGATCTGTCATTTTACTGGTGTGGGAACTCCATCTCCTGATGTAGGTCACCGCCCACTCTGCCTTTGTTAATGTCTTTATGAATTGCTGTGGATGAACAAATTCATCACCTGAAAGGCAATGTTCCAGTAAAGTGAGTTTCAATGCTCAACCAGATTAGTCCTTGAACAAAAGACACAGGATGCTGCCAGGTCCCTAGTCAAAGCCTTCCCAGTCTGGCAAGATATACCAGAGCATGAATTTCACTGGCATAACCTTCAAGAGTCCAATGTCGCATCTGTGACATGAAGACACATCCAAGAAAGACTTTCCCAGAGGATGACAATATATAATAAAGTGCTCATTTGTGGTATAGGCAGCAAGTATAAGTATAAAAGGAATTGAGAGGGGTGAGCCTTCATGGAAGAAGTTTTCTGCCTTTATTTTGGTCATGTTTAATCTATGTTTGGGGAACATTTCCAGATCGAAGATCCCTCTCTCATCCTGGAACTTCCATCAGTGCCTAGGCCTTTCTAACACTGCAATATCCTTCCATCATACTGGCCTCTTTCTCTCAATGGCAAGTTCCTTTTAGGACCTCCACCTGGGAGATGGCTCCCGTCCAGACTTGCTTCATTCTTTTCTTACTCATAATTCTGACCCTTTGGACTTCACCACGAGGCTCCTGTGTGGGTACCTCTGATCTCCTTTTTAGCCCCCTTTCATATATTGTCCTCCCCCACTGGAATGTAAGCCTCTTGAGGGCAGGAATTGTCTTTTTTTGTTTGTTTGTATTTGCATTCCCAGCTCTTAGCACAGTGCCTGACCTATAAGCACTTAATACATGCTTATTACCTATTTACCTGAAAGTTTAATTGATTGCCAATGTGTCAAATTACCATCTTGCCTTGTTTCTAAGATGCTTTTCAGCTTTGTGCAGATCAGATTCAGAAGAGGGAAGATGTTTTGGACTAAACATTTCACTTGTCAATAATAGCTCACAATAAAACAATGCTTTCAGTTTAATAAAAAATATTTTCTCAATACTAAACCCCGAAGCAGAGTTGGCAACAGTAAAAGTATATAGAATACCCCTTTGGAAAAAGGAGGTATAATTTTGAATCCTGATATGGGAAGTTATTAGTTGAGTTACCATGGGAAAATCATTTAACCTCTCTGTTCCTCAATTAATTTTCTCATCTGTAAAACTGGGTTTAAAAATATTTGTGCTGCCTACCTTGAAGAGTTATGGAGAAATACTTTGTAAATGTCAAAATGTTATTGAAATGTGGAATATATTTATTTTTATAAAAACTTTGTAAACTTTAAACACTATAGAAATATGAGATATTTTCATCATCATCATCGTCACCACTATCATTGGTATCATTTCACTTGTTGGGGCCTCAGTTTCTTTATCTATAAGCTAAAGGGGTTGGATTAAATAATTTCCAATTATCCTTCTAACTCTAAATGGTAAGTAGATAGCACAAGAATTATTATCACCATGCAGAGAAGATAAAATGAATTTCAGAAAGGCACATTGATTTTCCCATGGCCAGATAGCCAATAAATGATGGAGCTAGGTGCCAAAGCCCATGAAAAGAGTGCTGGGTTTGTAATCAGAAGAAATCAGTTTAAGTATTACCTCTGTATCAGTAAGGCAAGATTCACAGCCTCGAGGATGGCCTGTATAGTTCAGAATCGCAAAGTATGAAAAACTCTGTAGGTAGAAGGCAGAGGAAGCATAACATTTATTTAGACACTAGAGGATCTAATTCTAAGACCAATGACTCCAATTCGATATAGCAGTAATTATATCCCCAAACCAGTAAGCCCGCTTCAATGTAGCAACAAGGAAATTATAACACAGTATTATAGCAAGGAACCAAGTCATCCTGTAACCTTTCCCACTTCTAGAGCTTTCCTGTAAACAATCACTCACCAGTCCTAACTGTCTGTTTGCCTGCATCCTGTTTCATAGTTCTGAAACCCCTTGCAGTTCTCAGAGTCCTTGCAGTCTCCTGGATTCTCAGTTCTCCAGTCTTTCCATGCTATGGATTCTCAGCTCTTTGATCTCCACACTCTCAGCTCAACGCTGGCTGCCTCAATGTCTTCCTGATGTCCACTTCTCAATTCTCCTTCTCTCAATTCTGCTGCTCTCACACTCTGGGCTGTCTTTATATACAGTCCTAGCCGGCATCTGATTGGCTAGAACTCATCGCACATACAATTGGCTCTGATCTTAGCACTTCTTCTTAGGGTCCTGAGAGTTTCACACCTTTCATGACCTAAATAGCAAAAAAAACCCAAAACAAAACAAAACAAAAAACCTCTCCTAATCAAGTTTCCCTTAACTGGCTCCACTTGAGAAACTTTCCTTAACTAGCTCCACCTGAAGCCTATTGAATGGGGAGAGGGGGGGGGGGGGGAGGAGAAGATCTTTAATCACATTATCACCACAACCTCTTAACCATTCAGGGCCTCATTCTCTCATCTGCAAAATGAGGAGTTTGAATCAGATGACCCCTAAAGTTCCTTCCAGCTTTAAAACCATGAGCCTATAATCTAAGCCTTCTGACTCTAAATCCAGTGCTCTTTTCCCTAGACGACTTTGCATCTCCATAACACAGTTTTAATGTTGCCTAATTCACTTTTGTGGTTGCTAATCATTTGATTGCTGTTCGTAGTTTCTGGTCCTTGTTGTTGTTGAGTTGTTTTCAGTTGAGCCAGACTCTTTGTGATCCCATTTTGGTCAAGGAGTGGTTTGCCATTTCCTTCTCCAAAACTGAGGCAAACAGGGTTAAGTGACTCGCCCAGGATCACATAGCTTGTAAATGTCTGAGGCCCTATTTGAACTTAGGAAGATGTCTTCCTGACTCCAGGCCCAGCATACTATCCGCTGAACCACATAGCTGCCCCAGTGTCTGGTCCTAAATTATGTAGTAGCTGCTGTCCAAAGTTCTTTTTTGACTATAGAGATTTATTCCCTCTTTCATTGGGATTGATGTATAAGAGCCAACCCATGGTCCACTGTCTGCTTTACTCTGGAAAAGACTCTAGTCAAAAAGCTACAAAATGCTGTTGTTAGGGCTTCCGTAATGTCACACTATTAATTTAGCCTGAGAAAGGATGAATATTTTATGATGCTTGTTCCTTATAGATTGAGCCATTGTGCTTGATTCAACTGGTAAGGATAAACTGCCATATGGTGCTCACACTAACTGCTAGGAAAAAGAATTTCTCTTTCTCTCTCAGGCTTGAAGTTCTTATCTGGAAGTTTCATAGATTATGGAATTCAGTCTCAGATTACCTCTACTGAGAAAAGAAATCTCTTTAAACATTGCTGAAGCTTAGAGAGAACAGAGTAAAACCAAATAACTGACAGGTGACGGAATAATAATTCTAGGTCTTTGCTTAGGATGGCTGTAGTTGTATCTATATCTTTCCAGAGCATAAAGAAGGTTGGCTTTCAAGAGCCATATAACCAAAAGGTTATGAATTTTAAAAATAAAACATGCAATTTCAAGCTTATCAGCAAAACATTGGGATATATTACGATTTTGAGATAAGCAGTTCTTCTCTTGGAAGACTAATATTTTTCTTATGAAACAGTCACTCATCAAGCATTTATTAAGTATTTACTATGTTCCAGGTACTATGCTAAGTACTGGGATTACAAAGAAAGACCTCCCTTCAGAGAGCTCTTATATTAATGGGGAAGACAACTGGTAATTACCAGGTACATATAAGATACATACTGAGTAGATAAAAAGTAATCTTAGCATGGAAGGCACCAACAGCTGGGGTGACTAGGAATATCCTCCTACCCTCACGTGCACCACTCCCCACCTCCCATATACATTCACATGCACACAGAAAGGTGGGTACCATTTCTCTCTGGCTTTTTCAAGCATTTTCCCCTGACCTCATGCTCTGACATTTGGGGCTCCTCCTCTTAATCCTAACTCCTGACTGTTCACTGAACCATTTCAATCCAGGTTTGATATTCTCTACAACTCCACTTTGGCTATTTATTCTTCCAGCTTGGTGTTTATAACTGTTTCTTGTTTGACTTGATCTTGGTTCTATGGATTCCAATTGATCTCCTTTTTTTAATTCAGGTATTCCAGTTCGTTTTCTCATGCTGGGACCAGTTGTCATAGTCTGAGCCAATGGCTCCATGATCTAGAGCCCTTAGACTTTCTGCTACTTAGTGTGAAATGGGATAGGCAAGAGGGGTAATTTTGGGGGGCTTAGCAATCTTGGAGTAGGAGAATCTAAGCTCAATAGTGTAGAGACCATAGAAATGCCTCCTACTTTTGTCATGAGGTGACTTCAGGGAGTTTTCCCAGAGCCTGGCTGCATAGATTTGTATCCAAAAGGATAATATAAGTCAATCCCTCTTGCAGTGATTGAGGGGTGGGTAGAATGGGAATTATGTAGCCTTCACTTCAAAATTCTCTGAAGTGGAAGACTATCTCCTTTGTTTTTCCCAACCCCTCAGCTTCCCCACAATCTGGAGCCTTGTGATACTAGTTACTGAATAACTAACAATCAAGAACCTCAGCAAAGAGGACTTCCAGAAGCTGAGTCATAGAAGCTGCCATCCTTGAGGAAGACCAATAGGAAAATACCACAAAAACCTGAATTAAATGAGGTAACCCCAACTTGTACATCAATGAGAGAGAACAAATCATTGTCTCTAATATTTATCCACTCATTCGCTCACTTAAGTAAGCCAGTCAATGCATATTTATTAAGTGGCTACAATGTGCCAGGCACTATTCCAAGTGCTGGGGATACAAAGAAAGGTGAAGTCCCTCCTCTCAAGGAGCTCATAGTCTAATGGTGAAGACAAAATATAAACAACTATGCACAAGACAAATTGGAAATGACCAATGGAGGGTGAGTACTAGAATTAAGAGGGATTGGGAAATTCTATAAAAATTTTACAGAAATTTGAATTTTTGCTAGGACTTGAAGTAAGCCAGGGATGCAGAAATAAGGAGAGATGGCATCAGGGATGACCAGCGAACAACTCATGTTTATTGAGTGCTTTTGATTGGCAAGGCCGTACTTAATAGGGTTAAGCTGTAGTGGTTTTGTTAATTGGTAATCTACAGACACAATCTAAACCTACATGACTAAT
This sequence comes from Trichosurus vulpecula, assembly GCF_011100635.1. Lineage (NCBI taxonomy): Eukaryota > Metazoa > Chordata > Mammalia > Diprotodontia > Phalangeridae > Trichosurus > Trichosurus vulpecula. The sequence continues at coordinate 199,873,128 of NC_050574.1, read as the reverse complement.
TGGTCAGTAGTCGCTCTATTGAGAAATTTTTGTACTTTGTGATTTGGTTCCTATGATTGAACCACCATTCTGGAAATACAAGTTGATTGTCACATTTTATTTTTGTCTGCTGTTCTGTGATCAGAAATCCTGAAACACCAACATTTACATTCAAGGTTATTTTTGTTAAGGTAAATACATATTTCAAGTGATGTGTGTGTGTGTGTGTGTGTGTGCGTTTTCCATTATTTTCAAAAGGAAAGCTTTCACTGCCAAGCTTGATGTGCCCCATCTTTCAGGCCCTTTGTATACCTTCAACCCTTCAGATGAAGGCAGGTGACATTCCATTTTTTCCTGTAAGTTCAGTGTGTCTTAATGAGAACCCAGAAGAAAAAGCCGGAGAATTAGACAATAATTTATATGAACACGAGGATGATGATCCATATTTAGATAATGACTCCGTTGGAGGAGAATTATCTCAAAATGCGGCTGCTGTCAGCCTCACAGATAATAGCATTCACAATGTAAATAATGAAACAATACCCATGGTAATGAAGGGGGCTCTGAAAATACATTAGTAATGAAAAAATAACGAAGATAGTAATTCTAATACTGTAAATACACAGGGCTGCATTAGCAACAGATTATCTCTGTAATGTCAAACTGAAATAATTCAGGAGCCAATATAACAACTGCTGGAAAACATAGTGGATGTCAATCGAGTGCTAGTTAATGCATTTAGAAAATTAGGCAGCCTCTGAATAATCATGAGCATGCGAACACTGAATGAGCAAGTTAATGCTAAGTATTAGTGTGGTATGGCTGGCACCACATATGAAAGTTGTTGCAAAGAGGGGGAAAAATAGAAGTCCCTATTGATTCAAAGGGTGGAAAATGTCTATAAAAAGCCAATTAGAGTAACATTGTCAGTAGCCTGATTTATGGAGAGAGGGTTTTAGCTATAGTCAGTGATGGAGAAAACAAAATAAAACAATAACAAACCCCAAACCCATGCAAGGAAAGCCCTCCCACTGAACAGAATAAATAGTTGTCTATTTATTGTGAATTGAAAGAGTTCCACCAATGCATCTCCAGGATATACCTCAGCAAACCTTTGTTCCTCATTAGAGAATCATTCCTTGGGAAGGGAAAGCTTTTCTTTTAAAAAGCAATAACAAGAGATCATACAAATGAGAAAAGGACACACATGTATAAAAGTATTTATAGCAGCTTTTTTGTGGTGGCCCAAGACCTGGAAATTGAGGGGGTGCCCACCAATTGGGGAATGGCTGAACAAATTGTAGTGTATGAACTCAATGGAATACTATTGTGCTGTAAGAAATGATGAACAGACAGACTTCAGAAAAACGTGGAAAGACTTATATAAACTGGTGCTGAGTGAAGTGAGCAGAACAAGGAGAACATTGCACACAGTAATAGCCACAATGTGTGATGATTGACTTTGATAGACTTAGCCCTTCTCAGCAAAGCGAGGCCCTAAAAGAATTCCAAAAGACTCACAATGGAGAATGCTATCTACATCCAGAAAAAGAAATATGGAGTCTGAATGCAGATCAAAACCTACTATTTTCTTTTTTTGTTTTGTTTTGTTTTATGTTTTTCTTTCTCATGGTTACTCCCATTCATTCTAATTCTTCTATACAACATGACTAATGTGAAAATGTGTTTAATAGGAATGTATTCCATTTTTTCCTGTAAGTTCAGTGTGTAGAGCCTATACCAGATTGCATGCTGTCTTGGGGAGAGGGAGGGAGGGGAGAAAATTTAAAACTTAAGGAAGTGAAGGTGAAAGCTAAAAATAAATAAATTGACTTGATGAAAAAAGAAAAAATATCCAGAAGAAATGTAAGAAACATTAAAGACCAATTATAAGGCAAAAAAACGGCAATAACACTTTTCTCAATAGCATGACTTATTTTGATAAATTGCTTTCTTTCTAAAAAGTACCTTGAAGTTTCTATGAACTGGTATATTATGGGGTTGGCACAGGTGAGAGAGGTAAGAAATTTAATGTTGAGGTCAGGTTGCAGTCTAGTGAAGGCAGATCAGAATGAAGCTCTTCAATGGGAGGAAGTAAGAATGAGAGAGAGCTGTATTAGGGCACTGAGTGCTAGGATTGGGGCAAAGGGTCCAAAAAGGAATAAGGGAAGCTCCAAAATATTGGTGATTATGGAGTTCTCTGTTGAGTTAATGCTATTTGTAGTATGGAATGTGCTTGTACCAATTCATTACATTACATATTTACTTCAATTGTACTGAACCCTTCTGGAAAATCTGATTTCCCATAGTTTTCTTAAAATGTTTTTTTTTCCTCTTGAAAAAGGGATTCTGGACTTGATGCTGCACTGAGATGTTGGTATATGGAAATTTTTTCAGTCAAACCTCTACATATCATCACAAATTATTGAAATACTGTTCTTGGAATAATAAAAAAGAACTACACAGAACCATTTGGTGAACATTATTTTATTCAGTGCATAAAACTTCTCCACTCTAGGCTATTAACAGGTAAGTATATTATTATATCTGCCTTCCTTCTTTTTCTCCTTGTCAGAAGACTAGCAGAATATATACATACTGGTGATTTATAATGAATAATTTTAGTGTTCTTTGGATGATCATCAGAAAAAAAATGATTTTTCAGTAACTACTAACCAAAGATGTCAGTCTTATGTGACCTGGAACACTTCTATGGACCTAGAACTCAGACAAAATTCTCTTAGTGTTTGAGAAAGCAAACAAATACATAAAACACTGAGAAATGAGTCTCTGCTTATCACCACATCTAAGATATAATTGGGATTCCTTGATTATAAGTATTACCACTGTTTTATAGATGAAAGAATGGAATGAGTATTTTGGTGTCTCCATAGGAGGAGGAATTCCTAAATACGCTTTGTTGTCTAATGGGGCTGGGGAATTTGATGTTCTGGTCAATTAAGTCCTCGGATGGAGAGAAAAAATGTAAATGCTACACGTGCATGACAAATGTGTAAAATATTAAAACATAACTTGTATACTTAGCAGTAAAAGCTATTTTGGAAATGATTAAAGTGTGGCTCAGTCATTATTATGACCATCCATTATCTTTCTATTGGCAAAGTGAGGAAGTGCTGGTTAGTGGACACTTCTGTTTGATAAAATATTTGACTCTTCTCCTTATTGTTCTGAAGTCTTCCCCTCCCACCCCCTAAAAGCATATGTACCTTTACTGCATGTAGAATTTTGAATTAGTGGAATTGACTTTGGAGGGAGGTCCTGACAAGTCCTTGATGGTATGAAAAGTCCCTCTGCTAATTCAAATTGGTAACTTACCCGTAATTCACAGTCTTGAGGAGTTTCTAAAGGCACTCAAATAAAATGATTTGCCTATGCCTACGGTGATAATAGATGTCAGAAGCAGGACTCAAACCTAGGTCTTTCTGATTCCAAGAATAGCCCTCTAGACACTGCTATTTTTCCTCTCACAGAAGAAATACAGTAAGGGATTGGTTTGTTTTGCATGAGAGAATTCTCCATACAACTTTTCATCAACCACATCATTTCACAATCCCATGGAAATATATAATAACCATACTCCATTATAACATTACAAAATGTACTACCATTTTTCTGATCACCTAAGACACATACTGGAAGACTAATAATGGTTCATAATAACTCATGGGTGCCAACAGTGTTAACTCATGTTTGACATTAGGGAAGTCACAAAACCTCTCAATGTATAAATACATAAGATCCTTTAGTCTCTCCTGAGCAACAATCTGTTTATTATTGCCATATTGTTTATTTAGCTGCAAAAAAATATTCCCTAGAGGAACCAAGAAGCCCTCTAATATTTTTGCAACTAGGACTGTTCACAGGTGAATAATTAAAAATTCACGTACTCTAGTGCCTCTAACTTAATGAATTTTCAAGCTGATCTACTTTGTTAGATACTGGTGAAGAGTGACATTGCATCCCAGTTCTATTACATGTTTAAATATCTAGGCCAGGGGTGGGAAACCTGTGGCCTTCTAAATCCTTAAGTGTGGCCTTTTGACTGAATCCAAATTTTATTAAAAGGATCTGTTTTGTAAAATTTATATTCAGTCAAAAGGCTGCACTAAAGGATTTAGAAGGTGTGTCAGTAATTAAGGTGTGACTTTTTTTTTTTTTTTACTGTTTTCTCATTTGGAGCACTTATTTAATCAAGTGCTTTTGATGAGTCTGGCCTTTGTTTCTTTGATTAAATCAGGAGTCTTAAATGACCTGCTACCTCAAGGGAAAGCCTAGTTTACATGGGTTTGAGCCCTATGTTTGTGATGCCAGAAGCTTTTAGGTCACATGAGTTTGAGTTGCATGTTGTGATGCCCTTTGATACTGAACAGGGTATGTAAACTCAGAGGTTGGTGTTTTGCCTTTGGGGCTCAGTCATGCAAGGATTGTTGAGACTCTGGGCAAGCCATTGTAACTGCCCCCCCCAGCTTTGCTAATCCAGACCCATTGGCTCTTCTCTGGTAACTATGAATTGTGATTTGGTCTGTTTATTTCATCTCTGCTTGTAATTTGTTTGTATTTGCTCTGAAGTTCAGAGTGCTGGCTTTTCCCCCTGAACTAAGTGAATGATATTTGTATGTTGGATTGAAATAAGAGTGTTAACCCCTTACAATTGCTTTCCTTAGAAAAGCAGATCAAAGAACCTGTGCTGGCAGCTCTTGTTGGTGGTCTTGTTGGGTCTTACACCTCAGCAGCAGCTCCTATCCAAATCACCGTTGCAGAGGGCCACATGTGGCCTTTAAGGGTACAGGTTCCCTACCCCTGATCCAGGCAAAAGAGAAATGGAATACACAGTTTCTGAAATTGCTAGAGTTGAGTTAAGAGACATTTCTATGGTTTGATGAAAACTGGTACATGATAGAAGGAATATAGCTTTCGAAAGGTGCATTACAGGAAAAATGAATTTCTTGGTGAAAGCTGCAGTTGCAAGAATATCATATTAAAATTCTTTTCTCAGCAAAAATTTTCAGATTAGGATAGAGAATTTTAAAGCTAAAGAGGGCCTTAATACCTCATACAGCTCAATGACTTTTTTTTTCTGGTGAAGAATCATCTGTTGAGGGAATTTTTTTGGAGGGAAGAAACACATTTCTAATTTTAAAATGTCAACAATAAAACAACATGGACCTTCCTGAATTATCTTGTACTAGAATCTTGATGAAGATCCAAACATCCAAATGCAAGCAAAGCAAATTTCAAGAAAGCAAATAAGTTTTTATTTAATTGAAGAATTTTGGCAATAAATGTCCTTCTGACAAAGTAAAAGATACGTGACTAACAGAAAATTTCATTTCCCCTAAAGCAGGAATTCTCAATAGTTTTGAAAATCATGGACCCCTTTGACCATCTAGTGAAACATATGAATCCCTTCTCAAGTTAAAATGCATAAACTGCATAGGATTAAAAAAGGAAGCCAATTATATTTAAATATAGTTATTTTGTGTATATAGTATATATATAATATATATATGGTATATAGATATACACACACATGTCTGTGCATGTGAGCATATGTACACACATACACACACACACACACACACATATATATATATATATATACATATATGTATATATATATATATATTAGCTTGGAAAAAATTCTTTAAATAAGTACTTTACTTGTAAGGAAGAAGAGACAGCGAGGTGGCATGGTGGATACAGTGAGGAACTTAGAACCAGAAAGACTTGAGTTCAAATCCAGCCTCAGACACTTATTAGCTTTGTCACCCTGGGCAATTCACTTAACCTATATCTGTTTCAGTTTCCTCATCTGTGAAATGGCGATAATATAGCACTTACCTCCCAGGTTTGCTGTGAGAATAAAATGAGATCATGTTTGTAAAGTGCTCTGTAAAGCAAAGTGCTTTCTAGAAGCTGTTGTCATTAATGTCATTCACATGAATTGGCAAGCTCACAATCAATTCTGATTCAAATTAATTTCCCTGATCCATCTCTATTACAGAAGCATGGCCTCTCTCAAATGAGTGTTTAAGCACAGTGTACTCATTTACCACCCACCCTTACTATAGAAAGAGATCCCCTTTCTTCTTTAACACATAAAATCCATGTGAATTAGCAGTAAGAATACTGGATTTAGAATCAGAGGACCTGGTTTTAACTCCCAGGTCTCCTGCTTGCTACAAATGTTGCCCTGGGCATGTTATGTAGGTTACCAACCTTTCCACAAACTTGCATCGTGCCTCTTTCTTTTCTGTACTGTACATAGTTGCGAATGTGTACAGTTGCCAACTCAAAAGTGAAAATGAGGTTACTAATAAAATCAAACAAGTACTTGAAGTCATGAGAAGTTAAAAGCATGAATGTTGAGAATTGACATATATGTAATTAGCAGCTCAAAGGTCATTTGCATAAGACTCTTCTTATTGGTGGAGATTGATTACTCGAAGTTCTACGCCTGCGTTAGGGTCAGAGTTGGCAAGAGCTTAGGAAAAGGAAAATCCTGAGTCTTCTGACTTCTGACATAGAATTCCAGGTTCTCTTCAGATGGAAAATCTTAAAGGGAAAGACCCTGGGTCAATGAGAGAGGTTGCAAGGGATAATGCAGTTTTCATTGACGAAGAGAGTTTTATGCAAGTGGGCTTTAAGCCTCTGGTTACCACATTCAAAAAATGAATATGAAGTAATTGCAGTGTGGAATCAGGAAAGGTCTCATGCAGGTAGTGGCTCTTGAGCTGAACTTTGAAGGAAGCTAGTGATTCCAAGAGGCAGAGGCCAGGTGGGATTACATCCCTCTGTGCAAGACAGCCTGTGCAAAGACATGGAGAGAGGAGATGACCTTTTGTTTGTGAGCCCCACTAAGAAATCCCTTTGGCAGCAACATTCCATATGTGAAGGAGGATACTGGGAATAAGCTTGAAAAGATATGCTGGAACCAGTTTTGGAAGGGCTTTGAATTTCATACAGAGAAGTTCATATTTTCCCTTAGTATCATTAAGTAGCCTCTGGAATTTCTTGAGTAGAGGAGTGGCACAGTCAAACCAGTACTTTAGTAACATCGCTTGGCTCTGTATGAAAAATGGGTTGGAGAGGGGAGAGATTTGAGTCAGGGAAGCCAATTAGGAGGCTATTGCAATACTCAAGATGAGAAATAACAAGGGCCTACACTAGGGTCGTGGCTGTGTGGGTGGAGAGAAGGAAATGGGAAAGAGGTAAACAAAAAAGGTGGAATCATTCAGACTTGGCAAGAGCATGTATATGTGAGGTGAGGAGGAGTGAGGAGTGTAGGATGACTTTGAGGTTATAACCTGAGTGAGCATTGCCTGTCACATAAATACACAAATAAGGAAAAAGGGTAGGTTTGGAGAGAAAGCACGTCATTCCTTTAAAAAGGGCACCTGTAGGACTTTCTCTCAAGAAGGAATGCCTCTTCTGCTGGAACTTTACATGGGGCATTCTCTGCAACAATGGCAAATATCTTTGGCCGTATAGTTTTCTGTTATGTTTTGCCTGATATTAATATCATATGAATTGGTGAACAAAATGTATATCAATAATCGTGTCATAAAATCTTTCATGATCTTAATGTATGCATGGAAGACACATGGTTGGTGGAAAACTTGTAAGGCAGAATTTTTTTCTACAAAGACTTTTGTTTTTGTAAATAATCAGCAATAGACATAATAAGATTTTATATTCTTATACCTCACAGTCTTAGAGAGACTAGGAAAATATTGTTGGTCATAGAGCAAGGTCTTCAAAAGCCTGCCTATCTTTTATTTTCACAAAGAATATCTTCACAACAAATGTCGTACAGAATTGTAAAATTCTGATCAGAGCTATGATGAATGCAATGATCAATCAAGATTGAAAGGACTGGTGATAAAGCATCGTACTTCCCACCTGTTGGCGCAGAGATGAGGGACTTGAGGTACAAAATGAGACATACATTTTCAGAACTAGCCAATGGGCAGACTTCTTATCCTTGGCTACTCAGCTTGTTACAAGGAATGGCATGTGTGTGTTTACACAAACATATATCGTACTAAATATATATGTATATGTTACACGTGTGTATGGATGCAAAAGGCATATACATATATATAGAGAGAGAGAGAGAAGGAGAGAGTGAGAAAGAGAAAGATGGGGGATGTGAAAGGGGTAGTTATAGTGATTACCAACCCCCGCAAAAAAAAAGAAGAAAAGGAACGGCCTCAGTGAAACATTTAAAATATACCTTTAAAAATACAATTACAAATTAAAAAAAAATTATAAAAATAGGAGGAAAGGAAAAGAGAAGAAAAGAAGCATTTGCTAAGCACCTACCATATGCCTGACACTGTGCTAAGCACTTGACAAATATTATCTTATTCAATCCTCACAAAAACTCTGCAAGGTAAGTGCTGCTCTTAGCCCCATTTTATAGTTGTAGAAACTGAGGAAGATAGAGGTTTAGTAACTTACCCAGGGTCACATAGCTAGTAAATGTCTGAGGCCACATTTGAACTCAGGACTTTCTTATTCTAACTCCAAGCTTTATCTACTAAACTGCCATGAAAGAGATTCATGGTGATCATATACAATCCATTTTTTTCCTGTTCTTTGTAAAAGGAAATATTTTGTGTTTGTTGATTTCTGTCAAGCTCATAACAATAAAAAGAAAAATAAATACTGTCTTTGAAGTGTCCATATACCATTCTCATAAAAAGCTTATAGAGATGAGAAAGTAGTTGCATGAATCAGTAGCTGTCTTCACCAATTTTTTTGTACCATCTATAATCTTCAATTTCTTTTGAAATCTCCTCTTTGAGAGGTTTTAAAAATCAATCCCTGAGTGCTTTTCAGGCTGTGTTGTCTTTCATAAAAACTTCTTATGGCTCTCCTTGATCATCTCTAACTGCTCTTTCTGACCTTATTTCAGACTTTATAGCCAGTTTCTCACATAGGCTCATAGATCATGGATATCAATCTGGATTGGGTTCTGAGGTGGTAGAGCCCAAATGGAGCAGTTTAATGACTTTTGTGATGAAAATAGGTCACTAGAGACACGTGCCAACAAGTCTGTGTCATTTCATATCTATTTGTGGTCCTCCAAGTTTCAGCTGCAGATGCTCTTGGGATGATATGGCTGAACTGGATGTCACCACCAAAGCTTTCTGCAGATCTGTTTCCTTTCAATTCTCCTTTGTTATTTTTTTTAACTATTCACTATCTTTTTTATCTTCTTTTGTAATAATTTGAAAATGAATTCATTCCCCAAACCAGTGTCACTCTTATCTGCCATGTCTCCCTCTTTAATAAAGAGATAAAATGTTTTCTAACTAAAGCAGTTTCAGGGCTCTTTCTGTTCCTTCAGTAAAGTGACTTTTCTGAATTGGCTTAACTGCTTTAATAAATGGTGATATTTGCAGTCTTCACTTTTGTATTTTTTTCTGTCTTCAAGAGCCTAAAGCTGGTTTAATCAGAGATACGTAGAATTGTTATAATCAGATATGCCTTCTCATCTGAATCTTTTCTTCTAATATATATTTCAATATATAGATTTCAATTTTGCTCTAATTAGCTAATGACCTGACCATATGCAGGTACATGATTCTGAAGTGTTTCTCAAGTCAATAAGTAGGAACTTTTTACATTTTAAAATATAATGAAAAATTTACACTCCCTTGGTATAAGTGTTGAGAATCCAGGGTCATCTCCATGACATAAGTAAACACTATTCAAAAATCTCCTTTATGGTAATGAGGAAAGGCAAATTGATTCAAATGGAATAATCTAGGCAGGGTTTTTCCCTGGATCATGGATGCTGTTTTCAAAGGTACACATATCCCTTTGAACTTTGCTTTTTTTTTTTTACTATAAATCAAATTTTCACGCAAATAAAAAAATACACATGTATAATATGAGGATTACCAAATAATCTTAATTCTGCTGCAATGCCATGAGACTTTTGGTAGGGTTCAATGTATCTCAAAAGTAAAAAAAGAAAATTAAAGAAAACAATTCCCATCAGGAAAAAAGAAAAAAAAACCCTATATTTGATTTGAATAGTATTCAATTTATTTTCTTTCTTACTTTTGTTACGTGTCCCTTTTCTATACCCTAACATGAAGAACATGGCTCCCTAAATTTCACACTGGCGTTTATAACAAAAGGTATTTGGTGAAAACTCATCTGACATAAATTTAGAATTAGTATTCATAATCACTGAAAGCGTGATTTCTAAAATCTCTCAAAGTATTATTAGGACATCTCCAGGCTTCTCTTGCCAAACCTCTTCCCAGTCTCTGTGGAGTTTATCCATGCATACTCGGTGTCTGAGATCTAATGTATTATCACTAAGAGGCATTGGTATGCACAGGAGGAATATGTAATGAATCTTAATAATATTAGCTTATTATCAGAGAATGCTCATCCATACCAATGCCGATTTGCTCCTGCATATACATCTTTATAATTAAGGAAGGGGTTTTTCTCGACCCTATTCTCTGGGCTTTCTGATAAGTTGTTATGCAGCTGGTATTCATGCAAATTGGAGTTTGCTGGCTCCTGATATGCCTACTAGCAATAACCAACAGATTACTTATGTGGAAGCTGCCTACCTTTAAAGCTATATGGTCATATTAGAATAAATGATATAGTCTTGCTCTGAATTTCAAAAATTCTAAGTGGATTAATTCATACCCCAGTGATACATCTGGTAATATACCTTACTGAGGGAAATGTGGAAAACAGATTTTTGTTTTCCATTAAGAGGGAGATATGCACTGGAACCTTGTTAAGGTTATTTTTGTTATTGGGAAGAATTTAGAATATGATTGGTTCCTCTTGGACCCCTTCACTAGGTAGTCAGTTACTGAAATACCAAAAGGACCTTACAGTAAGATGTTAGCTTGTCTAAAGCTTCCCTCTGTCTTAGACCAAGGGGTTTACAGCTTGGCACAGTCTAGAAAACTGTGGCAGGAAGGTGTTCAAGGATCTCTGTGGAAAGCTTTATACTTGATTGAAAATGTATTTCCAAAGTGCTCTGTTACAACTTAATCATATATAATGTTTTTAACTCAGGTTTAACCCCTCATGCTTTAGAATACTAACTTAATAGTGATTAAATAACAATGAAATAGACAATGTTTATGTATAAATTATAGGAGTGAAGGAGACAAATACATTAGAAAGTGCCAATGAGGAAAATAAATCTTTTCAGGCAAAATTTGGAAAGACCTAGAGGAACCTATCAATGCTTTTGAAGAAATGGCATTTATATTCATTATAATTAAAATATCTAAATTTGAAGTAATGTGAGGGTAAAAATCAGAATAGTCAAAGTAAATAGAAACCCAGATGTCTCAAAAAGATGTCCTTTGTATTCAATTGCTGTTTTTGGACAGCTGCAATTTCATGTTAATGGAAAATTGTCCCTCAGATTTTATATTTAAATATTAGCCATCAGTCCTTACAAATTTTCAAGAGCAGCTTTAGCCTGAATTATTTACCTACGACCAGAAGATTACACTTCCCAAGTGACAACAGATGTGGAATTTACAATGATGAGACACCTGTGCAACATACATATTTAGCAGCAGATGCCAACTTTATCCTCCAGAAGCAGATTCTGAATCTTTGGGGAAAGAGAGACTGAAGCGGACCAGCTACACAGTTGGGCTCAAGTTCATCTTGGATGAGTCACCAACATGCAGCGGCAGTGCTGACTTTTTGTTACGTTTGTTAATTAGAAATAATTCCCATTGCTCTGGTTCTAATACCATTAACACATCAGCATCATTGTTGTTCTGACACTTTTTTCTGCTCCCTTTGGGTTTACAAATACAGGGAAAAAATAAAGATAGGTAGAGGTCTTTTTAAGAACTTTTTAAGACACCAGACTCTTCATATCTTTCAGGTTATGCTAGCTGAGTGAACTTTGAAGAGAGGAGGAAAAAAAAATATGTATATGTATATATAATGTGTATATTATAGATAATGCACAAAAAAATGTATATTATAAATAATGTATATATTATATATAATGTATACATAATGTGTATATTATATATAATATGTATATTATACATATAATATGTGCATTTGTTTATTTGTTTTTAGGTAAGGAGTTTTTACTGCTCTTCCTATATGGATATTAAGTCTGACCAGCCATTATTGAGAACAGCATCTTTAGCTATGGTGGTCTGGCTTATGCTCCATTTTTATGTCTAAGCTAAACAATGTTAATAGCTTGTGATGTGGTTAGGTTTTATTTCCCTTTTGAACCATGTACTAATGAAACTGAGCCCAACAGTATAATTTGGTTTAGTGTGACTGAGAAAATGCCTTTAATAGAAGCATATTTCTTCTTTAGTGTGGAAGACCTACATTTGAATTGTATTATGAGCTAGTATAGTGCCTGGCACAAAGAAAGGACTCTAGATAAATATTTGTTGATTGATGTTATTGATTGATTTTCCTCCCCTAGTCTCTGCTAAGCAGCTGGCTTCCTTGGTTTACAGTGTCTTCATGATTCCAAGAAATAATGGACAATTAAACGGCCTTGTCTTCTCCCTCAAAAACTTTTATGTTTCTGTATAGATTCCAACACAGTTTGCAAGACTGGCAAAAATATGATATTTAAATTGGGAGATCATGTTAGTGGTGAACTCTATATTGAGAGCTGGAATTCTGCCTTGGTTTTTCTGGAAGGAAACATACAAATTCTCAGCATCCTACAGCAGGAATTTCATTGAGCAAGGATGTCAAAGGGGCTTAGATTGAGAAGACATCTCCAAAACCTCTTTCTGAGAATTTTTTACTAATCTCTTTGCATAATAAACATTTACCAGATACATACATTTTCCCACCTGATTATTGGCCAAAGGCAGGCTAAAACAGAGAACGGATGCCGCGGTAAGCAACAGCAGCTCAAATGGATGGTACTGGGTAATTGAGTAATTGATTAATTAAGAAATGTTTACTAAGTGCCTACTGTGTGTCAGGCACTGTGCTAAGTGCTAAAGTTTACCCATGTAACCTAAGTAATATTCTATTAGCCTGCTTTCCAACATAAATTAGAATAAGCTCGAGAAAAATCATATTAATTCCAATTTCTTTGAGAAAATGACTTTGTCTACCTTTTTATTTAACATAGTTTATTCTAAGACTCTCTAACCACTTGAAAGTGTTTATTTAAGCCATTAACACTGATCATGGGGGCTTTATTATATCAGTATAGTCCAGTGTGGCCTTAAATCCACTCACACCGGCAGCTTGGCCCACAAACATGGTACTCATATAATACCTGCACTTTCGTCTCTTTCTCGTTTGGCTCATTCATTTCCAACCTACAATCATGCTGGAATTTGAGGTGGGTGGGGTGTCCCATGGCAGTGATCATGGAGCTACTTCCCAATTTTCAGGGTCTTTGGAGTAACTCTGGCAAATACTCTCCTTCATGAGCATTCTTGTTGTTGTTGTTGGGTTTCGGCTGTGTCCAAGGCTGTGACCTTATTTGGGGTAATCTTAGCAAAGATACTGGAATGGTTTGCCATTTCCTTCTCCAGCTCATTTTACAGATTAGGAACTGAGGCAAACAGGGTTAATAGTTTTTTTTTAAATTTAAACAATATTTATATTTTGGGGGGGGCAATCAGGGTTAGATGACTTGCCCAGGGTCACAGGGCTAGTAAGTGTCTGAAGCTAGACTTGAACTCAGGTTTTCCTGGGCCCTATCTACACCACCTAGCCATTCAAGAATTGGTATAGGGAACTGTGGTTTTTTGTTTCGTTTTTTAATTTTAATTTTTGGAGGCAATCTGGGTTAAGTAACTTGCCCAGGGTCACACAGCTAGTAAGTGTCTGAGGCTGGATTTAAACTCAGGTCCTCCTGACTCCAGAGCTGACACTCTATCCACTGAGCTGCCTAGTTGTCCTGGTACACTTTCCATTTGTATAAAATCAGTGATAATGACACCATTAACTCAAACATAAAATGTTTATTCATTAGAGGGCAAGAGCAGGGCCACACGCTCTAATCAATACCCAAAGTATCCATGCAGCTGGGAGAGAGGTAGAAGTAAAGACATAGTTACAGAAGTGGTTTAGTGTAGCCATTCCCCGAAAAGATCAAGGGCCTCTATCAGATAACACTAGCACACAGGAGGGCTGCTAGCACAGATTCACTCTCGATCTGGTCAGACAGGAAAGACAGCATCAAAGGGGTTAATAATAAGCTTTATTCTAGTCTAGTTTTCTCTAACACAGTTTTGCTGACAATAAGCACAAACTCCTACAGGATTCCTTAATCACCCAGCTCGCTGGGGCTGGCGAGAAGGAGGCAGCAACTACCCCTACATCATCTATGGGGTCACAACTTGTGTATTCCCCTAAGTCCCCTCAAGCCTCAATGGGAGCAGGTTGAGGCACACACAGGTTCCTCCCTCCCAAGCCTTGATGGGGGCCAGTCAAGGCACACAGCATTCCAGCTTGTGCATTCAACCCCAAAAGGTTCCCCAGCTCACTGACCACTGACCACCTACCTTATAGGGCAACAGACAAAGAAGGCACGTTGCCGGCAATAGCAGTGGATGTTTACAATTTCAGCACATATGTTTATATTATTTATCATTATATAATGCTGCGCAAGCGTGGTGGAGATGTTTTGAACCATGAACCTGGGAAATAGAGATTGTTATGGCCATGGGTCCTGGGAAACTGAACTCTAAGAAAGAATTACAAAAATCCACCTTACACACACTAAAATCCACCTTACTTACACTAAAATTCACCTTACTGATAGCATTATGGCCTAGAGTCTAGAACAATGAGTTGCCCCCATGCACATGTATTTTCTCATTCATATATTCCCCTCTCTCTGTTTTTATGTCTCTGTGTCTCTGTCTCTCTCTATATACACATACACAAGCATAGCTTCCCCTACTGCTCCCCTCCTCTTAAACTATAAAAGGGAAGAAAAGGCAACATAGGAACTCCTGAGAATTCCTACCTACGCTAACTCTATCATCACCTCCAGGCTGAGAGAGGAAAGTATCTGGCAGTTCTTCAGCCAAGAGCCCTGCACTTGTAGCAGGTACTGAGCCTTTCTGGCTTCAGTTAGCTCTCCCAGCTGATATACCTTTTCTCCAGCCAATCAGTTCACAAGCAAAGCGATGCCTCCATTTCAATCAACACAGCTAAAGAGTCTGCCTAATCATTCCATTCTGGTCAACTTTAGCATTCTATTTTCTGTAAGCAGCTCCTCTTGACTTCTTCTGTGTTTTCTGTCCCTAGTTCCTTCTGGTTCCCCCATTCTGTCCCTAGTTCCCTCTGTTTCCTCCATCTTTTGTCATCAGGTAATATCCATCTTCCAACAGCCTCAAATCAAGGCCCCTTCATCCCTAAATTATGAAGTGAAATAAAAAATCCACTTTTCTGTCAGGAAACTCGTAATTATACAAGAACTTACAGAATTGTCCCACCATCCTTGTTTGTTTAATTTATAATTTAGTTTCAACTTTCAAAAGCCTGAAAATAGTGATATGTAAATGAGCACTATTTATGTAAATAATGCACTATTTATTGCTTCTTTCAAACAGGTCCTCACAGTATAACTATTTGAGGGTCGATTCTCTTGCAGGCACAAATGGTCTGTGTCTCTACTCAGGCATTCTTACCTGAGGGACCCTGTTTTCTCTCAAGCAGGTTTTTTCAGCATCCCTTACACAAATGTTCTTTTGCTTCCCCTTTCAGCAATCAAAATGTCCACAAAAAGCGACCTTACATAAGCAGAGAATGTACAGTAAATACTGAAATGATAAAACATACTTACAAATTATCAATCTTTTCCTCTCTACCTAACTGATAGAGCCCTGCTTTATCTTCTCTTGGAAGTGATTATTATTTCTTTTGAAACTGCCAAGCTCATAAAATTGTAGAATCACAGTCCTGGAAGAAAGCACCACGATTAAGGGGAAAGCATGGTGGATTTGGAATCGGAGGACCTTGGTTTGAATCCCAGATCTGGAACTTACTGTTTGTGTTATGTGGGTAAATCATTTATCTGGGCCCCAGTTTCCTCATTTATCAAATGAGAGGACCAAAATAGATGGCCTTGGAGGTCTCTCTTACTTTAAATCTTTAATCTTATAATCTGGCCTATATTTTTTTATTGTTGTCCATTAGCTGTTCTTCAGTCATGTCCAACTATTCATGACTCTGTTTGGGGTTTTCTCTAGAAAGATACTGGAATGATCGCCATTTCTTCCTCTAGTTCCTTCTACAGATGAGGAAACTGAGGCAAATGGGGGTAAGTGTCACGCAGCTAGTAAATGTCTTAAGCTGGAGTTGAACTCAGATCTTACTGATTCCAGGCCAAGCGCTTTATCCATTATGCCATCTAGCTGCCCTATGATCTGGCCCATACGCTTCCTTCTACAGATGAGGAAACTGAGGTTAAAATACTTAACCTATAATCCTTTTTACTGAGTGCTGAATCTAGCAGTACTCTGTAAATAAGCATTTGGTCCATGAATGAAAAGCAGATCTAACTTTCTCCATCTATAAAACAAATGTGTTAGGCTCGGTTAGCTCTAAAGATTTTTTCCTAGTTTAAAAGTTCAATAAATTTATGAATGTTAAAACTCAACTGGAAATAACTAGAACTTTGAGACAAGACCTAGACTGGCACATCTTTACTGCTCTGATTTGTCACCTTGAAGAAAGTTCAAGTGAGCTTTTAATGCTGAATAAACAATATTGAGGGTGATAATACTCTCAACTTCAGTGGCTTTTACTTGTTGCAGGAGTGATAAAGGTGACTGGTTTGGGGGCGTTAGAGAGGTGTGCCTATTTCTAAATAGCAAACTCTTCCTTTTTTTGTTGTTCAGTCATTTTCAGTTGTGTCTCACTCTTTGTGACCCCATTTGGTTTGGTTTTTTTTGGCAGAGACACTGGAGTGATTTGCTGTTTCCTTTTCTAGCATTTCACAGTTGAGGAAAATGAGGTAAATAGGGTGAAGTGACTTGCCCAGGGTCACACAGCTAGTAAGAGTCTCAGGCTGGATTTGAACTCAGGAAGATCAGTCTTCCTGACTCCAGGACTGGCACTTTATCCACCGCACCACCATAGATATTGTTCTGTCTTTGCATGTTTGCCCTTCCCCTAAAACTTACCCTTGAGGGTTTTTTCTGGAGAAATTAGCAACTGGGTCAAAAGGTCTTGAAGGTATGGGATTAGCCTTCATTGTCAAGGCAGTCCATGGCTAAGGTCAGGTGTGCTTGAGAAGTGCAAGAAGAATTTGCGGCTTTTGACAAGTTAATGTTTTGGCTGGTAAATACCCTGGGAGACATGTTGGTTTCTAGGACACATCCTAAATTAGGTTGAAAGGGAAGTACAAATCAGAGCTGATGGGTTTTCTGCCTTCTAATACATGGGCTCCTGAAAAGAGACACTGCTTTGTCTGGGCTGTCCTCTAAAATAATATTCATATTTCCCGTATAAACTGTGCTGATTTTACCCTTTACCCCCCACTGCTCACTAAGTGAAGAACACAGCTCATCGATATCAGCTTCCTAGGGTTCTGTCATCTTCTTAAAGTGCTAACAATTAGTTTGTTTAGCACCTTTGCGATGTATTACAAACACCAGAGCATGATCTAATTAAATTTACAAAAGTTGTTACCTTCTGATACTGGAAAGACTAATTATTCTGTCAATCCTTGATCATATAATTACACTGTGGCATGCTGTTATTTTTAAATGATCTGGGACCCATTCTGCCCTTGAATACATGGCTTCCATGTAAACTCCAGCTCAATGTTTGTCCCCTGTAGACACGACTAATTGTAGCTAAATTTTAGTTTGATGATAGGAGGTTCTATAGAACATGCCTTCTGGTTACTCTCCAAGAACGAGGATTGGCTGTATCTGCTCCTCAGGGGTTCCAGGTTGTCTTGAGGTGTTCGGGATTCTTTTTTTTTTTTAACTGCTAAAAGCTTGACTTTCACTGGCTGTGTTCTCTTTGTTAGGAATCAGTGTTTAGCACCCTTTAACTACTTAACACTGATTAGCATTTACAAAGGAATATTTATTTTGAAGATATAGAAAGAACAAAGTATAAACATTTCCTCTTACACCTCTGGGATATACTTTCCCCTCTAACACCTTGGTTTCTGGAGGAAGCAGCTCAACTTAGTTCCGTTCTTGCATAGTATTAGTCCCAACAAGTTCACAACCCATTGCTACTAGATGAGTCCTTGTTTCTCTACCACCAGGCTGGGGTGCCAAAGGTCACTCCTGAAGGTCACTCTTTGCTTCTTAGGACATTGTTGCTGAACTGCCTGTGAAAACCGTACCCTGGAATGTTGTGATACAGGAGCACCCTGCTAATTTTTTGGAGCTCAAAAGATCAGATGCTCCAATCTCCACCTAAAATGGAAAAGAACAAATGCAGAGACCAAGGACCAAAGTCTGTTTCCTGGGGCATGAGACCTCTCTGGGGAGAAGGACAGGAGGCCTGTCTCCTTTCAGCATTATCTCTAACTGGATCCTTTGAGTAACAGAGTCAAATTGTGAGTGTAGCAGCCCAAAGTCCAAGGCTGAGCCTGGCTGGCCTTTTTAAATGCCTCTGAAGCCTCTTGAAAAACCTATACCATATCACCCGGTCGGCTGACTGGGAACCAGCTACAGAAGGTCTACACATAGTTCTGTCCTGCGTTATCACAATTCTCACAGAAGACTCCTCAACCTCTCCATGTGAAGAAACACCATCTGAGGTCTCTGATCATGTGCCAGATACTCATTAAAAGTAGTATAGGGGAAAAGAGCACTGGAATGTAAATCAATTAATCTGGGTTCTATTACTGGTTCATTCATTTACTAGCCGCGTGGCATTGAGCAACTCACTTATTCTCTCTGAGCCTCAGCCAATCAGCCTCAACCCATCCCTCTGTGCCATCTTCTGTAGATTAGAGTTGGACAAACCCATCCTTACTGTTCCTTCTGGCTCTAATGTTCTATACATCTATGTTTCCAACTGTAATTCAGTCTATAATGAATATGCCAACTTCATTTTAGGAGAGGACTATATCTGAAAATGTTCACAGCTTGTGTGACATTCTCAGAAATGTGGAAAGATGGAGGTAGAGTGAGAAGAGTCCTGTGCATTTAAGCCATACACTCTTGCATTCTCCTTCTGTTTGTCACTGGAGTTCCTTGGTGACAAATCCTAGATTTCCCTTGTCAGAATTCTTGCCTCTTTCTCCTGCTCCCCATGGACAGATTGCCATGGTTACATCCTGGCTTTGAACTCGTCCAGCTTCAGCCTCAGCATGACCTAGAAACTGTGCCCAAGGCCCCCACAGGAAGCCAACATCCTCCCATATCCTATCCCATAGTTCCGGAAATAAATTGGCTTATGCTGTTTGTGTAGGATATTAGACTTGCATTATTGTATGTCACACGTAGTTGAATATATCTCCAAATCTTGACTGACCCAAACTTTCATCTGTTAAGATGTTTGTTCCATTCATTCAGATTACAACCCTGTAGCCAGAATGGCCTTTGTTTTCTTTGAATGACTCAGCTTACCTCATTGAGCCTCTGGACACTGTGGCTTGCTCTTCCGGGGCAGGAGGCCCGGGGAGCATGCCGGGAAGCAGGACCAGAACTTCCTGTGTGATGAGTCATGGGGCTGGCTGAGGGGAGGTGTTAATGTCTATGCTAGGGGGAGGGGCCAACTCAGGAACCAATCGGCCCTGGTCATTTGGGCGGAGCTTGATGATGTCAAAAACCCTATAAGAGGGGAGAGGACAGCTTGAAGATTCCTCTTTTCCTTTTCCGGTTGGAGCCAGCGACAGTTACGACAGTTACGTCAGTTACAGCGACCGTTACATCGTCAGTTTCAGTTGCAGCTTCAGTTACAGACACAGACACAGCTGAGGCAGGAGCTGCCAGTAGCAGAGCTGATCTACGGGAGGAAGCTGAACAAAGACTTCAGTCCAGTGGGTAATCTTATTACCATAAAGGGGGAAACATGATTTTGCTTTACGCAATCATGTTTCTCTGTAGCCTCCTGGTTACTCTTTCAAGGCGTACTTATTGGGCCTGGAAGATTATGATCAACATATCAAAATGGGGCTTCTGGTTCATGGGTTGGTTACTGTGGAGCCTAAATAAATGTTTTGATTCTTCTGCCTTCTACTTTGAGAGTTTCTTATATCCGGCGGTTCCGAACCTTTCAGACATGTTTATGATCCTCTTTGAGATTATAAACTCTGCCCTCCTCATACATTTGGCGTCATGAACAGGATCGCTAGGTATAAGATCTCTATTTAGAAGCAGAACAATTTCAGAGGAAGAGATGAATATCCCAGGATGGGAGGATCCATTTTATTCCTCCCTAGCAAAAGAATTGGCTAAAAAAGCTGGACCCTGTGAAAACTGGGAACCAAGGCTACGGAGAGGAGATCCTAGGGATTTGGAAAAGTGTTTACGAGAAGTTGGGATTCAGTCAGGGGCATCACTATCTAGGCAAAGCTGGATAGTGTTATCAGCCTACTGGCTAGTATACGAAAGATTGAGATTAAGTGAAAGACATGGGGGCACTCCTACCCCACAGGAAGAAGAGGAATCTCAGATAGCAGGAGACCAAACTGACTCAAATGAGAACTTTTCTATTAATGTGGCTAAGAGCAACAGGAGACCAAAAAAGCCCAGAGTGCATTTCAACCCAGCCCAGAAAGAGCCTGACTGCCTGCTTCGTCCTAGCCATGGTGGCAGAGGAAGTGAGTGGGGAGAGAATGAGACAATGTTAGGGGCTGAGGCACAAAACACTACTGGGGTTCAGGATGTGCCTCACACAGAGAATAGGAGATGGTTAAATGATCAGACAAGGGCTCGACCCATACAAAGGAGGAAGACAGAAACCCGAGGTGAAGATTCAGTTACAAGGGAAATTCAGGAAGATTTCTCACCGCAAGAGGTCACAGATATTTTGAGTAGATTCAGCCAAAGAATAGGAGAACCATTGATATCTTGGATGGTAAGACTCAGTGATCAAGGGGCCGGTGGAATATCAGTAGATGGGACAGACTGCATGAGATTCATAGGTATCAGCCATGATCCTCTAGTTCAACAAGCTTTTAGGGAACATCATCAGCAAGGAGATGGTGATAGCGGGACTACTCTGTTGGCATTAGCCGCTGTGGGATGCAATAAGAGATATGCTACTGATTCTATGTGGCCCACTGAGCACAGACCCTGGTATTCACTTAGAGATTGTATCATGAGACTAAAGGAGGAGGTAATGAAGACTGCCATTATGACAGGAACTGCAGACAAATATTACAATGATTCAATGGAACTGCCTCATAGGAATTTAATAATTAGGACAGCTCCCCCTGCTTATAAACAACTAATTTTGAATTTATTACTTGGAGAAGTAGGGAGCCGTCTTACAACAGTGATAAATAAGATTTTACAGTTATATGACTTAGGTGACTGGGGAAGGGATAGATCTCCTCAAGAGAGAAGGGTGAATAACCAGCAAACTTGGCGCCAAAGGAGAGTAACAAGGAAAGAAATGTTTACTGCTTTATTGAGAGCAGGAGTAGGTTTTGAAATGATAGATGGAATTCCAACCAATGAATTATATAGAATGTACAGAGATAAAGGCCTTGATAACAGGAGAGATAGGGAAATCAGAACTGCTCCTGCAAATGCTACAGATGTTGAACCTTCATACCCAAGTGAATCACATGAAAGGGAATACTAGGGAACAGGCCAGGCCCCAGCCCAAATTAAGGAAATACACAGGCTGGATTGTAGACCTCACATTAACTTGACCATATATTGGAAAAATGGGTCAAGTACGGTAACTGAGGCATTAATAGATACTGGGGCCGAGGCCACCCTTATTTATGGAAATCCAGACAAGTTCAGCCATGGAACTCCTATTACCATCACAGGACTAGGAGGGACTGAAATATCAGCCAGGCAAGTTAAATTAATGATGAAAATTGGACGGTTGCCCAAGAAAGAATATAGTGTGGTTATTGTGCCTATTCCTGAATACATCATTGGAATAGACATTTTGAAGGGTATGACCTTAAATTTACCTGAAGGGAAATACCAATTTGCTGTGAGGAAAATAGGCATTAATGCAGTCTTAGTGGGGAAAATCAAGATGGATCCAATCACTTTGCCCGAACCTTCTGAAGTAATTACTTTGAGGCAATATCGTGTGCCAGGTGGGCAAGATGAAATTGCCAACACTATAAGAGAATGTGTTGAGGCAGGAGTGTTAGTCCCTACAACTACTCAATGGAACAACCCTGTCTGGCCAGTCCGAAAGTCAGATGGAACATGGAGGATGACAGTAGATTATAGACAGCTGAACAAAGTGACTCCTCCCTTGTATGCTGCTGTCCCAGACACGGTTACTTTAATAGAGAGAATACAAAAACATGAAGGGACTTGGTATGCAGTTATTGATTTGGCCAATGCCTTCTTTACAATCCCAATAGACCCCAAGCAATGGAATCAGTTTGCTTTTACTTGGCAAGGCCGACAGTATACATTTACACGCCTGCCACAAGGATATATTCATAGCCCAACTATTTGCCACAGGATTGTAGCTGAACATTTGGATGAATTAAAGTTACCTGGTGTACAGCTTACACATTACATAGATGACATCATGATACAGGGAAAGAATATAAAGGAGGTGGAGGAGAGTTTAGCATTATTAATTGACCATATGAAAAGCAAAGGATGGGAAATCAACCCCGCAAAGGTTCAAGGGCCAGCTCAAACTGTAAAATTCTTGGGGATACAGTGGAATAGAGGACTGCGAGAAATTCTCCCACAAGCTCGACAAAAAATCCAGGATTTTCCCACCCCTACCAATAAGAAAGAGGCCCAAAAGTTCATAGGGCTGTTTGGTTATTGGAGACACCACATCCCACATTTGGGACAGATTTTAAAACCCTTGTATAAAGTCACCAGAAAGAAATATCAATTTGACTGGGGACTTGAACAAAGTAGAGCTTTTGAGGAAGCAAAGGCTGCTATTCAATTAGCTCTAGACTTATGGCCTATGCAAAATGGGCCAGTGGAGTTACAAGTGACTGTACAAGATGACTATGCAAATTGGAGTCTGTGGCAAAAACAACAAAGCCGAAGTGTACCTTTAGGCTTTTGGTCAAGGAAACTGCCCTCATCTGGAGTGCAATATACACCTTTTGAGAAGCAGCTGTTAGCTGCATATTGGGCTTTAGTAGAAACTGAGCAACTAACTCTGGGTCATGAAGTGGTATTAAGGCCTGGAATTCCAATTATGACTTGGGTAATGAGTACCCCAGCTTCTCACAGAATTGGACATGCACAAGAGGCAAGCATAATCAAATGGAAGTGGTATATTCAGAATAGGTCCAGAGCAGGCAAAAATGGAGTTTCTGCTCTACATGAATCTGTGGCGAACATTGATACTGAGAGCAATGAAAAGCCCCTTGAATCTAAGCAACAGATGATACCATCCTTAGTGAAATGGAATAATGGATATGACGGACTAAATGAAGAACAGAAGAAACATGCTTGGTTTACTGATGGGACAGCAAAATATTTAGGACAGAAGAGACATTGGAAAGCAGTAGCCTATAACCCCTGTACAAGGAGAACTTTGGAAAGTTCTGGGATAGGTGGAAGTAGCCAATATGCTGAACTGATGGCAGTGCATCAGGCCATCAGAGCAGAGAAAGGAGGACAGTGTCATATATTTACTGACTCGTGGGCGGTAGCTAATGGATTAGCTACGTGGATGCCTATATGGAGGAATCAGAATTGGGAGATTCATGGCAAACAAGTTTGGGGTAAAGAGTTATGGGAAAATATATGGGACATGTCTTTGGTTACAGATCTGTCAGTTTTTCATGTTGATGCTCATGCAACCCTGACCACACCAGAACGTGAGTACAATGCACATGCGGATCGACTAGCAAAGATTGCTACTGAATGTATTGTCCCTACTCCGACTCCAACTGATGACCCAGCCTTAGCAAGATGGGTCCACCAGACTGCTGGCCATTTAGGGGTCCAGGCCACCCATCGATGGGCACAGGATCGAGGTATCAGTATTTCTCATGCGTTGTTAAAACAAATAACAGAGGAGTGTTGTATATGCCAATTAGAAAAAGAACGAACTCTTCCTAGGATAGTTACTGGAGAAATAGCAAGGGGAAAAGTTCCAGCCCAAATTTGGCAGATAGATTATATTGGCCCACTACCCCAGGATAAAGGATGTAAATATGTATGTACGTGTGTTGACACCTATTCCGGTGTACTAGTGGCTTGTCCTTATAAAGACGCAACTCAGAAAAACACCTGCAAAACTCTAGATATTGTAAGTTTATATTATGGAACCCCAATGCAGATTCAAAGTGACAATGGGTCACATTTCAAGGGCAAAGAAGTGAAAAGATATTGTGTGTTGAATAATATAGAATGGATATATCATATTCCATATTACCCACAAGCATCTGGGCTAATTGAAAGAATGAATGGATTGTTGAAAGAACAGCTGAGAAAATTAAGCTCAAATAATTCATATCGACATTGGAAGGATAATTTGTCTATCGCCTTACGTAATTTGAATAATAGACCCTTAGGGGGGAGTACACCTCTAGCCAGAATGATGACCCCAAATCTGCAGATCAGAGAACAGCAAACATGTGAGATCCAAAACATTGAATTTTGGACTGTGAGGGAAGATGTCCCACTACCAAGTCCAGGAACACCTGGTTCAGCAGGATATGATTTACATTGTATAGAGAATTTTAGGTTAAATAGGAAAGAGATAAGAAAAACCCCTACTGGAGTATGTATGAGAATCCCCAAGAATCATCTTGGATGGATATTACCTAAACCAGGATTAGCGGCTCAAGGAATACATGTATTGGCTGGAGTGATAGATTCTAATTATCAAAAAGAAATTGTTGTGACACTCCAGAATATGGGTAAAAAACCTGTACAATTTTGTAGAAATGATAGGATGGTTCAAGTCATTATTATCCCCTGTGAAAAAATACCCTTTGTGAAAACTGACCCTCCTCCCAAAATAACTACTAGAGGGGCAAAAGGGTCTTGCTCCATTGATAGAATAAAGTCAGGAGCTAAGGTATGGGTAAAACGGAAGCCAGATGATATTCCAAAGGCTGCAGAAGTTATAGCCCATGGGAAGGACAACACTGTAACAGTTGTCTATTCAGGGGAAAATAATTACCAAATCGTACCCCTGAACCATATATTTTACCGTGAATAGGTTATAATAATAGATTCACAGACTATTCTTTTTGTCCTTTGTTTTGGCTAACCTTGTTGCTAGTTTTGTTTCCTTCAGGCTTAAGCACCCTGCACTTTCCGGTGACTGCCTAAGCATGTAGCATTCTTGGAATTCCTGCCAGCTCGTTAAAGAAATGACCTCTGGAATGGGACTTTTTGGGGGCAGGGCCATCTCTACATCCAATTTCAGCATGAAGAAGCTATGGAAAATGAGACCTTCACCCCTCACCCCAAGATTTTGAGCCCCAATCGTTCAAGGGGGGTGGAAATGATGATAGTGTTCTGTTTACTTATTTTGTGTTATCCTTGCTGTGTTGTTTTATTGTTATGATATTATTGATCCTATGTAATGGATACAAGGATTTAGGGGTGGATCGCATTTGAATCGTTAACCAATGTTTGGGAATGTCACTGAATGATATGTTTTGCTTTATAATGAATGATATGTTTTAGTTTCCTTTGTAATTGGATCACAATGTATGTTCTAGGATACATGGCTGATTAGATTATGTATCCTATAACAAGGGGTGGAGTGTAGCCAGAATGGCCTTTGTTTTCTTTGAATGACTCAGCTTACCTCATTGAGCCTCTGGACACTGTGGCTTGCTCTTCCGGGGCAGGAGGCCCGGGGAGCATGCCGGGAAGCAGGACCAGAACTTCCTGTGTGATGAGTCATGGGGCTGGCTGAGGGGAGGTGTTAATGTCTATGCTAGGGGGAGGGGCCAACTCAGGAACCAATCGGCCCTGGTCATTTGGGCGGAGCTTGATGATGTCAAAAACCCTATAAGAGGGGAGAGGACAGCTTGAAGATTCCTCTTTTCCTTTTCCGGTTGGAGCCAGCGACAGTTACGACAGTTACGTCAGTTACAGCGACCGTTACATCGTCAGTTTCAGTTGCAGCTTCAGTTACAGACACAGACACAGCTGAGGCAGGAGCTGCCAGTAGCAGAGCTGATCTACGGGAGGAAGCTGAACAAAGACTTCAGTCCAGTGGGTAATCTTATTACCATAAAGGGGGAAACATGATTTTGCTTTACGCAATCATGTTTCTCTGTAGCCTCCTGGTTACTCTTTCAAGGCGTACTTATTGGGCCTGGAAGATTATGATCAACATATCAAAATGGGGCTTCTGGTTCATGGGTTGGTTACTGTGGAGCCTAAATAAATGTTTTGATTCTTCTGCCTTCTACTTTGAGAGTTTCTTATATCCGGCGGTTCCGAACCTTTCAGACATGTTTATGATCCTCTTTGAGATTATAAACTCTGCCCTCCTCATACAAACCCCTATCTGCCTTATTAGATAGTTAAATGAATCGCTATGTCTGTAAAAAATAAATATACTTCATGGTCATCCTTCTGGTGCTGTTCCCTTATTGAATTTAGCCAGGCTTATCTTTTATCAACAGATATAGAGTGTTCAAACCTTTCCAGCTTGGTAGGAAATGCCAAAACTGCTTTGTGAGTCAGTAAGTCAGTCAGAAAGCTTTTTATTAAGTACCTACTATGTGTCATGTATTGTATTAAGTGCTGGGAATACAAAGAAAGATAAAAAACGGTTCCTGTTCTTAGTTGGTGGACTTAAAAAAAATATGGAAAGACTTGGACCTATGAAGGAAGATGTTATCCACTTAAGAAAACAGAGGACAAGCAAATATAGTACAGTCTTACATAGATGTATATAAATGTGTATGTCTATATGTGAGTATGATTATATCTAAGTATATGTATGTGCATGTGTATATGAGCATATATGTTTGTGCCTATATGTATGTGTTTAAATATGCATGTGTATGTATGTGTATATGTATGTATACATGCATATGCATACTTACACACCTATACTTGTATATATATATATACCCATACCTATGCATACATACACATATGCATATATGTATGTGCATACATATATATACATACATGCGTGTGTACTTAACTGTAGACTTCTTGGGGGAGGGGAAGAGGAAGGGGGAAAAAGAACAAAGTAAAAAGTACACAGCAGAGAACAAAAGAAAACTTACAACGAAGCAAAGAAAGATGGGCAGCTCTGGACATAACGTGTACTATTAATTATATGGGCTTTCTTGAAATGGAAGTTTATGGCTATATATTTTGAGTCTTCTCTTATGTTCTGCTTTTCTTTTTCTTGTCTTATTTTTTATTTTTTTCTTTTCTTATTTTCTATTTAAGTTTATAATATGTTTGTTTTTCTTATTGTGTATTTGAGTTTAAAATAAATTAATAAAAAAAGAAACTGCAATAAAAAACAATCCCTATTCTCAAGTTCACAGTCTAATGGCGACAACATGCAAACTACTGTGTACAAACAAGATATATATACATATATGTATGTGTGTGTATGTGTGTGTGTATATATATATATATGTATATGTATATGATAAAATGCAGATAATCAGCAGAAGAAAGTCAATAGCATTAAGGGGGATTGGAAAATGCTTCTGGTAGAAGATAGGATTTTTTAGCTGCAGCTTGAAGGAAACCAGAGAATCCTGGAGGTAAACATGAGGAATAAGAGTATTCTGGGCATGAAGAACAGTCAGTGAAAATTCTCAAATAGAGGTGTCAGAGAATCTAGGGGGAGGAATAGAAAGGAGATCATTATCAGTGGATTGTAGAGTTTGTAGGGGGTAAGTTGTAAGAAGATTGGAAAGGTAGGAGGGGACCAGATTATAAAGGGCTTTGAATGCCAACCAGGACTTTGTATTTAATCCTGGAGTTACTAGGGAGCCACTATACTTTATTGAATGAGGCAGGAGGGCGACATGGTCAGATATGGGTTTTAAGAAGATCAATTTGACAGCTGAGCGTAGGATAAATTGGAGCAAGAGAGACTTGAAGCAGGGAGATCAACTGTCAGCCAATTGCAAAAGTTCAGGTATGATGTAATGAGAGGCTGAAATAGGGTACTAGCAATGACAGAAGAGAGAAGGGGAGATCCAAGGGATCCCTCTGAGTTCCTAGGGCACCTTCTCAACACAGTGACCTTAGGATAAAGTCAACAAAATTAAAAGCAATCATATTCATTGTCTAATATCCACAGGCCATGGGAAAGCACAACACCATGATTCTAGCTGTGTTCTTTGTTGACACTATATATTTAACAATTTTGATACTAGACTAGACTGCTGAAGGGAAAAGACCCTGTCTTTATAAACCTCCTAGTGCTCTAGAGTACCGTGGATATAGGTGGAATTTTATAATTTAAGTAACAGTGTAGTAGGTGGTATCTAACTATATGTTCTGACTGATTGTGGAGGATTTTAAAAATTGGATTCCTAGAGGCAACAGGCAACAGAGAGCCTTGGTAGAATCTTGACCATGGTATTGATATAGTTAGATCTATGCCTTATAGAAATTATTTTGGGAGCTATATAGAGGATAGATTGGATGAAGGAAAGACTAGAAAGAGCAAAAACAATTAGGAAACTATTACAGGTGAGAGGTCATAAGGGCTAGAAATAGGGTTTTGGCAGTCTGAGTAGAAAAGGGAGTTGGATATAAGAGATATTTTAAAAGTAGAAGTGTGTGTGTGTGTGTGTATGTGTGTGTGTGTGTGTGAGAGAGAGAGAGAGAGAGAGAGAGAGAGAGACAGAGAGAGAGAGAGAGAGAGGCAGACAGACAGAGACAAGGAAACAGAGAGAGGTAGAAGATTTGAAGAAAAGGGTGATGAATGGATGGTAGCAACTTAAACAGAATCAAAGAAATTTAAAGAAGAGTCAACTTTTTTGGGGGGGGGAAATAAAAAATAATGAGTCTTGTGGGTTCTTTTTAGTTTGTTTTTAATATGTGAAGCCAACGAGAGTTTCAAGTATTAAGTGTCTAAAAGAGATTTAGCAACAAGGACCTGGAGTTCAGGAGATACTTGAGGGCTGGATAGATTTGAATGTCATCTGGGTGCAGATGATAATTGGATCCATAGGAATGGATGAAAACACTGAGGGAATGTGGAGAAAGAATAGGGGCCGGGATACCGTCTTGGGGGACATAGATGCTTAGCTGGCAGGAGATAGGTGATGATCTAGAAAATGATACACAGAGAGAGAGAGTTCTGATAGAAGAATCAGTAGAAGAAAGACTACAGGAAAAATGAATGGTAAAGTCAAATTGAAACAGTACTGAGAAAAGGCCATGGAATTCAGCAGTTGAGAGATTGTTGGTAACTTTGGAAATAAACAACAATAATAATCTTTTTCTAAGAGTTTGACTATGAAATGGAGAAGAGCTTTAGGTCAATCGAAGGAGTTATAAGGATGAGAGAGGGTGCAGTGAAGGTTTCGTAAAGATAGGGGAGACCTAGGCCTTTTCTTGGAAGTGAAGAAGTAGACAAGAAAATTCTGAAGATTAGACAGAAAAAAAAGAATGATCCAAGGGACAAAGTCCTAGTAGAGGTAGGAAGGGATACAGTCAAGGGCATAGAGAAAGGAGCTAGTCACCTATGTGTTCGACACAGGAATAATGGAGTAGAGAACAGGGATATGACATAGAGGGTTTTGCAGATCTGGAGGCAGCTCATGGTAAATGGCTTCATTTATCTGAGAAAGTAGAAAGCAAAGTCCTCAGTTTAGAGGAAGTAAGAGCAGTTTCCGGGGTCTTGATAAGAAAAAAAGAAGATTTGGAACAGCCCCTGAAGAGAGTATGATAGAGTCAATTAATAAAGAAGGAGATAATTGTCATGCAACAATAAAGTCCTAATGGAGGTCAAATAGTATTAATCTGCAGAGGGAAGATAGTGGGGTTGTGTGAATAAATAAGTGAACTTTAGTTTGAGCTATGACTGGAAACATATAATATCAATATCTAATTACTAAAATGTAGCATTATTTTAATAGCCATATTCTAAAAGAATCATTAGTTTATATCTTCACTCTATTGAAATGGGAACATCAAAAGATGACTGTTTAATTCTTAAACTACTTTCTATCGATTTGGCTTAAACTCTTCATGCCTATATTTTTCTCCCCACACCTTTCAATGACAGATATTGACACTTTTTATAGGTTTTTCCTCTGAAAACCCTAGATTTTATTTTGAAGAATATCTCTACTTCAGCACCAGAAAGCAAATAGATTACTTAGTTGTTAAATAATCTTAATGAGGTGTCAAAAATAGAAAAATATTCTGAGTGTTCTGCAAGGTCTTCAAGTAATGAAACATTGATTTTTTTAAACTCCTAAAGAATATATGTGAAGTAAATGAAAAATAGTTATTGGGTTCCAAGGAAGCAATCTATTTTCAGTAGCTTAATTTCTTGTTTTAAAAATCTTTATAGGATCTGTACCTTCATTGGTTGTTTATTTTTGGGGGGACTGTATGATTGGATAGAGCTCTGAAGATGGTTCCCTCCTTAAAGTAGTCCTTGACTGAGGAATATAGCCAGTATCACCTTGGATCCATAGAGGTTACACTTTAGGAAGAGTAATTACTTGATTATTTGGGAAGAACTCTGTGATGCATTTTGTAAAATGCCAGTGCTTTAACCAATATACTAATTTCTTCAATGTTGGCATGTATATACTCATTAATCCTTTTGTATTCATTTCAGTTATTATTGTTATTTTTAATGCAGCTGGATTATAGATAGTTTAAGTGTACTTTTCTATGTTGATTTTTTAAATTTATTTTTATTTTTAGTTTACGACAGATGGTTCTACATAATTTTGAGTTCCAGATTTTCTCCCCTCCCTCCCCCCTCCCTCCCCAAGACGGCATGGAATCTCCTATAACTACCATGACTGACTTTGCATTGAATTAATTTATACACTAGTCGAGTTGT
This sequence comes from Trichosurus vulpecula, assembly GCF_011100635.1. Taxonomy (NCBI): domain Eukaryota; kingdom Metazoa; phylum Chordata; class Mammalia; order Diprotodontia; family Phalangeridae; genus Trichosurus; species Trichosurus vulpecula. Next base: position 199,842,015 of record NC_050574.1, on the reverse strand, counting down.
GGAGAAGAATTATGACCAATGGAATGAATAATGAGAAAGAAGAAACAGAACAAAAAAAAACAACCCAAAAACAAAAACAAAAGAGAAGCGAAAAAGGCGAGCATGAAGTGCACCTCAATCTGCATTCAAACTTCATAGTTCTTTCTCTGGATGTAGACAGCATTCTCCATCGTGAGTCCTTTGGAGTTGTGCCTGCACCTTGTGTTACTGAGAAGAGCAAAGTCTGTCAGGGTTGGTCCTCACGGAATCCATACATCTGTGGTTGTGTACAGTGTTCTCCTGGCTCTGCTCCGCTCACTCAGCATTATGTTGTGTAGGTTTTTCCAGGTTGTTATGAAGTCCATATCATCCCCATTTCTTATGGCACAATAATATTCCATCACCTTCATATACCACAGCTTGTTCAGCCATTCCCCAATTGATGGGCATCTATGTTGATTTAAAGTTACATCCATGCAGACTCAGTCTCTTCGGACTTGGTGGATATTCCAAGACAAACAGGATTGACCACATTTTTAGTGCTAACCAGGCCCTTTGTCTTCATATGGAGAGATGCTATGTTCTTGTTGGGCAACCTTTGTATAATATGGCTACTTCCTTTTATTAACTGTTGAATGACCCAGAAATCAGGCACAGTCCGTGACAGTTGGTGGGTGGGACTAAAAGTACACTTTAATATGACTAAGCATGATATCCAATCCTTTCTCTCTAATATAGATATTAATACAGATACAATTTTACAATCCATTATTATGAAATACATTATTATCATTATTAGATAAGCTTTATTTTGGTTTACTTTCTATTTAAGTACTGGGAGGGAAACTAGCTGTAACATTCTGGAAAAATTCTTTAGGCCTAGAACAAGTATTTACATAATGTGATATGGAAGATGAGATAATGGAAAGAAAATTGGCCACTAAGTCAGAAAAAACTGTATTCAAGTCTTAATTCTGTCATTGACTAACCATGTGATTGTAAGCCTCAGTCTCCTCATATGTAAAAAGCAGATAATAGTACTTGTACTGCCTCACCCATTTGTTTTAAGGGAAAGGCTACATAAATTGAGCCATTAATATATACCCATCAGAGAAAGATCTCTTTTTTTGAAGGTCTGTTCTTTTCTGAGCCTTCTGTGTGTGTGATGCACACACACACACACACACACACACACACACACACACACACACAAACACACATACACATACATACACTTTTTTTCCCTGTAAGGGCATTTTAAAATTAGTTGCCTTTAGTTTAAAAGTTAGTTTCTTGTTTTTTTTCCTCCCTATAAACAGCAGTCCCATAACAATGAATACATTTTAAATCTTGTACTATATTTCTGTGAGTCTGAGTCTATGAGATAAATTAAAGAAATTAATATAGGTGAATTTCTTGTCTTGACTCTAATGTAGAATAATGACCTACTATTTCCCTCAATATCAGCATGCAGTATAAGATAAGAGACTGATTATTTGGAGAGTGATTGGTAGGTAGAGGTACAGATTTGGGGGGTATTTGTAAAGGTGAAGATTGAAGACCTGAAAGTGATTGGGATTGCTTTGTGAGAGAAGAAAGAGTGCCAAAGGCCCTTTATTTGAGGGACCTCAAAGAGGTGGCAGAGGAGAAGCCATCAAAGTAGATGGAGAAAAATTAGTAAGAGTGTCAGGTCAAAGAACTATGACAGGGCCAAGTAGCAAGAGGAAGAATGGGTATTAAGAAGGTGGGTTGGCCAACCATGTTAAAGGCTGCTGAAATATGAAGGATGATAAGGACAGACCAAAAGCTCTTTGGATTTGGTGAAAAATGGTCATTGGTGAACTTAGAGAATATAGTTTTCAGAAGGGTGGTTAGGTATGGTATTCAGATGCTAAGCCACTAAAGAGTGAGGACATCAGGAGACTGAAGCAACAAGTAGAGATTATTCTTTCTAAAAGTTTGACAAGTGAAAGGAAAAGAGAGATGAGACAATAGCTTGACAAGGTGTTGGGTGCATATACATATATATTATGAATGATATAAGGTATATAATATAATACTAATATCATATCATACATACAAGGCATGTAAAATTACATATTTTTGATATCCCAGAATCAGACCATTTACTTCCTCCATTCCCATTTTTTAAATCTAATTTCATATTCATGAAAGTGTGCATGGTCAGTGAACCTCTGTTATTCATTTTGACAAGACTTTACAAATGCACTAGATTTCCTTTTCTTATTTCAGGTAAATCAAAATCTTTTCTCTTTTCTGACATCTTATATGAAACAGTTTTTATGACTAGGGTATGAAAACTTGAAAATAGAGGGCTTATGGTAGAAACACACGAGGAAGCTTAGAGATGACAGAGCAAATGTGCAATGAGGATAAACAACACACATTTCAAGTAACTGTACCACAGTGATAACCTGAACTCAGAGGTGCCTACTGTGTTACTGCCAAGAAGGGACTCTATCAAATCTATATCACAGTTACAATTATTCAAGAGCCATCACTTCTACATAGGCTAGTTAAGTACATTTCTGATTTTCCCCCATGTAATCATGGAATCAATTTAAGCAAATGGGTTGGTTTTTTGTTTGTTTCTAATATGCTAGACTAGGTATTTGGAGACCTTGGTTCTGATTTTAACCAGTTTCGTGACCTTCAGAAAATGATCTAACCTGCTTTCATTTTCTTTTTTCTTTCTTTTTCCTTTTTTCTTTCCTTTCTTTTTCTTTTCTTTTTCTTCCTCTTGTTCTTGTTCTTATTTTTGTTCTTGGTCTTGTTCTTCTTGTTCTTGTATTTGTTCTTGTTCTTGTTCTTCTTGGTCTTGTTCTTCTTGTTCTTGTATTTCTTCTTCTTCTTCTTCTTCTTCTTCTTCTTCTTCTTCTTCTTCTTCTTCCTCTTCTTCTTCTTCTTCTTCTTCTTCTTCTTCTTCTTCTTCTTCTTCTTCTTCTTCTTCTTCTTCTTCTTCTTCTTCTTCTTCTTCTTCTTCTTCTTCTTCTTCTTCTTCTTCTTCTTCTTCGTGTCCCTACCTCTCCTGGGCCACATATAGATCTGATTCCAATACAGAAGAGCATAGTAGTTTGAACATCCTCCATTTTTCCCCTGAACTGACCTAGTTTACCCCTTCTTAGACATCCCGGTAGATCCCAGATCCTAGGGGAACCCTACATTGTTGCTGTGTTTAGTATAGACACTTGATCAGCTTGGATCCTCCTGCAGCTCAGAATTCCCAAACTCAGGCCACCCAGTGTCCTCCCCTTCCTCCAACAGGAGGAATCATGTCTGTGTGCCACCACGCCTGTTTCATTTACCTCATGTGTAAAATGATGGCCTTCTCCCAGATGATCTTCAAGATTCCTTCCAGCTCCAGCATTCTGTAAGGTTTTTGCATTGGTTCCATAGTCCTTAACTGTCACCTCCACAATGTAACGGAGGTTTCCTGTATGAAATGATCCTTTGTAGGACGTATTACAAGAAACAGATCAAAAATGACTCATAACAATTCAAACTCAGACCTGTGAGGCCCATAGGATTTCAATAAAATATGAAGATCTGAGTAGGGGTGGGAGATAATTTATGTAAATTAAAAAAAGTATGTACTACTCTTAAAGATAGCTTTATTTAATTGTTTACTGATCTTATATAATCCCCCCCCCTGCCCCTGCCATAATTGTGCAACTGAATAATAACAATTTAATTGTTTGTGTGATTTCGGTTAGAAAGTAAGAAAAACTTCCAAAAATGCATATTTTTTTTTGCAAAAATTGCTGGGAAAACTAGAAAGCGATTTGGTGGAAACCACACATAGACCAACATCTCACACTGTACCAAGATGAGCTCAAAATGAGTATATGATTTAGACATAAAAGCTGTTATAATAAGCAAATTAGGGGACCATGGAAAAAAATTACCTGTCATATCTATGGATAAGAAAAGAGTACATGATGAAACAAGAAATAGAGAGGATTATGGGAGGTAAAATAAATAATTTTCATTACATACAATTAAAACTTTTTTGAACAAACAAAATCAATATAGCCAAACTTAGAAGATAAACAGGGTGGGGGGGGTGAGGGGGCAGGAATTACATCAAGTTTCGAATTTTTCTGACAAAGTTCTCATTTCTCTAATATATAGAAAACTAAATTATAAATTATAGAGAACCAAAATTATAAAAATAGGTGCCATTCCCCAATTGAAAAATTGTCAAAGAATATAAATAGTCATCTTTCAGAGGAAGAAATAAAAGATATCAATAGTTATATAAAAAAAATTCTCTAAATCCTTAGTAATTAGAGAAATGCAAATTAAAACAAATTAAAACAACTCTGAGATTAGTACCTTACACATCTCAGATTGGCTAAGGTGGAAGAAAAGGAAAATGGCAAATGCTAGAGAGAATGTAGAAGAAAATTGTTACACTAATACGGTGTTGGGGGAGCTGTGAACTGATTTGACTGTTCTGGAGAACATTTTGGAACTATGCCTATAGGGCTGTAAAACTCCGCATATCCTTGGACCCAGTAATACTACTACTAGGTCTATATCTCAAAGGGATCAAAGGAAAAGGAAAAGGATCCTTATGTACAAGAAATATTTATAGCACCTTTTTTGTGGCAAAGAATTAGAAATTGAGGTGATGCCTATCAATTGGGGAACAGCTGAACAGGTTGTGGTATGTGATTGTAATGGAATACATTGTTCTATAAGAAATGAGGAGTAGGATGGTTTCAGAAAAACCTGTGAAGAGTTGTATAGGAGCTGATGCAAAACGGAAGTAAGCAGAACTAGGAGAAAGCGTACACAGTAACGGCAATATTATACAGTGATCAGCTGTGAAAGATTTAGCTATTCTCATAAATACAATGATCCACTATACTTCCAAAGGACTCATGATTTTAAAAAAATGCTATCCACTTCCAGCAAGAGAACTGATGAATTCTGAGTCCAGTTTGAAGCATATTCTTTTTCTTACTTTTAAAATGCAATGTGTGATTATATATACATACGTACATATATATGTATATATACAGTAGATATTATATTTCTTGCTTTCTCAGTGGGTGGAGGAGGAGTTGAAGGGTAGAAGAGACTTTGCTACATAAAATCCAAAATAAAAATAAAATAAAAAGAATGAACTTGGAAAAATAAGTTTCTTATCCTTGCAACTAGAATTAACACTTTGCAAAGATGTTATGGAGGGAATTACTGCTCAGGGATGGGTTGGAAAATGCTTTTAAAGGTTCATTCAATTGGTATCAGAGAATTCTGTCAGTGATTATGGCCTAGAAAGGATATATTATTAGGAAAAATGTATAGATTGTATAGTCTTTCCACAAGAATGGGGACATTGTTTTTCTGACTCTAATAATACTTGTGGAGCTGCTTAGGCAGAACTTAACCCTTCAAAAACAATTAGTCTGGAGCAGAAAGTCTTCATAGGGGAGTTTGGAGGGAGTAGCAAGGATTTTCTAACCCTAGGTGAATCAGAGGCTTGGGACAGAGACTTTGCTCCTTGTAAGTAAGAAAAGGTTTAAAGACTAACCAACTAGCTGTGGTCTCTTCTGTATAATTTTTTTCTATTATGAAGGTATCTTTCTTTTGGAAATATATTTTCCTGTGAGGATAAAAAGTTTCCAACAGTTAGAGATGTGTGCTGCATGATGATGAGTAATTTGTCTTGGTTGGTGGGGGAGGAATTACCTACTAGTGGAGGAGTTGCCCCTCACCTTGTGCTATGCTTGTACTGCTATCACGAGGCTAGTGTGTGTATCAAATTAGATAATAAATATAAAGTACTTTGTCAGCTTTCATATGCTTTATGAATAACTTAATAAGAGATAGTGTGGTGATTCAGGAAAAAGAGAGCTCAACCTGGTGTCAGGAGACATTCAAATTATGCTTTCATTACTAGCTATAGGACTACAGACAAGTCATTTTACCTGCCCTGAGTCTTAACTTCCTCATCTGTAAACTGAGGAAAATAACATTTTTTTTTTTTTACCTATATCGTAGGCTTACTGTAAGTATCAAACATGATAACATAGTTATAGTCCATTGTAAACTTGAGGCACTATGTGATTGCTAGTAATTTATTTACAAATTTGGCAATTCATTAAGTTCCTCCTTTCCTAAAAATAAATTTTATTTAAATCTTTTGTTTTTCTATCACCTAGATTTTCCCCTGTACCCTTTCTTTCCCTCTTCCCAGGGAGTCATATTTTTTTAAAAGAATTTTTTGAAAAAGAAGAGACTAAAACATTCTCCAAAACCAATAAATACATTAGAAAAAAAAATCTGAGGTTATATGCCATGCTCAGCATCACTGAACATTCCTCTTCCCTCAATGAATACCTTTTATGAAGGAGCAAGGTGAAATATATGTATCGAATTTCTTCTATGTTTAAAGCACAGGGGATACAAAGAAAATTTCCTCCACTGATGCTGGTGGCACCTTTTCTGCAACTTCTACTCCTACAGAGCCACCTACAGCACTGGGTGACACAAGGTGAGTTTGACATCATTGCACTTGAAAAAGTCATGCTGGCTTTTAGTGATCACTGCTTCCCTTTCTAAAAGCTTACATATAGCCCCGCAATAATGTGTCCTAGAATTTTGCCAGAAATAGAAGCCAAATTTACTGATCTTTACTTTTTTTTTAACTCCTCTTTTCATTTTCAAAAATTAGGTCATTTGCTCTCCTCCAGTCCTGTGGCACCACTCATCTTCTTTCAGATGGAGATAATTCTTTGCAAACAAACACACACACACACACACACACAAACACACACATGCTCGTATATACACATTCACACATACAGGATTGGGTTCTTTTGACCAAAGAGGCCAAGCATATTCCCATCATTTCAAGAGTCTTTAATAGAGTTTCATCAGGTCATTATCTTTATTCTACAGGTACAACAGCTTTCTGGGATTGCCTTATAACATACATTGGCAGAAGGAGATAGATGAAGATAGAAAGAAAAAAAAATACATGTGTAATATGAAAAACAACATACTTTTATGGAAAGAACATTGGATTTAAAGTGAGAATACTTGGGTTTGAATCCCATCTCTAACAGATGTGAGAGAAATTATTATTTCTCTCATATTAATAACCAATTATTAAATTAGAACTAAGGTTTTTTCCCTTTCTACTTTCTCATTCAGAAATCAGCCCCAGTAGGTAATTCAGGAAGCTTTGAAGTGCAGGGCTGATAATGAGAGGGAAAACTCAGATCCATTCAAAAGGAAAAAAAATTTTAGTTTAGGTGAATCAATTTCCTTTTTTGTCTAGATTACCCTAGACAGAGTGTTATGGGTAAAGGATAAGTCTCTTTGACCAGGGGTAGGGTCAATCAGTAAGTGAAAGATCTTTCTTGCCCAGTGAATAGACCTTAGGTGGAGCTAACAAAGAGAGACCTGATTAAAGGTAGGCCCACACCCTTTCACTAACTAGTTGTGAGGCCCGAAGCCCCCAGGCTAGTTAGGCCTAGAGACATGAAACCCCCAGGGCCCTAAGGGGAGTTGCTAAGACCAGAACCAAATGGTATGCGCACTGAGTTCTAATCAATCATGAATTCAGCCAGAGACCTGAGTTCTAGCCAATCAGATGCTGGTTAGGACTGTATAAAATAAAAAGAGAGCCCAGAACTGGGAGCAGTGGAACAGGGAGCAGCAGGATTCAGAACCAGACATCAAGAAGACATTGAGGCAGCAGACTTGAAGGAGAGCCAGCATCAAGAGAGACTGCAGGGTGAAGAGTGCAGAACAAGAGAGAATTGTGGAGATCAAGGAACTCGGAGTCAGCAGAGCTGCAGTAGAGAGTGCTGAGTTAGGATTAGTGAGTGGCTTTTTATAGGAAGGACCTAGAAGTGGAGGTAAGTTACAGGATGGCTTGGCTCCTTGCTATAATACTTTGTTATAATTTCCTTGTTACTATGTTGAGGTAGGCTTACCGGTTTTGTAATATGATTGCTATTATATAGAATTGGAATTATTGGTCCTGGGATTGGATTTTCTTTTGCCTAAATAAATGTTATACTTCTTCTGCCTTCTATCTAGAGAATTTCTTATACTTTGTGATTTCGAACCATTCAAGCATGCCTATGGTCATCTTTGAGATTATTAGTCTTGCCTTACACTATAACAGGACTGAGTGATCACTCACATCCCCCAGACCCTCATTATTATAACCTTACCTCTCATTATAATCTTCATTCTCCCAAAACTTATTAACCAATCAGAGCTGATTTCCACCTTTAGGTGCACCCCCTTTTCCAGAGGCTTCATGAATATTCAAGTTTCCACAAGTTAGGCCTCTTTGATTGTTGAGAGAATAAATGAGCCCTTTTTGTTGACTACTTGCCAGCTGTAGTTGATAAAATTGACTATAGTTTACCTACAAACTCAGTCTCTCAGAAATCTTTACTCACCACAAATACTAGTTGTGTGACTTATAGGCAAGTTATTTAATTCTTCTGAGTCTCAGTTTCCTCGTGTCTTAAATGTGTATAATAGTATACATACTCCATAACTCACAAGATTGTTCTGAGAAAAGCACATTGTGATCTACAAAATGCTTTGTAAATGTGAGCCTTTAGTATCCTTAAGAGCTAATAAAAAGAGATAAGTTGATCCTTTAACTGTAGGTATTTTTCTAGAAGTATGGAAGACCAACTGAGATACTGATGGCCCTCAGCCCATGCAACATTTGTTATGGGCACCCCATTGATCGTGTTCTATCTGATACATCTACCCCTTTCTGGTGAAAACATTTACTTCAGAAAGCAGCACAAGAAATACATGCTGATCACCCTTGAGAAGTTTTGAAGGCATCCCTCCCCTTCATCTCCTTCCCCATCAAAAAGTCCCATATGCCACAAACAGAAGAATGGAATCATGTAAACCAGTCTTCCACTAAATTCATCATTATGGTCTAAAGGACACCTGCGCTCTCTACTAAAGCTAATGATCTATGGGAGGGCATGGATAGATCATTTCTTCTTAGAAAAGATCTGTGAGCTCAATATGAGTAAGTAGTGTGATACGGTAACCAAAAGAATTAATGTGAGTGACACCAGTAAGAAAGGCATTTTTGTTGTTGCTGTTTAGCCACTTCAGTTGTGCCTGACTCTCCGTGACCCCATTTGGGGTTTCCTTGGCAGAGACATTGGAGTGATTTGCCATTTCCTTCGCCAGCTCATTTTACGGATGTGAAAACTGAGGCAAACTGAGTTAAGTGACTTGCCCAGGGTTACACAGCTAGTGTCTGAGGCCAGATTTGAACATTGGAAGGTGAGTCTTCCTGATTCCAGGCCTGGCACTCTATCCACTGTACCATCTAGCTGCCCAAGAGGGGCATAGCTTCCAGGAAAAGGAGGATGGTCTGCCCTCATCAGATGTCAAATAGAGTATTGAATTCAGTTTTCAGCTTCATCATTTAAGAAAGCTATTGTTAACCTGGAGAGTTCCCAGAGGAGGGCAATGAGGACAGTAAAGGGCCTTGAGCCCATGTCATATGAGAATCAGTTGAGGGAACTGGGACAATTTAGATTGGGGAAAAACTGACTCAGGAGAGACAAGTATTTGAATGGTTCTCAAGTTAAGGAGCAACTAAAATTGTTTTCTTTGGCTCCAGAGGGGAGAACCAGGAGGACCAGGTGAAAGCTGCAAAGAGGTAAATTTAGGTTAAATGTCAGGAAAAACTAGCTAATAATTAGAAGTGTCCAACAGTGGAATGAGCTGCCTAGGGAGGGAGTGGGTTCCTCATGGCCTTCAAGCAGAAGGTGAATGACAGCTTGCATGTGACTCTACGTGCAGCTCCCTCAGAGCTCCTATATCATAATGAGTAGTTCTCACAAGAGACATTTTTAGGGAAAGGGGTTGACCTTAGAAGCATAGTAGAAATGCATCTTTAATGGTGCATTGAATTTTTACTAACCTTTTGGGCCTAATGGGGGAAAATATTATGCTCTATATTCATACTCCTAGAGGAATGTGCAGTGCAGGACCAGGTCTTGTAGCATTTTAGATTTAGAGTCACAAGGAGGACTGAAAGGAAATCTTTATTCCCATATCCCATCTTATTATAGAATTCTAGATTTAGAGTTAGAGAGAAGCTCATAGTCTTTCTGGGTCCAACCCCCTCCTTTTAAGATGACAAAATCAAGGCCTAGGGAGGTTATATAACTTGCCTGAGGTATTATAGAAATTAAGTGTGACAGGTAGGCTATAAACCAGGAAGTGTGACTCCAGATTCAGTGTTCTTTCTACTGGACTATGTTATTCTTTGAAAGAAGATTCCATAGCTTTAATGCCAAATGAAAAGCATTCTCAGAAGTTGTAATGTTAATGGCATATGAAGATCCTCCCCATCCATTAGTAGGCCTATGTGACCTGCTTTGAGCTCTAGCCCAACTCACAGCTGTGATACATCCTGAACCACAGAGCCCATTGAGGGAGAAACTTGCTTAGGGGAAGCTTGCTTGTAGGAGCACCTTTTGCTAATTTCTAGTTAGGCACTGAGTCACAAGGGTTGTGATACTTCTGGCTCTGAAAAATGTATATATACTGAGTTGTTATTTTGCTTTGGGGGTTCACTTATGAGAAGGATCTTTTGATTCCCTGGTTGAGACTCTGAGTAGCCATATGTTCAGAACTTTCTGACTGCTCAGATGTAAAGGCTCTCTCGATCCAGTGGTGTATGTAAAGTGCATAGCAATATTGCTTTGGTTCAAGCAGTTAAGAGCCCTGTCTATTGGTCTTTATGCTAATTTCTCTGCTTGTATTTTCTTTGACGTTCAGGGTGCTGACCCTTCCCCCGATCTAGTGAATATAATTAGATTGTTGGCCCCTTTAAAGTTGCTTTCCTTTAAAAGCAAGTCAAAGAACCTGTGCTAGCAGGACATCCTGGGTATGCTAGGATGCTTGCTGTTACAGAAGTGACCATGCTTTCCTCTTCTTTCCTTCCTGTCCCCCCAAAAAAGAGCCTATCCACAGATCCAGAAGGCTTCAAGGTAATAAAGATGAGATCTGCTTAAAGTACTCCCTTGAATGTTTTTTAAATACTAGAATTTAAGTAGTACACATTTTGTAAAGGGATTCCTATATACCCCTAAAGTTAGGGGATCAGTTATTCACTGGATGACTAGGAATCAAGAGCTCTAACTGTATCAATATCCAGGATAGCCTATGACACAGAATGTTTTGATATATAGGGGGAAGGGGAAGGGAATCTGCATTTATATAGTGCCTAGCGTGAGCCAGGCTCTGTGTTAAGTGCTTTTCAAATATTTTGTCACTTTATCCTCACTACAATGCTGGGAGGTAGATGCTGTTACTAAACCCATTTTATAGTTGAATAAAACTAGGACAAACAAAAATTATTAAATGACTTGCGTGTGATCACCCAGCTAGTGAATATCAGATTTGAACTTGGATCTTCCTGATCCCTTGGGCCAGTGCATTGTCCACTGCCACCTCACTGCTTTGATGGAGAAGGCCCCTTTGAAAGAGGCAATGGATAAGGCATACATGCTCTTAGAAATTTGTCTTGACATGATAAATAACACATTTCTATTACTTTTCAATACCATTGTCCCCTAGCCCCCATACAATCTTTCTAGATAATAAAAAAGTGTAGACATACAAAAACATCACACTCATCATACATGACATCATATGCCTCATTGTGCACCTATAGTCAGTCACCTGTATTCGGGGAGAATGCATGGAATCATAATCATCAGTCTTCTGGAGTCAAGACCAATCATAGCAGTTAACCGAATGTGATATCTCTGAGCCTTGCTTTCTTCATAGTATTATGGTTACCATAACCATTGTTCTCTTGATTCTGCTAAATTTACTCAGCCTCAGTTCATATAGATCTTCCCAATTTTTCCAAATTTCTTATGTTTATTACTTTTTACCGTATGATATTATTCCATTACACTCTAAAATGCTCCATTCATTCATTACCTAATCAATGGGTACATATTATGCCATGATAAGTATTGATATAAATATTTTGGTATATATTGGATGTTACCTTCAATTTTTTACTTCTTTGGTGTTAAGTGAAGGGGTTCTCATCAATCTTTTGTCAATGATTTTTTTCTTTGTTCATCAGAGTTTAAACTGAGATGGGCATTTAAATCATAGTGACAAGGTACATTCATCTAACATGAACAGATGAGTGGTAGCGAAGTATGAAGAATATTTAGTATTCTCATCTTAAAACATAAAAAAGGGAATGTGAAGAAGACAAACAGGAATATGCCGTACAAAAGATTGCTGACATGTGGACTTAGTTAAGAGGAAAGAAAATTATTTAAATCAGTCCACAAAGTAAGTGGTTCAAGAAGGGCATCTGAAACAGGGAAGAAAGGAATGAAACACAAAATAACAGTAGCATTTAAATCAACCAGCCTGACCGAAGGATGTAATAGAAGCAAGAGATCTTGACCTGGTCTTCAAAAATTGGTGTTCTTAAATATTATCATAAAATAATGCACAATTCAATATGTTATTCTGATATTTCTATAGATATCTGAGTATTGAAAAGTTACCTGTCAGAACAAATGATTCAACAGGTGTACCCCAGATTTGCTTCCTGTGGCTGAGTCAACATGGGTCCAACTGGTCGCAAAAATTCGGACAACCACTTCTTGATTATACATGTTTTACTATGCCACTCCTAATCCCTTCCTCCCCTTCCCTCTCATGAACATGCACATGATCCCAGGAAGAAGCATTAGCATGGTCATATGCAAAAGCAGGAAACCTGTTATGAATTTAGAACAGTAGAGCAATAAACCTGTAAGTACCTGGAAACATCTTAAATAATCCCTTTCTTTTTACCTATGACATAAGGTAAAGGATCTTTGATGATAATGATATTTAGTGTTCCCTCTTTGTATGTGGTGTGTTAATAACTAGAAATAACACCTCATGCTGAATGAATTCAATTGACCTAATGTTGAAGTTTAATTTCCACTCTGCATTTTTTCTTGGGCAGGATCAGTGGTATGCTAAGTGGAACAGATACTTAGGTGACATGAAGAGACATTGAAAATCCTTCCTATCTCACAATATTTCCCTCTTTGATTATGATTTTTCCTTTTTAACACCTCTGACATACCTCTTGCACTTCTCTTCTCTGAAACTGCCGTATCCCTGATGTAGTCCCTTATCTCCTCCCACCTGGAGAACTGCAATAGCCCGGCTGGTAATTTCCCTGCCATAAGTCTCTCCCCCAGCCTCCAATTCGTCCTTCACTCAGCTGCCAAAATGATTATCCTAAAGTGCAGATCTGACTATTGTTACCTCCTCCCCACTCAGTAAATTCCAGTGGTTCCCTATCACCTCTAGGATCAAATATAAAATCCTGTTTGTCATTCAAAGCCCCTTATAAACCAGCACCCCCCGCACTTTTCTAGTCTTCTTACACCTCACATCCTCTCACCTTCCCAGTACTCCTTGATGCAGCAACATTGGCCTTTTTACTATTCTTTAACAAAGACCCTCCATCTCCTGACTCAGGACATTTCACCACTTCTTTGCTCACTTCTTTGACCCCTTATTCTCTTATCACTCACTCCATTAGTTATACATTTCACATTATTGGATTAGAAGAGTGCAGGATACAATAGCCTTAGCCATAACAAATAATCATAAAATGGGGCTCCACTGGCCTGCCACACAAAATTCTGAGCCCCAAATATGTCTGTTGTAGCTGAAAGTATTTAAGAGGGGAAGTACTTATGGTATTGTTCTGGTATTTACTCCATTTAGAGGGAGAGAGCATGAAATGACAGCTGAGGTGTCTAAAGGGATAATAATGTAGGGATAGTAATAAAATCATAATAATAAAAAGCAGTTACAGTGGGATAGTCTGTAGAACAAAGAGTATTTAGTGAAAAAAGAATCCCAGAAGGAATCTAGCCTTTCATAAATGTAGATTTCGGTCTCTTGGAAAGACCCACTTTAGGATTATTTTTTAAAAAATATTTATGTAGAACTTTTCTATATCAAAATGAAATACCAAACTTTGAGTGATTCCATCCAAACACTAGTCAAAGGTTTGGGGAAGAGTATTAGAGAAATGATAAATTAGGGGAGATTCCCTAGCAAGGGACATTATCTTTTGGACTGATATCCAGGGACTATGTGGCTAAGACAGTTCTGCTAACAGACAGCTTGGCTTCTTATCCCCGTTCCTCCCTTGACCCCACATCAGTGCCGATCCACAGATTGTTGCTAGATAGGCAAATATGTGGCTACTGTGGTGACCAGCTGCTTCCCAGGGTGGCTAAGTAGAACCCTGGTAGCCTTGAAGTGTCCTCACTCTTTGCTCATCTAGAGGGCTAATCACTTGTTCCCTCTCTTATGAAAAGGAATGGGTTGAGCCAAATGATACTTTTCCATGACGTCAGTGGAACATATGGAAGAAGTTCCTCTAATCTTGTAATATTTGAAAAATAACCAAAAATGTGGTTGTATTTATTATTTTTTTTCTGAAATCTGTATCTAATTTATAGAAGGAACCTTTTTAAAAAATCAACATAGTTGGTAGATAATCCTATGAGAAATAACACAGCAAGGTGTTTTATGTGCACTTTAAATTTTGCAAACCACTTTACGGTTTGCAAAACAGTTTACCTGTACTATCCCATGTGAATATCACAACAATCAAATATTATTCCCATTTTTTGAACGAAGATACTGAGACAGAGTTAGTGATTGTCAAGCAGAATTCACGCCCAAGTCTCACTTTCATGCTCTATCTTCTCTACCGTACTTATTCCTCCAATATATTCCCCCAAATTCTTGGTTCTTCTGAGTTGGATGAGTCTGCAGACTATTCCATCACTCTATTTAACATTTGGCTTTTTATTCTGTTCTTAACACCTTTATCATCATAACCCCAGCAGATGATAAAGCCAAAGTCTCACATGCCTTTCTCTAGAGTACTGGACCATTTATATGCCTCTAGGGGGGGACTGTACTGAAAAGAAAGAGTTCTTTTGCTTGGGAAATATGCATGTGCCAAGATTTGTAAATATCTTATAATCACTTAAATTTCATTGAAGAATGAAATAACAAAGGAATTTGACAAATGAAATAGACCTAGACTGTGACTTTCACAAGATCAGGGAAGAATTAGACTGTAATTTATTTGTTCTCAAGATTTATATTGATTTGGATGGTTTTTCCCCCAGCTGAATATATAGTATTCTCAGTTGTAAACAATATCCAATTATAGTGCTCATTAAATGTAAGTCTATATGGTCCATGCACTGCAATGGATACTATTTTTTCTCCAGGACTCTAGATTCTGTGTGTAGACAGAACAGCTTGACTAGGAAACAGGTCATGACTTTCTTAGTGGGGCAACATTTTCACAGTAGCCCTCTGGCATAAAGAGCCAACCACTGAATTTCCCTATCTGTCACACCAAAGGGACTTTGTAAACTGCAGCCCCTTGCCATTGGCTCTCAATATATGACATCCATCCCATTTTGTAAGCGATATTCTTTTTAACGCATGGCAGTGAAGCACTTGTCTCATTCTTATTCAGAGAAAGGATGTCTGCACGTCTAACTTCCATTTTTTTTTCTGTTTCTCAACATTATCTTCTGGTTTCCTTTCTAAGTAAAGTAGCATCAAAAATGAGTGACATAAACATGATAAATAACTTAGCTTCATTTTGTACTAAACATTTATCTATTATTCAGCAAATGAAAACAGAAAGGGGGTAATGCAACAGGACTATTGATGCCATAATCACCTGGTAAATTATATTGCACTAAGTTCTATGGTGTTTTATTTCCTGAGTAGCTTCATATTAATAATGATGTAAGTCCATTACAAATCACAACTAGTGGTTATTTATAAATGTTATAACAACACCAACAAAAAAGCTTTAAGTGGGAAATTCATGGCTGACACCATGACTTAACTTTTAGTTTGTAATGGGATTTCAGAGGATCAAAGCAAATGACCACCTTTGATCCCAGAGGTCTGACGATGAAGCTTACTACCCACGTCTTGATAGAGAGTTCATGGTCTCAAGATGTAGAATGAGATATACATTTTTGGATAAAGCCAATGTGAGAATTTGTTTTGCTTAATTGCATTTGTTACAAGACCTTTGCATTTTTCCCTTTTCCCCCCCCCCTTAATTTTGGGAGGGGCTAGGAGGCCAAGGGAGAGATAAAAATAGGTATAATCCTCCCAAAATAAAGAAAACAAGGTCATTTAGTCACCTTTTTTTTAATGGAGATAATAAAAAAACAGAAAGAAGGACAGAAAGGAAGTCAAACAAGGTAACTTTGAAAGCTACAGGTTGGATGTTATTATAAACATGAAAAAGCAAACTCTACATAATGCAGATCTGCCTTTCAGCACAATACTCTTTTTCTATTCACCTCTGTATATGCAAATACCCATTCTATTTTCTATTTGTTAAGATCATGATAAAAATAGAAATCAATAATAATATGTAAAAGAGAATAGTAGCAGCATTTTATTGTGTTTAGGAATAAAAGTTCCTAATGTGACAGAAACATAGAATTTTGAGCATTTTGCAGAGTGATTCTAGTAGAATGTGAGGTCCTTGAACACAGATGGTGCAGTCTTTGCACTTTGAACACTTAGCACAGTGCCTGGCACATAGAAAGTGCTTCACAAGTCTTTATTGAATTGAGTTGCATGAACTCTGCTTCTCTTTGTCTTTCTAATTGATTGAAATTGTGATGTGAACTATTTACCTGTCAAATTGTCTCGTCAGGCCTATAATGCAATGAAGTTTAGCGAAGACTGTAAGCAGCTGCCTCAAGATTATTCAAACTATTTCCTCTCTCCAAACTGACCTGTTTTAATATGGGATTTGGGCCCAAACCATACAAGTAAACAATATTCTCTGAGGAGTGTTTATATTTGTGTTGTTTCCATATAATATACATATATATGTATATATACGTACATGTATTCCATAAGCATTGTTTATGTTTCAATTTAGAAAGTTCTATGAAATTTTTTGTGCTATGATTATAGCTGATTTAACAGGCCGTGCCTTCCATTATGGATTTCAATATTTCCTCCAATTGCTCTTCATTAGGATCACTGTGGACAGAAGAAAAATGGAGGCTATGTTTAATCGGTTCCCTGATGGCAGTGAAATCATTCCACTTAGTGTAATATTTTGATTAGAATTCAGAAAGGTTCAAGATGGCTCAGGAAAAATAGAATCACTGGCTAAATAATTAAGAGAACATTTTTCTTAGTTGCCACCTACACATGCTGCACGTGCTTGTGCAAAGAAGATGGGATTTCCCTGGATTTTCTGACATTGTGGCCTCTTGAAAGAGTCCTTCTAGTGAAAGCGCAAACAGGAGGTGCAAAAACAGGAAGACTTCTAGTAATTTTTTTTTAAAAATGGGCTTACCTCTGGAATGCTAATTGAAGGGTTAGGCTGACTGGGTATTCAGAAAGTAAAATCCCTAAAGAATAAAAACTAAGGCAACTCACATGTATATGTATATTATATATATTAGGTATGTTTGTATTTTCATATGTAAAATATATATAACATTAGCATATATTAGATATATAAAATACAATATATATTAGTGTATGTACATATGTATATATAGATATATACATATGAACATATATGCATATATATATGTATGTGTCTGTGTCTGTGTATGTGTGTGTGTATTCCAAACCTTTAATTTCTTTTTTCCCCTTATTTGGCAGGGAGTGGAGGAGATATGTATGGGAGTCTAGGAGTAAGATAGGAATAGGGTATACCCCTAAAAGAAAGAAAAGAAAATCCTTTTTTAATGGAGAGAAAAGAACAAAAGGAAGGACAGAAAAGGAGCCATTTAGCATATGGGGACTTCCAGAAAGAAAACTCTCTTACACCAAGGTAGCTCAGTAACTTCTGCAACATAATAGTCTGAAAGAGTTTCCTGGATCCCTGGGCTAATGGCACAGAGAAGACAGTAATTGTCCTCCCTAGCTACAGCACCACCCCTCTATCCACTCTACCATGCTGCCTCTCACGTATGTATGTGTCTAGCTACATGGGCATATGTGTATTATTATATGTATGTTTATAAAGCCAAATCATGGTTATGCAAAGGAACACACTAATCATCTTTTTGACATACACTAATATTTTCAGATCATAATATAAAGTTGGGAGGTCTACCAATTCAACCCTCTCATCTTGTATATTTGTGGAAACTGAGGCCCACAGAAGACAAATCAGTTGCCCAAGGGCCCCCATGTGACAAAGCCAGGAGTCGAATCTAGGTCCTCTGACTTTAAATCTAGCCCTCTTTCCACACTACCATGCTCTCTCCTCAAGATGGCTTCATTCCTCTTAATCAAATGTACTCTTACCTTGCCATAAAAGATACCATAGTGGACTGAAAGAGTTAAAAACTTATCTAAGCTAGGACTTCTTTTCTGAAGGCACAAGTCCAAAAGCACACGTCCTTTTTTTTTCATTGAATATGGTACTCATGAATGTAGCCAGCTGTCATCTTTGATCAAAGAAGAAGATGAAGTTTGCCTTCCCTGTTCTCCTCAGCTATGCCCCAGGTCATGAGTCCTCCATTCTGTTTTAAGGCAAACATCATTTATAAAAGCCTTCTTATTTAATTTTATTTGCAATTTCTAAATTCACTATAAACATATTGCAGAGCACAAGGTGTTCATAATACCTTTAATGCCCATCCCTTCATTCTTCTATCTTCCTCCTTTCTCCTCTTTTCCCTTAGATATTATGCATGCCACGTAGGAAATGGTAACAATAAAAACTGCATTTCATTTTGACGAAATGCAGCCAAAAAAGAGAATAGCAGAGAAAAAGAGAGGGACCAATCACATCTATTGAGTTAGAGGTTGAGTGGGTTGATGAAATAGAGAGAAGTGAGAGGAATATAAACAGATGCAATGAAGTAGAAATGCAAAAGGAGAGAGAGACAGAGACAGAGACAGAGAGAGAGAAAAAGAGAGAGAGAGAGAGAGAGAGAGAGAGAGAGAGACGGCCTGAGAACCTTCCTGCACTTTGATTTGTTGGGGAGGCTTTTATACTTATTGCAATTTAAGTCAATAACATATATTAAACACGTGCTATGTACAAAGCCCTGTGATAGGTGCTGAGGGTACAAAGGAAAGCAGAACAAAATAGTCCTTGCCCTCGTCAAAGAACTTACATTCTACTGGGGTCTGAGGGTAGGAGATATAGTATGTATCCAAACAAATACATACAAATGTAATGATGAAATTAAAACCACTCCACTCTATTTTAGCTCTGATACCTTAATTAGGTAAGAACATGTTTCAATTAGTCAATCAGAAGACTTTATACTAAGTTGAACAGTCTTTGAGAGTCACTAGATGAAGTGAAATGATAGCCAAACAGGAATTCTGTTCCATGGAAGTTGGAAATTTGATCATCTAAAAATTTTTCATGAAGTAGAGAAGAGGAAGAAGAAGTAATTACAGAAATACATATTAGCACATGGTACACCTTTCCAGCATCTTTGAGGAAAAAAGATAGTACCTAGTTGTTGAATAGAGGGAGATGTTGAAGAGCATTATTAGCTCTTCAGATGTCATGGAGCAGAAGACCCATGTTTGGAGAAGTCCCAAGAAGGCGTTTGCTCTTCCTGAACTTACCCCTCTGGTTCTTGTCTATGCACAGACACTATAATATAATCTTTTGTCTCATTGCCCAAATGTTTCCAGTAAATTGAATTTTGACTCAACCACAACGAGGCAAGGGGTTATCTAGAGATAGCTATAATTGTAAAGTCAGGCAGAAAGCCCAACCTCTAACTGGGAACTTGGAACAATTGCTACTGAACTTATAATTATTTATCTCTTTGTTTGTTTTCCTTAATAGTGTTTTATTTTTTTAATTATATGGAAAGGTAGTTTTCAACATTCACTTTTACGAGATTTTGAGTTCCAAATTTTCTTCTCCCTCCCTTCTCTCCCCGCCTCCCCAAGACAGCATGCAATCTGATATAGGCTACGCATGTACGATCATATTAAACATCTTTCCACATTAGTCATGTTGTAAAGAAGAATCAGAACAAAAGAGAAAAACTATGAGAAAGAAAAAAAGTGACAAAATAGTGCACTTCCATCTGTATTCAGGCTTCGTAGTTCTTTCTCTGGATGTGGATAGCATTTTCCATCTTTGGAATTGCCTTAGAACATGGTATTGTTGAGAAGAGCTAAGTCTATCAGAGTTGGTCATTATACAGTGTTGCTGTTACTTATAATTATTTACCTTAAAAAACCCTGATGTTGAAGAGGAGAGAATGACATGAACCTTAGAAGTATCAGCTTCTATACTTAAAATGAACTTATCGTAACAGGGTATTACAGAAGGTAATAAGGTAATTAGATAAGGGAGATAGCACCAATATCTGTAGAGATCAGGAAAGTATAAGAAGTAGAGCCTTGGAGGAAGCTAAGGATTCTAAGAGGCAAAGATGAAAATGGAATGCATTCTGGTCTGTGAAAAGGCAGAGAGAAGGGAAATAAAATGTGGTTTGAGGAGAATAGCTAGTAGACCATTTGGCTAGAGCACTGAGTATAAAAAAGCTGTTATACAAAAAGAAAAAAAAAGGTTGGAAAGGTAGGTTAGAGCCAGATTGTCAAGGGCTTAGAATGTCAGGATAAGATAGTTTGAGCATCCCAAAAATTCTACAGTGAAATTTAAGTTCAGCTTTTTTTTGCATCATAAAGCAGGCAAAGTTTGTCTTCAGCATCTCCAGTCACACTTTCTCCATCTCTTTACTTGATGTATTCCAGTCTTTTCCTAACATGATCTTCCAAGTAGTTAATAATCTCCTGCTCTCTTTGACACTCATACAAATACCAAATAATCAAGTCTTCTTTTCACCTCTCCACCCTCCCCCAACTACTTTCAGGAATGATTGTTGCATTCAAACTAAGATGTAATAACTGATCAAACTTAATAGTGCCCTTCTAGCTCATATTTTACAATCCAAAAGTTCATTTTAAAAAAAAATTGTTTTGAGCTTGGAATGTTTTTTCCCCATAGAAACCTTCCCTCCCTCCTTTTAAACTCTTTCTCTCCTCTCTGCACTCCTCTTCTCCCTTTATCTTTTCTTCCTTCTCTCCCTTCCCCTTCTCACCCTCCTCCTTTGTCTTTCTTTTCCTCCTTCCTCCTCTTCCTCCTCTGTCTTCCTACTCCCTCTTCCTTTCTTTTTCCTCCTCCTTCTTCCTCTTTGCCCCTTCTTCTTCCTCTTCCTTTTCCTCTCTCCTTCCTTCCTTCCCTCAGTGGAGACCAGAACAGGACCTTTTCCAACCCCAAATTTTTGTAGCCCCTTCTAAAAGCCTTATCTCTGATCCATCCATAGTCATTTTTTTCAATATTTCCATTCCTAGACAAAATCTGAGACAAGCTTGGGGGCTTGTTATCTTATCTTTGCTCCGAAAGGAAGCATTCTCTAACACAAATGGAAAGATAATTTTTCTTCATGTCTCTGCCTAGCTTTGCATTTTATTCTAAGAAAACATTGAGCTATGGTTTTGTGAAACAATCAGTTAATGTCAAGGATTTTAGTGGGTTTTTTTTTCTTTAAAGATTATAGTTTTTAGTTTTTGTATTTTTTCTTTAAAAAAAATCATCCTGCTGTTCCCAAGATAGTTTATACAACAAGCATGTAGCCTCCCTGTTGTATCCTGGAGATCTGAGCTTTTATAAGAGTTATTTGCTTTCACCTTACACTTCATAAACAATTCTGTAAGACCTTCAGAACCTGTCGACATGTCTTAGTTGTTTTAGCTCTAGGCTATTCATGGAGATAGAGAAGGAAAAGCAATAACTCAATGGCTGTTAAATATAAACAGAAAGCAACCTGTTGATGGAACAGACTAAAAAGCAGCAGCAAAGACACTAATCAGAATTCGTTGTTGTTCACTTGTGTCCAGTTGTTCATGACCCCATTTGGGGTTTTCTTGCCAAATATACTGCAGTGGTTTGCCATTTCTTCTCTAGCTCATTTTACAGTTGAGGAAACTGAGGCAAATAGGGTTAAGTGACTTGCCTAGGGTCACACAGCTATTCAGTGTCTACACTTGAATTTGAACTAATGTCCTCCTGACTCCAGGGTTGATGCTCTATCCACTGCACCTAGCTGCCCTAATCACAATTGGACCTTCTCAATGCATGACAAACAATGTTTTACAGTGTAGAGAGGGATCTGCTTTGGTCAGGAAGACCTGAGTTCAAATTGAACCTCTGATGCTTGTTAGCTGTGTGACCCCAAGAAGATCTCTTAGCCTCTGGTGGCCTCAGTTTCCTCATCTGTGAGATGAAAGATAATACTACCTGTAGTACCTACCTCGGAAGA
Organism: Trichosurus vulpecula; assembly: GCF_011100635.1. Taxonomy (NCBI): domain Eukaryota; kingdom Metazoa; phylum Chordata; class Mammalia; order Diprotodontia; family Phalangeridae; genus Trichosurus; species Trichosurus vulpecula. The sequence goes on along the minus strand of NC_050574.1, from coordinate 199,819,609 downwards.
GTGTCTGAGCCTTTGACAAGATCATGTATTTAAAGCTCTCTAAAATAAATGAATGAATGAAAAGCGCTTTTGAAGCACATAGTATGTGCCTAACACCATGCTGAGATCAAACACAAAAATAATACAGTCCCCACTCTTAAACTAATAATACCTGGCATTTGTTATGGCACTTTAAGGTTTTCGAGGTGCTTTACACATATTATCTCACTTTATCCTCACAATATCCCTGGGAGATGGGAGTTATTATTATCCCCATTCACAGATGAAAAAACTGAGACAAACAGAAGTAAAGTACTTTGCCCTGAGTCCCACAGCTATTAAATATCTGAGACCAGATTTGAAAGGAGACCTTCCTGACTCCAGCTCCACCTGATCTATCCACCGCGCCACCTAGTTGTGTTAAGGAGTTTACAGCAGGATTTGAAAGAGATTATGATGAGAGCCAATAAGACTCATCTTCCTGAGTTCAAATGTGAATTTAGACACTTACTAGCTGTGTAACCCTGGGCAAGTCACTCAACTCCAATTTGCCTCAGTTTCCTTATCTGAGCTGGAGAAGGAAATGGCAAACCACTCCAATGTCTTTGCCAAGAAAACCCCAAATAGGGGTCATGAAGAGTCAGACATGACTGAACAACAACAACAACATACTCAGACTGTCTAGTCAAAGCAAGGGTATGAATCATTTTTTTCCTAACACAGATGATAAAATTCTGGTTAAAAGTAAGACATAATAATAATTATAACGATAATATGACTAGCATTTAAATGGTACTTCAAGATTTGCAAAACATTTTAAAAAATACCATCATATTTTATCCCTACAACAACCTTGGGAGGTAGATATTATTATTATTGTCTGTATTTTACAGTTGAGGAAACTGAGGCAAACAGGTTAAGGCCTTGCTCAGGGTCACACAGCTAGTAAGTGTCTGAGTCCAAATTTGAACTCAGGTGTTCTTTACTTTAGGCCCAACTGCTCAGTCCAGTGTGCCTCCTAGCTGTATCTAAAATAATAATATCTTACATTTTATTTATAACTTTAAAGTCTGCAAAACACTTTACGTGTATTACCTTGTTTGATCCTCACACAACAACCCTATGAGGCAGATTCTGTTGTTAGCCCCATTTTGCAGAACTACTCAAAGAGGTTAAATAACTTGCCCAGGGTCGCTTGCCTAGGGAGGTGTCTGAGGCTTGATCTGAACTCAGATTTTTCAGATTCCAAGTCCAGCACTCTAGCTACGATGCTACCTAACTGCCTATAAGTAATGAGATTTTTCCACTGAATGGTAGTTTGAATCTATCAGATCTGTTTATTTTATGCAATGTGCACCTTCTGATTGTTAACTGCAGTACTGAGTACCATCTATCAAATATTAGTGGGGCATGGGAGTGAATGGGCAGCAGCCTGACGTATTGGGGAAAAAAACCCCAAAACAAAACTAGACTTAAATTTAGAAAACATCTGGGCTTGAATCACACCTCTGACACACACTGACTACATGACCTCAGAAAAGTGACTTAACCTCTGAACCTCAGCGTCTTCCTAGGTCAAATATAGAAAATTATAGTTGCATTATCTATTCAGCTGGCATCTAGGTGGCACAGTGGATTGAGCACTGGCCCTGGAGTCAGAAGGATGTGAGTTTAAATCCAGTCTCAGACACTTACCAGCTGTGTGACCCTGGGCAAGTGACTTAACCATGTTTGCCTCCATTTGCTTATCTGTAAAATGAGCCACATAAGGGAAATGGCAAGCCATTCCGGTATCTCTGCCAAGAAAAGCCCAAATGGGGTCACAAAGAGGCAGGCACAACTGAAAATGACTAAACAACAATAAGGACAACAAAAAAATTATCATTCACAGGGTTTTTGGAGAAGAAAGCATTGTGTAAACATTAAAGTGATATACAGAGGGGCAGCTAGGTGGTACAGTGAGTAGAGCACCAGCCCTGGAGTCAGGAGGACCTGAGTTCAAATCTGGCCTCAGACACTCAACACATTTACTAGCTGTGTGACCTTGGGCAAGTCACTTAACCCCAATTGCCCTGCCTTCCCCCCTCCAAAAAAAACCAAAAAAAAAAATGAAACAAAATAAAGTGATATACAGGGTATCTGAAAAAGTTGGTGCAGTTGTAAGCTTTAATAACTTAAAACTGCACTAAGATTTTTGGGAAAATGTGAGAGAGTGTGATCCCCTATGAGTTTATATTTACCTTTTAGGTTAAACTTTTAAGTTAACATTGTTCCTTGCCCATAATTTGTGCATTCACATATGGTCACATAAGGCCACAAATATTTCTGACCTTATTCTCTTTAATTTTCTCCTGACAATTGTTATGTTTTTTGTTTCTGCGCCAGCCTTGTTGTCCGTGTAACATTTAGCCTGAATTTCAACTGAATGAAAGCTATAAGCATATTCCATGAGTATTTTTCTCTCTCATTTTCAAATAACAATTTATAGGACCATTAGTCAGGATGGTGAGTCGCTTATCAAAACTAATTTTCCAAATCTTTGTTGAATGCATTGTTATTTGTCTTGAGTTTGTGAGAGATTGGTGGGGTAAAGTGGAAAGAGGTGAGTCACTGAGACCCACCAGGGTTGGCATCTTTCCCCAGACTCTTCTTAGCAATGTGGCTATGGGGAAGCACTTTACTTCTCTGAACTTCAGAGTTTCCTTTCTTCCTCCCTTCTTCCTTTCTACCCTTCCTTCCTTCTTCTCTTTATCCCTTCCTTCCTTCCTTCCTTCCTTCCTTCCTTCCTTCCTTCCTTCCTTCCTTCCTTCCTTCCTTCCTTCCTTCCTTCCTTCCTTCCTCCCTCCCTCCCTCCCTCCCTTCCTTCCTTCCTCCCTCCCTCCCTCCCTCCCTTCCTTCCTTCCTTCCTTCCTTTTCTTCCGTTCTCCCCTTTTCCTTTTCTTTCTCTGTCTCTGTCTGTCTCTCTGTGTGTCTGTCTCTGTCTCCATCTCTGTCTGTCTCTGTCTGTCTCTGTCTCTCTGTCTCTGTCTCTCTCTCTGTCTCTGTGTGTGTCTCTCTCTCAATCATGGGTGATATGGTCTAAACTGTTCTATTATTATAGAAAAATCAGTTCAGCAGTTTATGGAGGATAGATTATGGAGGAGAGAGACTGAAAGCAGGGAGACCGATTAGGAAAGCTTTCATAATCGCCCACAAGAGAAACGATAAAGACTTTGAATACGCGGGTAGCTGCATGAAGAAAGGAATGGGTAAGAGTCTCACCTGAACTATTGTAATAACAGCCTAATTGGTTTTTCCTGCCTCAATTCTCTCCCCTTTTTTATCTCTCCTCCACACAGTTGCTAAAGTTACATCCTTAAAGCATAAACCTCATTACGTCACCCCCTCCCCACCCCTTGTCTCTGTTTCCCTATTGCTTCTAAGATGACTTAGGGACAGCTCTATTCACCCATTAAAGTCCATCACAATATGGCTCCAACCTATCTCTCCACAATTATTTCACGTTGGTTCCCATCTCACTCTATTGTAGCTGAACCGGCACTCAGATGACATTGTCTCCCTCATGCCTTTACACAGGCTCTTCCCTATGCTGGAACGCTCACCAGGCTCACCTCCACTCTTGGAATCTGACTGTCCAGGGAGCTCAAGTGCAACCTAAAATCTTTCAGACTTCTTCCAGTTGTTAGTAATCCCCCAGCCACAAATTCTTGATGTGCACATGTTTTTTTCCAGTTTGTTTCTGCCTCCTACTCATTTGTTTTCGAGTCCCTAGCATCTAGCACAGTGCCTGGTACATAGGTAAGAGTTTAATAAACGCTCCTTGAATGAATTCAGTTAATGGTCATTAAGTGCTAGAGGAAGAGCCACACACAAATAAGCATAGTATCTTTGAGCTTTCCAGCATTAGTGATTTGTTTTTTAAAGTAAGGATCTCTTTTAAACAGTTTGCCTTTTATCCAACTCAAAGAAACTGCTTTAAAACAGTGGAAATATCGATAGCATAAGACTTGCCTAAGAACTGAAGCTTCAGAGTTTTGGGTTTTTTTTTCCTTCTTCTAATTTCCTGTTATCACTGGAGCTCTCAATTTTGGTTTGAGACTGCAAGCTTGGGGCCTGCCAGGTGGGAAAAATGGATAATGAATATAGATCTTTTTATTGTTTTCCCCATAAGTACAAATAGTTCTGGAATATCCATTTGGAAGTCAATGAACATCTGGATCATCTCTATCCCATCTTCTAGCCAATACTTTTTGGACAAAGCTCAATCTATGAAGTATGCTTCACTACATGTAAGTTGTTTCTGGATGTGAAACTTCACTAAAATATCTGGATCATTTTACACTTCATAATAAAACAAAAACCTGTAGTTTTATTGGTCCTTTTGTCTCAATCATTTTGGGATGCTTTTGGAAGGGACTAAGAAGCTATGGAAGTTATGTTCTAAGGTGTCTGCACTGACAACATAATCATAAAGGGATATTGAGCCAACCATACCATCTGGGACTTGTATGCTTTTGAGATTCAAAATATTTTAGATTTGTAAATTTTGCCAATAGATTTCTAGCCAATTGGACTGAACAAGGGAAAGAAGACAATCCATGTCTGGGTCATTTTTTTTTTTCTTTTTTGAGCTACTAATATTTGGGTCAGTTATAATTGGCACTGAAATAACTTTTATTGGCTTTGTTGCCTCTGATATTTATATGTTTATTTCTAATATTTTAACTTCTAAAGACTAACTCCCTTTACAAAGTACAAATTCAGACTCACAATTATTAATATTTTTTCTTGTCTATATTTAATGGCTTAAATTCAATGTTTTTTGTATGCAGACTTCAAAGTGATTTGCAAACACTAAATCATTAAGTTGTATGTATCCCTGTGACTTAGGGAGTAGGAAATAGTCTTTATTTTTATTAAAGGAGAAGGTTTATGCATTTCCTTCTAATCAAGGTTCAGTTTAGTGGCAGAATTAGAATTAAATCCGGGTCCCTGGATTCCTGCCATAATATTTTCCTTGTATTTCTTCCCCCAAAATATTGACTTTAAAGTCAAGAGATGTGGGTTCTTATGCTGGTACTGACTAGGTTTCTAACTATGAAGTTCAAAGTCTCATAGTACAAAGTGTAAATTCTGTAAGAGGTCAGAGGAAGGTAATATTAATGATATTTGTCAGGATTAGGAGAATACTTCATAAATATTCCCACCTTTCTTTGGTGGTTAAGAATCCATATAGAGCACTCCTCTAATCTCACTTGATTCTATTTGTCAATTGACAAGCATTTATCAAATGCCTGCTTCCAGCTTAGTCCTTACAGACATTCTCTGGGGAAGTATCTCCTAGAAGGGGACCCCACCCCTACCAACTGCTGCCCAACTACCATCCATAGGGCAGCCTAATCAAAGCACCGTGAAGGAGAGACAGGAGACAGCCTGTGCCAGACAAGTCAGGCTACCACAACTACCTTTACTACTATCTCCCCTCAGACTCTTAATATAGCTCAGGATCCTGAATCCAAGAGCCTTCCAGCTCAGTGCCCTCAGCCATCGTCCTGGGAAGTAACCCTTGTAGAGAAACAGCCCGGGAACTGCTCCTACAGGTGCTGTAAGACAGGAAAAAAAGTTCTTTCTATCCACAGCTATGGCACTGTCAAATGGTTCAACATCAAATCGTTCCACATCAAATACTGATTTCATCAGTGGAAAGGGCATTTAAGAAGAGGCATCACCATGTGTTTTGCCGTTGTACCCTAAGGATCATGGGACCTTTCTATCTGAAAGTAGAGACATTGTGTATAGATTGTTTTCCCAAGGAGTTGAGCCAAGAAGAGGAGGGACATATCGTACAACAGCTAGTTGTATATAGTAATTGGTGGGGAGACTTGAATCAACTGAGGTTTTGTCTTAGATAGGAGTGTCATGGGCATGTTTCTAGCATCCAGAAAGGAGCCAGTAGATAGGGAGAGATAAAGGTTAGAACAAGAATAGGGATAATAGGGAGGCAACCTGCTGGAGAAGTTGGTGCATGTAGAGGAGTTTCCTTGGCAAGGAAAAAGGTCCCCTTTTTATTTTGAGAGATGAAGGAGGAGAGAGTAGGGAAAAGTCTGAGTAATGTGAAGTGAAGAGGAGGGTGGCAATAAGAGTTCTTGGCAAGTGACCTCTATTTTTTTGTGAAGTATAAAGTGAGGTCATCAGCTGAGACAAGGGATGCAATGAGAGGTCAGTACCGTTTGCAATTGTATAAAGTGGTATTGACTTTTATTTCTCCTAAAACCTTCTCTCTTAAGCTTTATGAGCTACATCCAGTTCTAGTATTTGTGAATTCAAAGTATATAAGATGAGAACATTGCCCTCAAAATATCACTGAAAGGAGGAAAAAGCTTTGCATTTGCAGTCATGGAACTGGATTTGTGTCCTATCCCTAATATTTTATTACTCTGAAACCTTGGACAAATCATTTTACTTCCTAAGCCTTCAGCTTGCTTATCTGTAAAATGAGAGGGTTGAGCAAATGATCATTAACATTTTTTTCTAACTCTAAATCTAATAATAATAATATTTACGTAGTTCTTTAAGGTTTATCAAACACTTTCCCCTAACAATCTCGCATAAACAGTTTTATAAGCATTTTTATCTATCCATTTTTTTATCTAGCATTTTTATAAGGGAGGCTCAGGCAGATTAGTTGAGTTCCGGGAGGTAACTAATCTAACGAATGTGAAAATAGGGATTCTAACCTGAAATTGTATACACTTTCAACTATGCCATGACTGAAAAAGTGTCACATAAATTGAAGGCCTTGATGATGAAGAATGAATGAGTTAAGTGTCATAAGAAACAAAAAAAAAATAACCAAAGTTAGAAGTTCAAAAAATGAACTTGAATTATGCCACGTGTTTCTATTTTCAAACCTACTGGAGAGTAACTAGTCAACTGGTTTGAAAGTCAAGTTAAATAGAGATTAACTATTGATTGGTTTGAGGCTAATTTGGTTTGTGCGGGATATAGGAAACAAGATAAATTGCTCCTGTCATCTTTGTGTTGATTGAGCACTTGTAGACTAGACTCAGTCTTGAGGAATTTCTCTTTAATCATAATTTGTATGGTGTGCGTGTGTGTTTGCCCCCATCCAGAAGTCATCTATGGGAACATATGAATGTAGGTCTCTTCTGCGGGTAATTGGTTTACTTTCAGGTAATTAAGTCTATCAGTAAGGATCTAGACACAGAATTTATTACAAAGCTTGTAAAGAAAGAAGTCAAATGCACAGCTGGGTCACAGTTAGCAAAAGGCTTTGGCAGACCCTCTTATTCAGAACTCTGTTTCCTCTAAAGCAGTTGGTTTCACTGTCTCCCCTAAGTCAGAGTGACATTATTATGCTGTGAGAGGTTTTGAAGCTTTCAAAAAAGTGGTCTGTGAGTAGCTCTTTGCTTGTTTCCCCAGAAAATCTCACTTCTTTGCTCTTATGTCCATGGTCTATATTTGCAACCCATTTCACTCTACTCTTGGTCCTGTAGCTACTACATGGTTCTATCTAATTATGATCACTTTTCACTTATCTCATTGCCCTCAGGAATATCTGACATTTTTTGAGTAGCCACTGGCTTGTCCCATTGGTACGATCACCAGAAGCAATATACTGGCTATCTTGTGACTTCAGTTTTCCAGAAGCTCTCCCTCACCTCCAGGAACCATTATTTCTTTTCTTTGCCTATGTATCTTATTTCACTCTCATGTATATTCTCTCTATATGAATATATACATATATAATGGGTTTCAAGCTCCTAAAATATTCTACATTGGGAATATTATAGATAATATAGACATATTCTTATTTCATATATTAGTATATTATATATGAGATATGTAAATATCTTCACATTTTTCATTTCAATGGTTCGTATTCCTGCATTTCTTTAAAATAAAACTATTTTATGAATGCTTGTCTTTTTTAAATATTACTGTTACTTCTCAGTAACTATTCCCCATTCTGCCATAATAGAACCATCTCATGTAACAGATAAGTAGAGGTAAGCAAAATGAATCAGCCCAGTAGCTGTGATGAAAAAGGCATACCACATTTCTCACATTTTAAACATAACCACATTTCTAGTTCCAACTAAAGTCTCACCTTCTACAAAACATCTTTCCCAATCCTTCTCAGATTACCTCCAATTTATTCTGTATTTATCTTCTCTGTACCTAGTTATTTGCATATTTTCTCTCCCATCAGACAAAGGGCAGGGACTGTCTTTTGCCTTTCTTTGTTTGCCTAGCACTTAGTACCACGCCTGGCACAGAATAGCCTCTTGATAAATGTTTCTTGACTTGTTAACTGAGGTCTATCGTCCACTACCTTTTTTTTCTGAGAAATAAATGTCATTCTTCATCATCAAACCTCTGAATGCATGATCACTCACTACATTGATCAAAGTTCTGAAGGCTTTCAATGTGGCTTTCTTTTATATTGTGGTAACCATTTTGTAATTTGTTCTGATTCTACTTTTCTCACATAGATCTTTCAGTTTATCTTCTAAAAAACTGTAGAAGTGCTCTAATGTACTACAACTACTCCTACTACTGCTACCACCACTACTATCACTACCACCACCACCAGCAGCAGCAGCACCACCACCACACCACCTCCACTACTACTACTACTACTACTACTACTACTACTACTACTACTACTACTACGAGCCATCATTTATATAGCCCTTTGAGGTTTACAAAATGCTTTATGTACATTATCTTGTTTGCTCCTCACAATAACCCTGAGAAATCAGTCACATTATTGTACTCATTTTATGCAAGAACAGAAGGGAAGAGATGTTCAATAATTTACTCAAGGCTGCACAGCCAGGGAGGTGCCTGAGGTAGGATCTCAAGTTAGGTCTTCCTGTCTCCAAGTCCAGCACTATGTACTGGGTCACTTAGTTGCTTCTTATTTACTCACAATTCACTCTGGTTTAGTGAAAAACATGTTACGCTTACCACATAGAGTTGTGTTTTTTTTTCTTGGTAGGGGAGCTGCAAGTAAGCCCATTATGTTGTTTTAAGATATATTTTAGAATCTAACAGTACTAGAGAAGGGAAGCCATAAGCATAAGACCATCGAGTGACGTCAAACTATGACTAGGGCAGGATGACTTAGAATATTCATTCAGTAAGAATTTGTTAAATGACCACTACATGCTAGACAAGGTATGAGCTAATGGAGAAGAAAGACAATAGTGAAATGGTCACTGCCTTCAAAGAGCTTCTAATCTAGCGGGAGACAAGATATGCCTATCTATATACATAAACAGGCACATAGGGAGTGGGATAGGGACTAAGTGTGTGATTTCATTAAGGTAGGGAATGCTTGGTGAGGACCTTCTTCAGCCCACGAAGCTTGGCAACTTAGAGAATATCTAATACTTCCTTAGAACTGAGAGGTTAAAATGACATGTCCAGGGTCACACAGCTGATACCTGTCAGTGGCAGATTTTGAACCAAGAAACCTGGCTCTGAGGCCAGCTCTCTATCCACCATGAAAAGAGATAAAGGAAGGAACTAGCAACTGGAAAGGCTTTATACAGATGATGGCATTTGACCTGAGCCTTGAAGGAAACCAGGGATGAGGAAGAAGTGAATTCCAGGCATGAGACACAACCAGGGCAAAGGTTGAAATGGGAGATGTGAAGAACACAGTAAGAAAGCTAGTTTGTTGGATTACAGCATACGTGAAAAGGAGTGAAGTGTAGTAAGGCCTGAAGAGGCAGTTGGGGCCAGGTCAGGAAGGTGCTCTAAATACCAAACGGAAGAGTTAATATCTGATCTTTGGGATAATAGGGAGTCACTGGAGTTTATTGAGTTAGGGAGTGACTAGTCATAGTTGAGTTTTAGGAAAATCACTGTGGCAGCTTCCAGAGATGGCAACGCAGAGATCCCCCGGGTTATCTCTTCTCACTATAGCCTCCCAACCTTCCTGGTTTTCTTTTCATGACTCAGCTCAAATGACCTTCTACAATAGCCATTCTCTAATCCCCTCTTCCTCTCTCTTCAAACCACCCCCAGTCCCTTCCCTCTGGGATTATCTCCCATTTATACAATATATATCTTATATGCACATAGTTGTTTTTATGTCATCTCTCCTATTAGAATGTAAGGTGCCTAAGGATAAAGTACTTTCTTTGTACCCCTACTACTTAGCATAATACCTGGCACATAATAAGCAATTAATAAATACTTACTGATTGATTACTAACAATACTATCCTAGGAGTGCTTCCTTCTCTTACTATGTTGCTTTTACTTTATGTCTGTTTCTTCATCTACAAAACAAGAGGATTAGATTAGATGACCTCCCAGTTCTGAATTTATGATTCTGTGGTCCTATGCTCAAACGACTTTTCACAGTACTCTTTTGGGAGAGGATATTTCCAAATAAATGAACTAAGGAGCTCTAGGATTTTTCATTAAAAGAGCATATCTCAGAAGGAGATACACTACTCTCTTTAGCAAAAAATCTTACAGTTTCAATTGGAAATTTTGCTCCATATAGAGACTTAAAAAGTGATTATGTCAAGAAAAAACCCTGGGAAAGTGCGTTGTCAAAATTCAATTAACTTTTATGCCTTAAGAAAAGATTTGGAGTTAACTATTTTAAATAATTTGAAGTTAAAAGTTGATGATTTAAAAATTTTACTAAAGTTGTGAGAGATTGATTTAGTCTTTTATAGTCTTAATTAATAAGCTAATTCCCATAGCCGAAGAAATAAATTTAAATGGATGAGTTAAAATTTTATAAGTGGCTACTAAGATCAGGCTACCTTCTCTAATATAATGCTGTGAGAGAAAAAATATTGAAAACCATATTTACCTTCATCCAAATACTGAATTACCTTGTGCTTTGGTTGATAGTGGGTTAAGAACCTCAATAGCCCACAGATACCCAAATTTTGGAGACTTTTCCTTGTGGATCATAATTTAAACAAACAAGCTTGGTGTGGTGGCACATGCCTATAGTCCTAGCTCCTGAGGAGGCTCAGGCTAGTGGAACAATTGATTTGAGGTGTTCCCAGCTGCAGTGTAGCTAAAACCAATTGGGGGTCTACAACTGAATCAGGCACCAATATGGTGAGCCTCAGAAGTGGAGGTTGGAGGGAGGGGGACAAGGCTGCCTACAGAGGAGCAAATAAGGACAGGGTGAAAACAGAGCAGGTTAAAGCACCTGCTACGATCAGTGGTGGAGCTGGGCCTTAGAGTAGCCACTGTACTTCCCACCTGGGAAATGTAGGGAGACTCGGTTTCAAAAAACAAACAAAAAAAATTTACAATGTGAAAGTATTATAGATACAAACATAAAAATAAGAACATTTTAGAAATGGAAAACAGAATTTTCTTTATATTTTGATTTTAATATTTTAATTTGCCTTTAAAATTGAAATATAAAATTATTGATGCTACTCCTATTTATTCTTTGAACATAAAAAGAACTTGTAAAGTCTAAAAGGAAAAACTAGATCTAGAAAACCCCCAAACTACACTTCATTGTAAATTGAATGAAATTATAATAGCTATATAATCAATGGATGGATGATCTAGCAGAGGTAGGTGCTCCCTACAGCAGGGCAGATGGAAACCTATCTTAGTTCTGTCACCTGGGCTCTATTTGCCTGTATCTCTCCACAAATCCCGCACCCATAGACAATTTTCTGACCATGCTGGATGGAAGCTTTCCTCTGGCTCTTTGGCTATTTCCCAAACTGGCTCCAGCCTCCTCTCTTCCTTTCAATTCAATTTGAGCCTAGTCAGTTGTGCATCAACAGTAAGTGTCTAAGATACAGGCCCTGGTGTACTAAAACAGTGGTATGCTTGGTCTGCTTCATTGCTGTCAGGTGGGAGGTAGGTATGTATCCTTCAAGAATTGATATAGCATAGTGGAAAGAAAGGTAATCTCACAGTCAGAATGACCTGGATTCAAGGTCTGCCTCTGATATACTTCTAGAACCCAATCCAGGATGAGTTATTTAATCACTCCATACCCTCAGGTATTTCTCTAAAACTTCAAATAGAAAAACAGTTGCTGATCTGCATTGTTTCCTCACAAGGATATTCCCTACTTCAATAAAACGTCACAGTTTTTATAAAAAAAATTTTTTTCATTGGCTTTGTTGGTTTTGTTTTTGTCCTGCATGAATATTCCATTGATCCTGGGTGGCAGATTGTTTTTTGTGACCATGTGAATCTCCTTATAAAAATAAACCAAGTACATATAAGGATATACCAAGTCTTAGGGCTGCTTTAAGCTTCAAAACAACTTAAAATGGCACTAAGACTTTTGGGTCACTCCAGTACTTTGATGTGTCACTAGATTCCCAATCCCATTGGGGCAATTCTTCCTTCCTGTGCTACAGATGACAATCTAGCCATATTTTTTCATCTGGTGAGTTTATTGTTCATACCCTTCTATAAAATCTTCACAGAATTTTCCCAAATCTTACAGGTCTTCTGGGCCTTTTAATATTTAAGTGTGTCTGCAAAACACTTAAGTTCTATATTTGGCTGCTCTACTGGTCCACTTCCTTTTCCCATCCTACATATACTTAGAGATGTCCTTCGTATTTTATGCAAATCATCATTGCTGATATGTTCTAACCCATTTATACCCATCATATATTTCCCCATTGACCTATGTGTCATCTGAAATTTCTTTTGGAATTATGTGTTCTATGATTCACAGTCACAGAATATCACAAGGAGCATTGTGGTGTTAAAAATATGTACCTAGGTACCTTCACCATCCCCTATCAAAAAAAAATTAATTAAATAAATAATCCTGAATCTGAATTAGTGTGGGGCTAAATCAATGTAATAAGAATGAATTATGTAACAGTCATATTGATAGTGTCTTTGGAAAAAAAACTTTTATGAAATATATAATTTTAAAATCCAATTTTAAAAATCTGACAATAAATGAAATAAAATATCTTGAATTTTTTCAGTATTTTCATAAATGCCATGAGAAAAATATTCTTGTATGTTACTGATGACTAGACATGGACAAAGCATTTAGAGCCATATAGTGATCGATGTCAAGCCTAAGATGGTGTTGGATTCGGCCTTGGTGGTGGCAGGGGAGATCTTGGAATCTGTGGCCCCTGAAAACCCTTTCTACCTGTAATATAGTCTTAGTGTATAGGCTCTGCTGCTAGTTGAAGATGACTGTAGCAGAATGGTAATGGATAGAGCTATCCAGAATGCAGTCATTATGCAATCAAATTGTCTGGAAGCGGGGTCATACAATACATCGATCAATCAATCTATAAACATTTATTAAGCACCTGCTATGTGCCAGGCACTGGGGATAAAAAAGAAGAGGCAAAAGACTTTCCTCGAGGAGTTTACAATCTAATGGGAGAGACAATATGCAAACAAATACATAAAAACAAGGATATATAGAAAATAATTAATGGAGGGAAGGCATTTGAGTTTACAGGGATAGGGGCAGACATCTAGTAGAAGGTGAGATTTTAGTTGGGACTTAAAGGAAGCCAGGATTTTCTGAAACATCCCTTCTTACAGTATAATAGTATTCTGTTGCATTCGTATACTATAACTTGTCCTGGTATTCCCCAACTGATGGGCATCCATTCAGTTTTTAATTCTTTGCCACCACATACACAGTTATAAATTTTTTGTATATATGGGTCTTTTCCCCTTTTCTCTGATCTCCTTGAGGGACAGACCTAATAGCAGTGTTGCAGAGTCAAAGGTTATGCGGTTTTATAGCCCTTTGGGCATAATTTCAAATTGTTCTCCAAAATGGTTGGACTAGTTCACAGCTCCATCAATAATGCATTAGTGTGCCTATTTTCCCACATGCCCTCTAGCTTTCATCATTTTCCTTTTCTGTCAGATTAGTCAGTCTGTTGGGTGTGAAGCAGCATCTCTGAGTTGTTATATTTGTACTGCTCTAATCATTAGTGATTTAGAGCATTTTTATATGTCTATTGATAGCTTTAATTACTTCCTCTGAAAACTGCCTGTTTATATCCTTTGGTCATTTATCAATTGAGGAATGGCTCCTGATTTTATAAATTTGGGTTAGTTATCTACACATTTGAAAAATGAGACCTTTATCATAAAAACCTGCTGAATTTTCCCAGCCTACTCCTCAGTTTCCTGTTTGTCTTCTAATTTTAGCTGCATTGCTTTCATTTGTGCAAAATGTTTTTAATTTTATGTTATCAGAATTATCCATTTTCTCTCCCATGAACCTTTCCATCTAACTTTAGATCTGGTAGGTAATTTCTTCCATGCTTCCCTAGTTTCATCTCGAAGCTTGAAGTCACACAAAACTGGCAGATAAAAAGTCTGCTCAGAACAATCTGAAGGAATCCTTAGAGGTCTTCCCATTTCAAACTTCTCATTTTTTTGAGGAGGTAGAACAAGAGAGGTTAAGTAGTTTACCCAAAGTCACACACATAGAAAGTAGAAGAACCAAGATACGAGCCCAGGTCCTCTGACTCTGACTGACATTCTCTCTATTATGTGACACTGCTTTTCAATTGTCCGAATCCATCGTCATCATGATAATAATGATATTTTATATTTATATAGAGCCTTTGCTAGGTCTTCCTTACTCTGAGGCAAACTCTCTATCCTTTCTGAACATTGCCTCTGACATCTGCTGTCTATTTGACCTTAGGAGAAGTCCCTTAGCCTCTCCATGCCCCCAGGCAGCTCTATTAAACTGGAGGTTGCAGAATAGTTTCCTATCTTCATTGTTAAAGGGAATTCCCTCACCAGAAACTCCCTGCACCAATGGAATAACAGATCTAGACAGAAAAGAAAAAATAGAATTTTACTATTTTCAAAGTGCTTTCTTAAACAAACAAACAAAAACAATAAAACGAGGACTGAAGCAAAAGGGGTGGTGGTTACAGTTGAGAAAACAGAGAAGACAGTGGACAGTTAGGACCAATAATAACAGTTTGGTGTGGCTAGGAATTGATCAAACCACTCTGGAACACAATTTGGATTTATTTAAGAAAAGCATTATGCTGTTTGACCTGTACATCTCATTGCCAAGTAAGTACCCCAAAGAAATCAAAGACATAAAGAAAGACCCCTTATATGCCCACATATTGATGGAAACATTTTTCATGTGTCACAGAAAAAATCTGTAAACAAAATTATCATCAAGTGGATAGAAGCTGTACAAATTTTATTATATGAATGTCATGGAATGTTATTATGCCACAAAAGTGTTGAATATTGGGAAGTCAGGGAAACATTTGAAACACTTGTATGAACTGATGGAGAATGAACTGAGAAATAAGGAATGTAATAGACATGAATGGAATAATGTAAATGGAAGAAACAATAAAATGAAGCTAAAGGCTAGGAAATTATAATAACCAATCAGTAAATAACAGTGATTTGAATGGTTAAAATACACTATTATCTCTACTTTGAAGGATCTCTAATAGACACACACACACACACACACACACACACACCTATAATATTTATCTTCCCAGTGTTCTCCCTTGTTGCCTTTCATATATGTATGTGTATATGTATAATATGCATTTGTGAAAAATATGTAGGTATACATAGACCTCTCCTTTGATTGAAGAAGTGGAGAGATATGGGTACAGAATGTTGTATAACTGAATATCATAAGGAGCGTATAAGGAAAACTCATTTGAATTGTGAGGTGTGAGTGATATAAAAGTAAAAGACACCAATAAACCTTTTCTTTTCTTAAGTGGAAGTAGTCAGGGCTTGTGTAAATGCTTGACAAAATGCCTGGGATAGTAGGCATTATATATATATATATATATATATATATATATATATATATAATATATATATATATATATGTGTGTGTGTGTGTGTGTGTGTGTGTGTGTGTGTGTGTGTGTGTGTATTCCCTTCTCCCATCCAACCATATTGTAGAGGAGTTTGGTTGCCTCTTTTGGTATCCCCAGTACAGTGGCTGCTACATAGTAGGTGCTTAATACATGTTTTACTGAATGAATGTTCCGGTGGATGGATGGATGGAGGATGAAATTGGGCCAGGAATACCCACTATAGATGAAGGATTGCAAAAGGTTGGAAAATATTGATACATAGCAACAGCAGCTGCTGTTTTCATGATACTTTGGCATCTCACCTGAAACGTATAGTTCTGTACGATTTGCTATAGGTAAAGAAAGTCTGGGAAATTAACCATCTAGCTCCTGCCCTGCCTCCTCCATTGTTGGGGCCCACCTATCCTCTTACCACATGTGGGAAAGCAGCAGAACTACAGAGTGATGCAGTTCCACAGAAAACAGCGACTTAACTGAAATCCTAAAATGTTTTAACCAAATGCTTAATACTTTGATTCTGAGCCCTGAATTAATTGAAAGGCAAAATACTAACTCTTTCCAGTTCCCTATTCCCAAGTATCAATTTTAAGCCAGAGTATGATATTTCAAAGCTTTTATTTAGTCATGTTTAAACAAAATATCTGATTATCCATTTCTAACCCTTTTCCAATCCTGGGCTGAATACTATGAGGTAATGAAGGCCAGGCTCAGCTGTGGCAGCTAAAAAAATGAAGCCTGGCCCAGGAAGCTGAGTCAAAAACAGACTTTTCTGAAAACACACAAGTCTGGTTTTGCAAGCAACACCGCAGATTGGATGGCATAATAAATACTTTGGCTTCTTTTTAATTGAAGCCTAGGATAAGCAGGAAGCTCTCCCACCTAATACTTCATAGAAAACCATAGATGTTTGGTCTCTGCTAGAATTTCCTCTTCAATTTAAGGGAAAGTTTCAGCTCTCTTTGTCAATGAAATTGCATAAGAAAAAGTTTAGGTCCTCCATACCTGAAGTATCATGTTCAGTTCTGGGCACCATGGTTAGAGGAGGACATTGTTAAACTGGAGGGTGTTCAGAGGAGAGCAAGCATTTGGGGATTATTTGAAGAAACTGGAAATTTTTAGCTAGGCGAAGAGAAGAAATGGGAGGTGTCTCCAAGTGTTTGAAGAGATGCCATATGAAGGAGGGATCAGACTGCTTTTTCTTGCCTCAGAGAGCGAGAGCACTGGGTAAAAGATGCAAAAGCTAGAAATCAAGAAACGTAGGTGAGATTTCAGGGGGAAAAAACCAACAACTTATAAACAGGCAGAGTGTCCAGAAGTGGAATGAGTGGCCTTGAAGGGCTGTGGGTTCCCCCAACTCGGCAGTCTTGAAGCCTATGTTGTGGGCCCGCTTCCTTTTGGGTAGGGGCTGGACCTTAGGGGTTGTTCAGGTCCTTCCTGTTCCAAATTCTATGACTCTGTGAGGGTGTAACTCCTTGTTTACTTTATAGCCCTTCAAATACTTGATGACCATCACATGCCCACTGAGTCTTCTTTCCTCCAGCCTAACATTCCAACTTCTTCCAATTAATTCTCATATAACAGGATCTCAGGTTCCTTTACTTTCTTGAGTTCTCTGCTCTGGGTGTTCTCCACCATATCAATGCTTCTAAAATATAAGGGCTCCCATTGTGGTCTCATTGCAGTAGAGTGAAAAAGGGCTTTCACTTCTCTGATCCAAAGATGCTGAGCCTTGAAAATGGAGATTTTGGTATGAATACTGACTTTGCCACTGCATAAACAAACAAACACATAAATAAATAGATAGATAATTGAAAAAATTACGTTAAGTTTTTGAGACTCAGTTTCCTCAACAGGCACCTCCTACATGAGCGAAGGCTTCTCTGATCCTTCCCTTAGGTGCTCAAACCCTCTGCCAAATTTATCCCATATTTATTTTGTGTGCATTTTGCCCGTAAATGTTTATGTACGTGTTGTCTGCTCTTATGGAATGGAAGCTCCTTGAGGGAAGGAAGTTTTTTATTTTTGCCACTGTATCTCCAGCAACTAGCACTGTGCCTATTATATAGCAGACATTTAATACATGCTTGTTAACTGATCCATAGTTTGATTTTTAAAATTGAGATAACTTCCACCATGTATGTGTGTGTATATATAGTATACATATATGTGTATACCTGTCTGTATGGAGGGGAGGGAAAAAACATTTATTAAGTGCCTACTATGTGCCAGGCATGCTTTGTGAAGTATGTTAAAATATTATCTCCTTTGATCCTCACAGCTCTGCAAAGTAGGTGCTATTTTTATTTCCATTTTACAGTTGGGGAAACTGAGGCAAGCAGAGGTTAATGTGTCTGAGGCAGGATTTGAACTCAGGTCTTCCTAACTCCAGGCTTAGTATTCTATCCACTGTACCATGTAAGTATAGCACAGACTTGTATTAGTGAAAAGTACTTTTTGAAATGTAAAATGTTGTTTTTTTATATTTTTGGTACTGCTGGACCCTAAGCAGGAAAGGGACAAAAATACCTAAGACATGGTTCTTATGTCCTTGGGAACACAATGCGAGAGCACATGCACGCATGCGCGCGCGCGCACACACACACACACGCATGCACGCACTATCAGTTACGTAACAATACATGACTCAATACAAAAAATGAGTGATACAGGTAACCAGTCCTATTGGGTTTCAGAGGAGGGAGAGAGCCCTACACACTGGAAAGTCTTCTAGTAGGAGCAGGACTCTGAAGAAGAGGTCAGATGTGAATAGATGGAGGGATCTTAGGTAGGCATAATCATATACCTCTCATGGCCTGTTCCCTAGATTTCAGTGGCATGATTTAAGGAGAGCTTCTAGATCACAACTCTGAGTCAGAATGATTAGTGTAGTTTATTTGACCAATGAAATATTTCTAATGGCCAGGACTTGAGTTCTGCTATTTGTTCCACATTGGGCATAAATTGCCCATGATGGGCTGTCCCTATGTGTCTAGAATGTACTCCCTGCTTACTTTTGTTATTTTGAACTCTGCTCAGGGAGCATCTTTCACCTCAGGTCTTTCTAGATCCCTCTCTCTTCCCCCCTCCCCCACCTCTCAAGTTAGTATTTTCTTCCTCTTGAAATTATTTTGACCATGTGGTTTGGCTCCATGGGGGTTGAGACAAAGATTTCTGCCACTTGTTAATGGAAATTCACAACTCTGTGTGCCTTTCCTCTGCCCCGGGACAGGAGACTGCACCAAAGAACATTGGTTGATGAGCCTGAAAGAACAGTAGCCTACTCAGTAGATTTAAAAGGCATGACTCTGCCTTCTGGCACTCACTCTCTCTCCCCCTCTGCTGCATAAGGACTCTTCAAGTCTTTCTCTTGGACTTCCTGAGGTGGGAAGGGGCTACTCCTCTATGCCCCCTCCCCTATCCCCTTAACCCCACAACTGTGAGATGTAACTTCAAGGGCTTCTAAGATCTGTATCTCATTTAAGTAGCATGTTGGAATTCAACTCCATGCCCAGAAGTATCACCTAGTAGTAAAGATATTACAGATAATACCTTCTGGAAATATGTGTAGCATCAAAATTACCTCTTCATATTGTGTACCAATATTATTACCTTTCAGAGCTTAAAATTATTCCAAAGCCATTAGTCTTCTTGAGGGGTGGGTTGTATATGTAGATAGCGTTTCTTGATATAAATTTCTCCCTCCTCTTGGAGTTCCCAGCTGCATTAAAGGCTCAGTTTCCCTTCTATTGGCTACAAGACACTATTCCCTGTACTTCTCTTCCAATTATTTGTATTTACTTTACATATATTTTATATTTGTTTTTCAGTTGTTTCAATCGTGTCCAACTCTTAGTGACCTCTATCCACTGTACCACCTAGCTGTCCATATTTTATATTTACTTTTCTGCATGTAGGCTATTGTGTCCTGTCTCACCTTCCTCTTCCTCCTTAGTGGAATGTAAGATCTTTGTAAACTCTCTTTAGAATATCTAGAACTGGGTAAGACATTCAGTACACATATTATACTCATCATGTCTAAAACAGAAATCATTATCTTTTTCCCTATGCCCTCCCCATCCCTCCCCTTCCCTATTACAATCCAGGGAAACACCATCCTCCCGGTCCCTCAGGCTCAAAACATAATAGTCATCCTGGACCCCCCACTATCTCTCACTCCCCATATTCAATTTTTTTGCAAGGTCTGTTGATGTCAATTTCACATCTGCAACTTCTCTCCAATATGCCCCCTTCTCTCACCACTTGGGTGCAGATTCTCATCACCCAACCCTTTGATTATTGCAATAAATAGCTGCTGGTGGGTCTGTTTGCCTCAATTCTCTCTCCACTCCACTCCATTCTCCAGTGAGCCAGAAAAATGATGTTCCTAAAACACAGGTCTTACTATGTCATCTCCTACTCAGTAAACTCCACAGGCTTCCTATTGGGCACCTAGGTGGTGCAGTGGGTAGAGTACTGGGTCTGGAGCCAGGAAGACCTGAGTTCAAATCCAATCTCAGACACTCATTAGCCATGTGACCCTGGACAAGTCACTTAACCCTGTTAAATTTTCTGTAAAATGAGCTAGAGAAGGAAATGGCCAACCATTTCAGTATCTTTGCCAAAAAAATACAACTGAACAACAAAAGACTTCCTATTGCTTCCAGGAGCAAATACAAAATGCTCTGTTGGGTATTCAAAGTCTTTCGTAACCTAGCCTTCCCCCCACCCTCCTGCCCCTTCCAATCTTCTTACACTTTACTTCCTGCCATGTACTTTTCTATTGACACTGGCCTCCTTGTTCTTCCTTGGCCATGACACTCCACCTCTGGGCTCCAGGCGTTCTCTTTGGCACTCTCCCATGCCTGGAGTACTCTCCCCTCTCATCTCCACCTCCTGAATTCCCTGGTTTTCTTTAAGTCCCAACTAAAATCTCATCTTCTACAGGAAGCCTTTTCACACTCCTCTTCATTCTAGTGCCTTACCTCAATTATTTCCTGTTTTTCCTGTGCAGAGCTTGTTTGTACATATTTGTTTCCTTCTCCCCTCCCTTGTCCTTCCCCTCTAACCCCCTCAGACTGTGAGCTGCTTAAGGCAAGGACTGTCTTGTATCTCTTTTTATATCTACATCTGCGGTGCTTAGCACAGTGCCTGACACACAGTAGGCGATAAATAAATGTTTATTGACTGACTATCCTAGACTATTTTGTTTTTACATCTGCAGCACCAAATGCATAATGCTCACTCAATAAATGTTTTTTTGAAATGCTGAATTGCTCAACGCTATCATCGTGTTTTCTAGATCTTTTAACAAGAAATTTGCTACTTATAACTATGTAGGATGACTTGGGATTGGAGTTAGTAGCGATGGATGCTAGTAGTCTGGAAGTGAGTGTTGGGGGAGGGCAGGAAGACAGTGGAGTGGGAAACAATTTTGCCAAATATGCATTTTCCTAAAACCACTCTGGGGGGTAAGGGTTGGAGTCAGCCTGTGGAATAAAACTCTGGGAAAGTAAGATGACATCTGTATTTCATAACGATTTTTCAGCTAGGCTCCAGCTGTGGGGGTTTAGTCTATTCTGCCAAGGGTGCTATCATACTGACTTCCTGTAACAAAACTAAACCAACAACAACAACCAAAAAAAAATAGAGTCAGGGCCAAGCAGACTAGCTTTCTTTCTTTATTTACTTGGCCTTTTAATGTCTTCTGAAACCCTAGAAGGACCATTTTCTTCCCCAGCTGGACATAAACACATATAAACCATGTTCTGCCCAGCTCTGCTAACAAGAAGTTCAAAAAGCAGAGCACAAGTTGGTGACACCACGAAAACTTTAATTTGGAAAACTGTTTTTGAAGATGGTGAGTGAGACTGGCACCCTCTTTTCTTCCTGCTGGATATTTACCAAATCTGAGCTGTGAAGGAAAAACAACTGAGCATGTTCTGTCTTACGCAGTGACTACATGATACACATTAAAAACCTTAGAAACAGATTATACATACAGCTATGTAAAAATAATTTGGATTTTCAACTATGCAAAAACTAATAGTATTTTAACTGCTCATTGCTGAATTAAGAACTATGGATAATGATGACTGGAATTGCTCGATTATCCCAGTATCTCTATTTTGAAAGGTCCCTAACATATATGTGTATATGGTTGGTTATTCACACTCATTTATCTACTTGTGCACAGGCATATGATATCTAATTTACCAATGTCCTTTCTTGTTGTATTCTGTATCTAGAATTACCAGGTATCATAGACCTAAATCTCATTATATACAAATATAATATAGGGATCCTTCAAAAGCAGAGGCAGTGTATCCATGTATATGTACATATATACATATTTTATATGCTTATGTGGGCATATAATGTTATATATAATGTTATATATAATGTTAAACAATCTTAGAGTTTTAAGCTATTAAATATTTTTTATTAAGGCACTAAGACTTTGGGGACACCCTATACATACATGTATGATATTAAGTTTACCAGTGTCCTTCCTTTTTTCATTTCTTATATAGAGACACACGTATGTTCATATGCACACATATGCATTTATACATATACACATGCACATATAGTATATATTTATATGCTCTATAATAATATATGTATATAAGTTCATATACACAAATACGTCATATATTTATATTCATGTTGTTACTCAGAGTATTTATACATGCTATATATTTATACATATATGTATATAAACATTTATATTTATATACATATTGTATACACACACACAAACATATGGATGTATGTGTATATTCCATATAAGAAATGCAACAAAGAAGGATATAGTCAACTAGATGTAATACACATGAATGTGCAGGGTATCCCAAAAGTCTTAGTGTACATTTTAAGATTTAATAACTTAAACCTTCACTAAAACTTTTGGGACACCCTTTATAGATAAATATATAGAAAGATGATAAATAATGGATACATAAATGAATATAGATAAGTCTATATTTATCTGGATATATACATATGTGTGTATACATATACATACACACACATATATACACACATATTATTATCCCTTTTGAAGGATTTCTATATTTGTATGTATATAGTTAATATATATTTCCATATATAATTTCATTAGTATAGGAAAATCCTTCTTCTCATAGAAGTCAGCCGCTTTTCTGTAATTTCTATGTAGACTTCAAGAGTTTTCTATATCAGTAACTGAAAGGTTAGAAACTTGCTCATAGTCAGCAGTTAGCATGTGTCTGTTTGTCCTTCTTTCTAGAAGAATGAGTCATATACAGGACTTGAATACAAATCTTCCCAATGCCCAAGCTGGCTCTGTAACCAGTATACTATATAGCCTTTCTTACATAGACTGACTCAATCTCGGTAGAGACAGAGGTATAGATAAATAAATATTAATGTATAATCTTTCAAAATAGAAAAGTTAGTTGACCTTAAATCCCTTTGGATTTAGTATCTACAGATGCCAGTTATACATATAAGCATAATGGGTAATGTAGCTAAGCCACTTCTCCTTGTTAAAGGACATATGTGACCAGAAGCTCCTTCTTGGGTCTCATATGTCCCTGTCATTGGGGTCTTATTAAAGATGATTGGTGACAGAACAAGAAGAACCGTCTGTTCAGCATTCTTTAAAAGGAGAAACAACTGTCATTCTCTCTTCCACATGTGTGGCTTGAGACTCTTGATCTCTTTTACTTGGGCCTCCCAATGGTATGGGAGGGCATTTATCTTCCCTCCCCTTGACCCAGAAGCTGGCTACATGCATGTGGCAATAAGTAGATGCATTTGTCTAGGGAATCCTAACACTGGACCTCAAGTCCTTAATTGGCTCTTCTGTTTTTTTCTTTCTTTCCCTGAGCACTGGGGAAAGAAGGGTGATCTTGATATATATGTAATAGTTTCCACCTCATGAGCCCAAGAGATCAGGAGTTTCACTATTGGGTGCTGGTTGATCGATGGAAGTTGGTCTTTGCAACTACCTCCTTCTCAGGGGAGATGCCTCCTGATACTAGGATGAGCCATGAACGCCTGGTTGGCTAGAAGATATGGACCTTGACTTGCTTCTCAGACAGTATAAATTCAAGATGAAGGTGAACCATCTATTCAGCAATCCCACAGTATTCTGGAGACTTTCCTATCTCCTAATTTACTTTAGGTATTTCTTAATACATGTATATGAATCTTTCACATCTTAAGCAATTTGGAAGGGTTTAGGGTGGTACAGGAAATATATAGGGATCTTATCCCTATCTACCAATTAGTACATGAATAACTTTTCTTGAAGGTACTACCTTTTAGGAAGATCTTACTCTGGACATATTTGAGTGTGTCTGTATGTGTGTTCAGGTCTGTGATTTCATTGGTTTGGGGAACTTCCTTCCACTGGAGCAGATGGGCAACTTCTGCAGTTTCTAGTCTTAGAACAGAGGACTGCTCTAACCTGTGGCCTGTGAGCTTATTTAAAAAAAATAGTTTTATAACTGTATTTCAATACATTTCTTTTATAATCCTCTGTATTTTATTTTATGTCTTCAAAAACATTACAGAGAGAAGGTGTTCATAGCCTTTACTAGACTGTCAAAAGGGTCCATCACACAGGTTAAACCTGAGGTGGGGAGCCTGTTGCCTTGAGGCCACAGGTTTCCTACCCCTGGGTTAAATGGTCACACAACTAGGATCAAATATCAGAGGCAGCACTTGAACCCTCATCTTCCTGACTCCAGGGCTAACCCTCTATCCACCACACCACAAATGTCCCTCATAAAGAAGATATCAAACACAGTGGACCCAAATCTCATTTGTATTAGTATTTCTAAGCTTCTATCAATTTCTCCATAGTGAAAAGTAATCTGTCTCTAGTTAAGGTGGTGTAAGGGAGGGAAAGTAGTTCCAAATAGCCTTTATCTCTCTGATCCAGCCTTTGACTTATAGGGGAACTCTTTTCACCTCTCTGATGAACTTTAGAAGTTCAGAAATTTGATTCACTTGAGAGAAGAAGCCAAATGCTTTGATTCATTGCCAGAATTTGAGCGACTTCCTCCGGCCTGTGTATTTCATAGGATGAAGTTGTCTCAGGAGATTTGTGACCCTTTCTTAAAGGGAGGTGTAACAGGACCCACAAATCGCATAGTTCCTTTGGTTCTTCTTTTTTGTTGAAGTTTCCAGATAAAAACAGAAGTAAGAAAACCCAAACCAAGAAGCAAAGCAAAGGATTTCAAGCAAGGGCTTGCTGACAGAGGAGGGAGAGGACTCACACTTTGGGCGAAGCAATGGAAGGACAAGATGATGACAATGAATGGGCCACTCTGGTGTTTCTCCTGGTTTACTCTTTGGTTTCAACAAACCCTCCTTGATGTAAAGCAGGTTCAAGTCCGGCTGGAATGGAAAATATACTGAGGCCAGGTGCAAGGAGCCTCTAGAAAGTATATTGCTAAAGTGAAGCGCAGAATTTGAATATTTTCTGACATCAGAAGCAACACTGAAGAACTTGTCCTAGGAGGAATGATCGATACAACCAGAGCCCCAAATGGCTACCGGCAAAGCCCCCCAGTAATTCAGGAAGGCACAAATTGACACAAATCCTTTTCTTGACATACTTCAGAAGGACACATTTTCCACTCAACCATCTTTTGTATATTATGGAGGTGTATAGTCGGCACGATGCATCGTACACAGTAGGCTATAGACAAAGATTTGTTCATTTGAAGTGCTGAAAGTGTGCCTATAACTAAGTTAAAGGTATAACGACTGAGTAGTTGGCCTATTTGTTGTAGTTGTCTTCCACGGCTAATTTGGATTTGTTTATTTGTTTGCTGGTTGGGTTTTTGGAAATCTGCCTCCTGCCCGGCCTAAAGTCCTGTACTGATACCTGATTGGCATACCAACTTTGGCTTAGGTTCTGAGATCCTCCATTTGGTGAGCCACTTGGTCCTTGCATTGTTTGTGCATGGTTCCACTGCCTTTGCTGACTTCATTAATGCAACGATTC
Organism: Trichosurus vulpecula; assembly: GCF_011100635.1. Lineage (NCBI taxonomy): Eukaryota > Metazoa > Chordata > Mammalia > Diprotodontia > Phalangeridae > Trichosurus > Trichosurus vulpecula. Next base: position 199,793,765 of record NC_050574.1, on the reverse strand, counting down.
AATTTTATCCCAAAGTAGTTAAATCAATTTAGATATTTGATTGATTTTGAGGGGGGGAGAGGATGGGGCATTATCCAATTAATATCAAACAGCCAGGCTGCATATGTACATATGCCCTTGATTGCCTTGGTCAAATCTTTTAATAGAAACTTTTAAATTAGAAATGACATCTCTGTAAATACACCTATGCTGCCCAGAAACGTTATATAGTGAAATCTGGATCTGTTTGCAAGTTGCCTTTCTTCATAATAATTATTAAATTTCCCTTCTCATATTTCCTTATACACATAAACCTTTCCCTTAAAATGTTCCCTAAGCCATGACATGTTTTCTCCCGTTTGTGATTAGAAATTTTTTTTAAAAAGGCACAGGTTGAACTCTTTTATGCTATCAGTATAAAGTCCTAGTACAATTACTTTGGTTCCTGCCTGAAGGCTTACAAATTTGGATCCATGATATGCTTATGGAAATCAATCCTTACTGGATTATAAATGGTAAAGGATTTCCCTAAATAGTCAACATCTGCTTTCTACTACAACAGCCCCTTATGAATATCATTTCTTCTCTCAAAAAGCATCTGTTCATTCCCTCATAATCGACAATGTTTCTCTATCTTTTTAAGAAAAATGCAAGGGCCATACTTGAGGCATATCACAGCTGACATGGAGTGTGAAGCATGTCTATTGTGTCCTGTGCTCCACAGTAATAGCGACATAATGGCTGCTATCGGCAAAGCTCCTCAGCAATTCAGGAAGGCACAAATCACCACAAATCCTTTCCTTGATAGAATTCAGAAGGACACATTTTCTATTCAACTATATTTTGTGTATTATGGAAGTGTACGCAGAAGACTATAGATAAAGATTTGTTCATTTGAATTGAAGTGTTGAAATTATCCACATAGAGTGGGAGTGCCTAACTCTGGACTAACTTTGGTTAAACACGTGGGTATGAGAGTTATTAGATAGCGTTGTTAGCAACAAAGGCAGTTAGAAGAGTATCCAAAGGAGGTATGCTGAAAGAACAGACTCTGAGAGCAAAGTTCATAGATGAGAACATTAGGTGAAATTGAATAATATGAAAGTAACTAGGGATACATTTCATGTTTTATACCTGGTTTCAAGAACCACTTCACAAATACAAGAATTAAGATAGCTAAGCAAAAAGAAGAGATTCACTTATCATATTGGACAGCAAATGGAACATTCTATCCATGTAACCCTCTGGTTTTCTGCTGTGAAGCGGGGAATGTTTGCTTCAATAAACCAATCCACACTTTTTCGAAGGTCAAGATAAACTATTGTGTTTACTCAGAATTCAGTTTCCTGGTACTGATCTTTTCATTTACATTATTGTCATCAAAGTGCATGTTGTTCTTCCAGTCCTGCTTACTTCAATCTGTTCTGCATCAGTTCAAACAAATTTTCCAGGTGTATACTGGAGATAGCTTGCAAGAGCTGATTATTAAATTTGCAGTGTGAGAACATTTATACCTTGGAAATTGCAAGCCATAAGTCAGGACTTGATTTGTTGTTTTGGTGATTATATAGACAAGAAAGTGATGGAGAAAATGGTAATAAGGCAAATTAAGCTTAATGGTGCATCCTGCACAGAGTCCCCGCCCCGTCCCCCTGCCCTGCCCCGAGAGCTAGTTGTTAAATATTTACCAGCACGCTTCTGTTTCTCCTTATATTTGTCTGAATCTTCATATCTCTTATTTTTTGCTGCACAAGAGCCTATTGCATTCTTATACACAGTTCGTTGAGTCATACTTCAATCGGTAAACACCCATTTTGATTTGTAAACAGTTTTGGGACAAAAGCAAGCTATGTATAGAATGATGGAGGGACCATAAGAAAAATGAGAAATCAGAAAACCTGATGATTGTTGATGAGGAGGAAATCAAGTTCCCGTGCTGCTATGAAAGGAGCCAAGGCTTTCCAGGTTTAGCCAAACCTTGTGTCAATCAAGGATGTGATTATCCAGTCAGAGCCTCAGTATCACTACAGTATTACATCCAGTTTTACCACCTCTATTTTTTTAAACATTTAATTTCTATTTTATTTTTTTCATTTACACATAAAAATTTTTAATATTTATTTATTTTTATTTTTGAGTTCCATCTTCTCTATTCCCTCCTTCCGCTCCCCTCACCTCAACAGGCAAGCAATTTAAGATAGATTATACATGTGCAGTCATGCAAAGCATTTCCATATTAACCATGTTGCAAAAGAAAACACAGACAAAAAAAAGAATAATAAAGAAAGTTTTAAAAAGTATGCTTCAATCTGCGTTCAGACTCCCCCAGTTCTTTCTCTGGATGTAGATAGCATTAGCACCTCTGTTTTTAAAGAGGATTTTGAAAACCAAGAATGAATTCAATGATGAGTTTGTGAAATGATTCAAGCTCTCAGGTAGGTCAATGTGATAAGGGACAAAGGAAGGTTGTTATTGTGTGTCACATATGTTATTTCACCAGAATAATTCACTCAGGAAATCACTGCCTTCCATTTGAAGGTGGTGAAACAAAGGGAAGGGGTCAAAAGCTACAAAAGGCTTGACCCTGGGAATACATTTGTTAGCATTAAGTGAGCACTTAGCCAGTGGAATAGGCTTACTGAGGAAAAGTAATTGAGATATTATCCCTGGAGATTGTCACTAGGAGATTACTTAAGACATCAGAGGAAGAAGAGGGGTATTTGTCCTTGGTAATGCAGAAGGTCAGAAGAGTTGGCCCAGGAGCTCCTTCTTGGCCCTGCCATTTATGACTGGTTTGATGACATGTACAATTGCCTTCTGCATAATCTCCCCTTGGAAATGAGAATGTTTAGAATTCTTCACTCTATTTTCACCTGTTCCTCAGAACTTTTACTATTCACACACACATTCTTGACTTCCCTTATCTCTGCTCATTAATTTAGTAATATTTTTATGACTAGTGAAGAAAATGTCTTGGCTATCATTGTTGACCTAAGAACAGACAATTCTTGTGATGATTTTCTCTAAATAGACCTGGAAAGAAATACCAAAAAATAAATGAAAAAAACAAGAAAAAGAAAAAATGCTTCTACCTGCTATTGCTTACCCAAGAGGACTAAAAGATTATAGTTTCCTGAGCTGGGTCCTTGAAGGTCATATAGTATAGTTTTTTCATTTTCCAGATGAAGAAACTGAGGCCCGGAAAAGTAAAGTCACCAGGGTGACCTAGACATAGGTAGCAAAATGGTAAAGCTAGGTTGTAGAGCCAGACTATCTGACTCCAAACCCGTGGGCTCCCTACTTCCCAGTATAATGCTTGATCTGTGTCTTCTGTGCATTTTTAATCATTCACATAATCCATAGTATACCCATAACTTTTTTTTCAAAATAGTTATGGAGTACTATAACCATTGAATGAACTTGGCATTCTTGAGTGGGAGGAGGGTGTTGTTAGGCCTGTATACAGATGTTAAAAGCATGAGTTGAAAGGCTATCCCTTGGTGTTTTCATAAATGAAAAGCATTTGCCATTGCAAGCAAGTTCTTTTCACTTGTTGTTCAGTTGGTTTTCAGTCATGTGTGACTCTTTATGACCCCATTTGGGGTTTTCTTGTCAAAGATACTGGAGTGGTTTGCCATTTCCTTCCCTAGCTCATTTTACAGATAAAGAAACTGAGGCAAATAGGGTTAAGGGACTTGCTTAGGGTCCCATAGCTAATAAGTGTCTGAGGCCAGATTAGAACTCAGAAAGACGAGTCTTCCTGACTCCAGACCCAGCGCTGTACCCACTCTACCATCTAGCAGCCCCACAAGCAAGTTCTAGAGAGTTTTTTTAAGTTGTCTAGTGTAGTAGTTCTCAAATTTTTTGATATCTGGGCCCTTTGCACTTTTTAAAATTATCGGGGACATTCCCCACCCAAAGAGGTTTAGTTTATGTGGGTTCTATTTGTTGGTAATTACCATACTAAAAATTAGTATCTTATTATTATTAAAATAGATTTGACCTCACTTACCACCGAAGGAGATTTGGGGAACCCCAGATGTCCCCTGGACCACATGAGAATTGCTGTTCTAGTGCCTCATGGCGATTCCTTGAGAAGCTTCCATTAGATGATGATTGATTAGGGTAGGAAAGGAAGGAGTGTTAGCTTTACTTCCGATGGGGATAGCTGAGAAAAGTGGCTGTATACTAATCCAGTCTTGCTTTCAGCTTAAAATATTGTTTATTAGTCCAACAGCACATAAATGAGCCAACTTAATTATCTTTTGAAATAGCCTAGTTAAAGCAAATATAAAAGAAAAGAAACAAGCCCCTACATACAATTAAATACCTTGTTACTACTAACAACTGTTTAAGCCATTATTTAATACTAGCTTGTTTATCTTTCTCTCTCACCTCAGTGTCAGAGACCATTTCATCATTGCACTATGTTTTAGTCTGTAATAGCTTTTACTGAGTTGCTGCTTAGAGTACAATTGTTAATCCCCATAGATATTTTTAGAGCTTGGGGGAAAAAAAAACTTAAGCAAACTCTCCATCATTCAGAATTTTGCAGCAGAGAAAATTGAGTTCCAGAGAGATTAAGTGACTTAACCACAATTGTGCAGCAAAATTTAGAAAATACATATTTATTTTATTTTTAATTTATGAAATAAAATAAGCATTTCCCTAACAAAGTAGAATAAAAAGATGCTTGCACATGAAACTGCAAATCTATTATGTAATCTTACTATCCCTTCCTTCCTTCCTCCCATCCCCCATCCTTGAGATGTAGCTAATTTTTAGAGCCCGGGCCCCTGCTGCCTTCAAGTCCAATGCTATTTTCACTATACTTTCTCCCTACTTTATATTTCTCCACTGCTTACTCTCCTATCCCTACTATTCACTGAGAGCTGGTATAGTTGAAAGAGTGCCGAACTTGGAATCAGGAGTCCTATGCTTGAATCCTTGACTTAGGCACCAGCTGTGAGACCATAGGTAAATCACTACATCTCTGAGAGCTTCAGGTTCCTCAACCCATCTAAACAACTAGAGCTTTCAACTGCACTAAGTCTTTTAGGACACCCTGTATATAGCACTTTACATACACTATCTAATCACAATAATTATCTAATTATCCAATTTGAGCCTCCTAATGTCCCTGTTAGGTAGGGGATCATATCCTGAGTAAATTGAGACTCAGAGAGCTGAAGTGACTCGGAAGTATCACAAAACCAGTAAATATCTGAGGCATCCCTACTCTGAGTTATGTGTTCTATGCATACTTCTCAGTCAGCCTGGCTTTTTAAAGTGACCAAACCTTTATTTCCTCTAAACATTTTGAAGCTACTCAATAAAACAAAACAAAAAAAAGATTAAAAAAAGTTAAACAAATTTCTTCACATTCTGTTGAAACCAAACTGTCTCCTTGTTATCTCCTTTGCCTGCCAGGTGAATCAGGATAATAATGAAAACAAAAGTGATTACAAAGAATCTATCACATTTCTCTCTTTTATTAATTTTTTCTCCCTCTGTGACTTGAGATAAGTAACAATCATGACCCAAAATAAGCGGTCTCTTCAAAAAGTCCTCACGTCCATTCAGTGTAATATACAAGAGACCTATGAAAAACAGTGTTAGATACATGGATTTTAACTCCATTGTTTACTTCCTTTTCCCTGGGAATTAAAAAAAAAATCCCTGTGCTTTATGCCTTGCCCTGGGCAATTACCTTCATACAAGGCTACTAGATTGGCATTAATAGCCAGGTAATTTCACTCTTCTTCCCTGCCTAGTGCAAAGACAAGGACATTAAAGCCAAATACTCTGTAGAGATCTTAATAAGGTCCTGGAGGCAGGTATCTAAATCTGTGTTGGGGCCTAAGGTACTAAGGCAGAAAGAATGAGTGGAATCAGGCAGTATGTTGCTATGGTAATTCTGCTCTAGTCTTCTCTGACTTTCCCCAAGAAGTCCTAGAGCCAACTTCTCTATATACTGATTTCCAGCGCTGTTTGAAAAGCCTATTTATTTTGCTTGTTATTTTTCTTCCAGTTAGTTCAGCCAGAAGAACAGATGTGCTAGTGGCCAAACAATTCTTGTAAAGAATCCAAGAACAGGGCCCAGGAAGGTCAGCTTAGAAAGGAGCATTGCCATCCCTACTCTATTTCTTTTTCTCACATAGACCAGGGGTGGGGAACCTGCCTCTTTGAGTCCACTCTAGGTCCTGAAGTGCAGCCCTTTGACTGAATCCAAACTTCACAGGACAAATCCCTTTAATAAAATGATTTGTTCGTTAAAACTTAGAGTCAGTCAAAAGGCCTCACCCAAGGACCTAAAAGGCCATGTGTTGCTTCGAGGCCACAGGTTCCCCCACCCCTGACCCAGACCCTTATTTCTGCTACTTCCAGATCACCTGAACTAGAAGACAATTGCTAACACTTTTTATGATCCTTAGTCAGTGAGTTGTGTTCCCTTTCTCACAAAACCTCATGGCTTTTGGATTATATATTGGCTCTTTAAGGCCATTAGGGAAGAATTAAGAAAAAAAATAGTGTGACTGTGGTGTCAGTCTCTTTAAGGCCATTAGGGGAGAATTAAGAAAAAAAATAATGTAACTGTGGTGTCAGTCTTATTGCTTCAGAAAATTCAATGGGCAAATCTACAGGATACACACACACACACACACACACACACACATATACACACACATACACATACAGATATACAAATATACATATATCTGTATATATACATATGTGTATATGTATACATATGCATTATGTATATAGGTGTGTGTATGCATGCATGTATGTATATATGTATATATAGCATACCCCAGTATGTGAAGATTGACTCCTCCCTGGTGAGCATGCAGTTTGCAGTTTAAGCGGATTTTTTTCAAAGAGAAAAGCAATAGAAGTTCTTGAATAGAAGTCATTAGATTAGAGTAAATCACTCATGAACTCAAATATGAAGGTTCTTGTAGTAGAGAATGCCCTTTTCAAGTCCTAACTTGGTCTCGTGTTCTTGACTCTACTGGTCAAAAAGGAGGCAAAGTGACTTGTCTCTGTCTCTCTGTCTCTGTCTGTCTCTCTGTTTCTGTGTCTCTATCTCTGTGTCTTTTTGTCTCTGTGTCTCTCTGTCTTTCTGTCTCTTTGTCTCTCTCTCTCTCTCTCTCTCTCTCTGTCTCTTATCTATCCACTGTACTTTCTATCTCACTCTCAGTAAATGGGCATTTAACAAGTGCTTACTACGGTCCAAGCACTGTGCTAAGTGCTAGGGATACAATAAAAGGCAAACACACTTCCAACAGTCCCTGACCTCTTTCTCTGTCAATCTGCCCATCTGCTGTGTCAGTGTCTGTAGCCCTCTGTCTCAATTTTTCTCTGTTTTTGTCTGTATCTGGCTCTCAATCTGTATCTGTGTTTCTGTGTTTCTGTCTAACTCTCATCCCAGCTCTAAAGCAAAGTCTCCAGGTTTTTCTTCCCTCCAACATTTCTCTTTTCTCTTTTTTGCCTTCCAAAAGTTACCAGTCCAGTACCACAAACATGTATCTCTTCTCAGTAAACATTATTCATCCTCCCTACATTCTCACTGAGTTAGGAAGAAGGGGAAAATATTGCTGCATCTCCTACAGAATTATTTTAGCTATATAAAATGAATCATTTCAAATATTTGTTTTTATATGCTATAAAGATATATGTGTGTATATATACGTATATATAAATATATATTATATATATATATATATATATATGAGAGAGAGAATAAAACCTTACAAAATGTAAGTCTTAAATGCAATAGTAGTTGTGGAATCACTTTGAAAATTTTAAATTGATATGTAAATAGATTTTAATATTCTTGTTATGTATTAACATCATTACATCACTGTCATTATTACATTTAAATTTGTGATCGTTTGAATTGGGAATGACTGGAATTTATCTTTGCATGGTAGCTTTTCTATAGTGAGGGTATAAACTAGTTGCATAAACAAATTGCCATTTTAGCAATAAGTTTATGGCCATTTTCAATTAGATTTTGGTTTTTGGTTTATTTTATATAGTAAAAGTGTAGGGAAATAAATCTGCCCCAACAGGTGAGGACCTCAGGGGAGACTCTCTCTTGAGCCTGAATGTCATAGACATATCTTCTCTAAGGAAATGTATATTATGTTAAAGAAAATGAAAGCACTTTACAAACATCATTATAAATAACAAATGTGCTCATTTCAAATTATTCCTATCTATTCGTTAAAAGAAATTCCCTACAGATTTCAACTTAGGAACATTTTGCCTAGTTTGTTACTAAAGTTAATAGGAAAAATAGAACTACATTTCTTTAAAGCAATGTTATAATTCAAACTCATTCTTATAGGTTGTCCTCAGTCGGCATTAGTTAATGGAGTTTAGACTAATTGCAACTTTTTCAACTGAGTTCAGCAAACATTTATTAAGTCCTTAATCTGTGGAGAACAGTGTATTAGGCAGTGGGGAAAATGCAGCTTTCAGATAAAACATGGTCTGTCTTCATGTTAGAATCTAGTAAAAGCTGAGTTCCTTGCCTATAAAGATAACCTTAAATAAGACATTTAAAACACTTCTTTGCCTCCTAACCAGTGGAGACATTTTCTTTTACTTAGAGAGTTAGATTGAGCTGTACATTCTATTTATGATGGAGATTGCAACCCCTCCAAGCCTTTCCATTCTGCACTTCTCATCCCTGTCCATGTACTTCCATAAATCCTCCGTGAAGAATATATTTCTTCTTTGCTAGGCTTTCTTCTTATTATTTTCACCTTCTAAGGGCAGCACTTAAGTTTTGGTGGAATGTAACATCCATGAGAATAGGGACTTTTTTTTTGGCTTTGTATCATTGGCACCCGGCATAGTTCCTTTTAAGTAGTAGGTGCATAATGAATATTTGTTGGATTGGACTGAATCAAATATGTATCTTTTAGCTCTCATTCTCTTTACATACTCAATCTACCTCATAATCTGTTCATATATGCATGTATGAATGAATAAAAAAATTTATTAAACACTTACTGTATATGAACCATGGTGCTAAATACTGGAAATAAAAGTAGAAAAAGCAAGAGAGTACCTCTTCTCAAGGAGCTCACACTCTACCTAAAGGAGAAAACGCATTAAGAAAAAAAGTTCAGCTGAAGGTAAATGGAAAGGCCAAGAAGTTATAAGTTTTCAGCAATACGGCATATGGCAAGGCCCAGGGTTCATTAGGTGTAAAAGGCAGGGCAGATAATAAGGTCTGGTGGTCTTCCATTTTATTGAAGAGGATTGGATTCATAACTCACATCTCATCCAAGCAGTAGAAGTAGCCAAATAGCCCGATGAGAAGCCTCATTTGGGGGATATCAGAAGGGGAAGGTTTAGGGAGAAGAGAGATGAAGAGAAGTCAGTCGGTCCCTTATGCCAATCCTCGTGAACAAGTCAAAATTAATAATGTGCTGCAATTTGCTACTAACCATAAGACATCTTTTGACTGCCCTTTTATTCTAAGATCATAGTATTCTAAGATTCATAGACATATGGCATTATTAGGAAAATATTTTTTAAGCATCATTGAAAGCACTGCATAGTTTCCCAAATCAGATCAACCCAATCTCCCCCTTTTCAATCCTGGGCCCACTACCAAGTTTTATATGTACAAAGTGATACAAGATTGCCCAAGTTCTTGTCTACTTAGGCAGTCAATCTTAATTCAGGATTGAGGAGCCAGGGTGAACTCCATACGATGTCCATGTTGATCTAATTTGCAAACTCTCAGCTTTATTCTGAATTAGGTAGGCTTGGCGCCGACCAACAAAACTGTCCCAATACAGAACAAGCTTTGTGTATGACACATATCTGAGCATGATCCATTCCTACTTATTCGGCTGCTGCATCTCATCCTTCTCTTTTCTCACAGAGTGGGAAATCTATGTTTTCTACAGCCAACAAAATCTGCGAATTGGAAAGTTCTTTACTGGACAAATCTCTGAGCTATTTCAGTTATACTGGAATGAGTGGGTTAGAGAAGATTCTGAGAAATATACCCCACTTTCTAAAACACACTGGGTTGCTCACCATCCGTCAGCTGGGCTGTTCACACATTAGTGTAGACAGAAGAGATTTTTCTCCTGGCCTTCTTAAATGTGGACTTTGTTACTTTTTCTTCCTAAAACAAAAGATGTCAGGCCATGATAGCACCCAGGATGAATGAGCATTGTTATTGTTTTTACAATAAGGTCGCTGACTTTGTAAGACCCTATTTCATGTGCTGGAGAGCACTCCAGTATGTGAAAATGAAAGCTGTATTTGCTTTTTCTATTTTGTGCATTTATGTTTTATGCAGAAGGACCCTTAAGCATAAAGAGTATCAGTATCAGCAAAGAAATGGCCTCTTTCTCTGAGCAAATAACTTTCTTCCAGATATTAAGCAGGGTCATTTTGAAACTGAGGTAAGAGGTTTCCTACTGTTGGTCTAGCAGGCATGTTCTGGAGTCAGCTAATACCAACTAGAGACAGCTAAGTGTTAAATTTTCAGTGTGAACATTTACAGTTTAGAAATGAGAAAATATTACAGATAAGGAAATAATTTATTGTTTTGGTTGATTGTCACAATGTAAGAAGAGGATAAAAATGCTAATAATTCAGATTAAGCTTAAAATGTTTTATGCATATTTTTTATTCAGAGATAAAATGTTGTTAAACAGTAAACATTTACCAACACAACCCTGGTGAGCAGCAACTAATAAGCAATAGCAAAATGAACATACAGGATGGCGCATGATAGATGGTAAACCTCAGGCTTTTGGTCTTTTATGGTGAAACGTACTGGAGAAGTAACTTCATAGATGCCATTTTCTTTTTTTAAAAAAATCATTTTTTATTTATTTAAAATTTTTAGTTTTCAGCATTAATTTTCACAACAGTTTGAATTACAAATTTTCTCCCCATTTCTACCCTCCCCTCACTCCAAGATGGCATATATTCAGAATGCCCCATTTCCCAGTCAGCCCTCCCTTCTGTCACCCCACTCCCCGCCCCATCCCCTTTCCCCTTACTGTCTTGTAGGGCAAGATAGATTTTTATGCCCCATTGCTGTATATCTTATTTCCTAGTTGCATGCAAAAACTTTTTTTGAACATCTGCTTTTAAAACTTTGAGTTCCAAATTCTCTCCCCTCTTCCCTCCCCACCCACCCATCCTAAGGAGGCTAGCAATTCAACATAGGCCACATATGTATCATTATGCAAAACTCTTCCACAAAACTCATGGTGTAAAAGACTAACTATATTTTGCTCTTCCCTATCCTATCCCCCTTTATCCAAATTTCTCCCTTGACCCTGTCCCTTTTCAAAAGTGTTTGCTTTTGATTACTTCCTCCCCTATCTGCCACCCCTTTTTTATCTCCTTCCTCCTTCTTTCCTGTGGGGTGAGATGATCAATTGAGTGTGTAAGTTATTCCCTCCTCAGGTCAAATCCGATGAGAGTAAGATTCACTCATTCCCTCTCACCTGCCTCCTCTTCACTCCCAACAGAACTGCTTTTTCTTTCCACTTGTATGTGAGATAATTTACCCCATTCTATCTCTCCCTTTCTCCCTCTCTCATCCCTTAATTTTATTTTATTTTTTTAGATATCATCCCTTCATATTCAACTCATCCTGTGCCCTCTATCTATACATACATATATATATATGTGTGTGTGTGTGTGTGTGTGTGTGTATATATATATATATACATACATATATATAGGTATGTATGTATGTATGTATATTCCCTTCAGCTACCCTAATACTGAGGTCTCATGAATTATACATATCATCTTTCCATGTAGGAATGTAAACATTTCAACTTTAGTAAGTCACTTATGATTTCACTTTCTTGTTTACCTTTTCATGCTTCTCTTGATTCTTGTGTTTGAAAGTCAAATTTTCTATTCAGCTCTGGTCTTTTCACTGAGAAAGCTTGAAGGTCCACTATTTTATTGAAAATCCGTATTTTGCCTTGGAGCATTATACTTAGTTTTGCAGGGTAGGCGATTCTTGGTTTTAATCCTAGCTCCATTGACCTCTGGAATATCATATTCCAAGCCCTTCAATCCCTTAATGTAGAAGCTGCTAGATCTTGTGTTATCCTGGTTGTGTTTCCACAATGCTCAAATTGTTTCTTTCTGGCTACTTGCAGTATTTTCTCCATGATCTGGGAGCACTGGAATTTGGTGACAATATTCCTAGAGTTTTCTTTTTGGGATCTTTTTGAGGAGGTGATCTGTGGATTCTTTCAATTTCTATTTTACCCTCTGGCTCTAGAATATCAGGGTAGTTCTCCTTGATAATTTCTTGAAAGATGATATCTAGGCTCTTTTTTTGATCATGGCTTTCAGGTAGTCCAATAACTTAAAATTCTCTCTCCTGGATCTATTTTCCAGATCAGTGGTTTTTCCAATGAGATATTTCACATTGTCTTCCATTTTTTCATTCCTTTGGTTCTGTTTCATAATATCTTGATTTCTCATAAAGTCACTAGCTTCCACTTGCTCCAATCTCATTTTTAAGGTAATATTTTCTTCAGTGGTCTTTTGGACCTCCTTTTCCATTTGGCTAATTCTGCCTTTCAAGGCATTCTTCTCCTCATTGGCTTTTTGGAGCTCTTTTGCCATTTGAGTTAGTCTATTTTTTAAGGTGTTATTTTCTTCAGTATTTTTTGGGGTCTCCTTTAGCAAGTCATTGACTTGTTTTTCATGGTTTTCTCAAATCACTCTCATTTCTCTTCCCAATTTTTCCTCTACTTCTCTAACTTGCTTTTCCAAATCCTTTTTGAGCTCTTCCATGGCCTGAGACCAGTTCACATTTTTCTTGGAGGCTTTTGATGTAGGCTCTTTGACTTTGTTGACTTCTTCAGGGCATATGTTTTGGTCTTCTTTTTTCACCAAAGAAAGATTCCAAAGTCTGAGCCTGAATCTGAGTCCATTTTCGCTGCCTGGCTATGTTCCCAGCCAACTTACTTGACCCTTGAGTTTTTCATGGGGGTATGACTGCTTGTAGAGTAGAGAGTACTTTGTCCCAAGCTTGAGGGGCTGAGCTGTTGTTTTGAGAGCTATTTCTACACAGCAAGCTCTGCCACACCAGTACTCCTCCTACCCCAAGAACCACCAACTCAGACCGCAACTCAGATCTTAAGCAAGCTCTGTACTCCTGCTCTGATCTGCCACTTAATTTCTCCTACCAGGTGGGCCTGGGGCCAGAAGCAACTGCAGCTGTAGTTCTGTCCTCAGAGCTGCACCACCTTTGCTGCCCCCAGGGGGGTGGCCGAATCGCGAACTCCTTTCACTCTGTCCCCCGCAGCTTTTCCCGCTAACCTTCTCTGTTGTCTTTGGTGTTTGTGGGTTGAGAAGTCTGGTAACTGCCACAGCTCATTGATTCAGGGCACTAGGGCCTGTTGTGCCAGGCTCCTGGTCTGGTTGGTCTGGGCGCAGCCCACGCTGGGCTCTGCTCCTCTCTGCTCCCAGCTCCGTGTGTGATAGACCTTACGCCAGTGACCATCCAGGCTTTCCTGGGATGGAGCCCTGCTTCCCTCTGCTATTTTGTGGGTTCTGCAGTTCTAGAATTTGTTCAGAGCCATTTTTATAGGTGTTTGGAGGGTCCTTGGGGAGAGCTTTAGGCAAGTCCCTGCCTTCTAGCCGCCATCTTGGCTCCACCCCCCCTTTTGCCATAGATGCCATTTTCAGCCTGTACATTGTAGAGCTTCCTAGTATTTTTCTCAATGATTTAATAAATTCAGGTGGGCTCATTGGGATGATTACTTTCAATAATTTCTAGACTCCATACTGTTTTTAACACACCTAGGGGGACTAGAAGGGAAAAAACAAACCAAAAACCTTGAAAATGTTCCCTGAAATGTTATTGGTAATCTTTAAGGAATAGAAAATGAAAGAGGATCACGAGATTGAAGATAATGAAAAGCAATCCTGATTTATTTTTGAAGAGTAATAATGGATTATGGGAACTACAGGTTGAACTTTGGCATCAGTTCCTTACAACATCCTGGAAGCAATTATTGAAGGAGTAAGCTCTCTGAGCATTTAGAAAGGGGCTGGTGGTCACTAGGAATCAGCATAGATTCACTAAAAATGAGTCTTATAAGACTAACTTCTTCCTGTGTTTGGACTAGGCCACTAGACTTGTACAACTAAACAGGCTAGGAAAATGGACTACAAACTAGAAGATAAAATGAAAAGGACTAAATATAAAATCCTGCATCTCAACTAAAAAAAAATCATTTCCTCAAGTATAAGATGTGGGAGATAGGTTAAAAGAAGTTCATGTGAAAAAATGGGTTTTAGTTGATTACAAACTTGGTACAAGTCAACAATGTGTTATGTCTGCCTAAAAATAAGCTGTTATCTTAGTTTGCCTTAATTGAAGTGTGGCGTGCATAGAGCAAAGGAGATAGAATATGGAAGCAACAGGATCTATAATATTCTAAGTCAGTTAGATCATATCTGAAATAGTATGTTTTGTTCTATACGCCACGTTTTATGGGAAACATTAACAAACTGGACTTCATCAAGAGAAAGACAACCATGGAAATGAGTATATTTAAACAATGTCATATAAAGGAACTCGTATCTTTCTCTCATTTGTTGGTTCATCAGTCATATTGTGCTACTAAGTGTTGGTGTTCCTCCAAATTCTGTCCCAGGCTTCCTTCTGACTCTACACAGAGCCTTTCTGTCCTCTCAACCCAAATGAATATTTACTTGAAAGATAAACACTAAAGTACAATCCCGCTCTCACCCGCTTTGAACCAGAGCTTGCTCTCCCTTCTATCATCTGTGTCCCTGGGGAGAGTGGCTGCTTAAAGGGTTGCTAAAAATAATTACCCTACCAAGTTCACTTCCACTAGATTTTTGTAACTTTTCCAGTAAGTACACCACACCTAGAAGTCAAGTCTACACGCATTTTTAAAGTGCCTACCAGTCACTGTAATAAGTGCTTAACATATAAAAAAAAGGCAAAACGATGCCTACTGTCAAGCAACTTATGATGTAATGGGTAAGTTACTCCCTGATGCAGGAGATTGCAGGTTGATCCATTGCTGGGCTGGATCTAGCAGAGCACACTTTGGGGATGTGCTACTTATCATACCCAGCTACTAGAAAACTCTTGTGTGGACTCCATTTCTGGTTTAGAAGAGATGGCTCTTCTAAACTTTAAAAGCTCCCAAGGTCGTAGCTTAGTCTATTCCTTTTCCAATACTCATTCACCCAAAAGCAAAAAATGTCAAACATGAAAAGTCTAAAAAAACAGGTGCTTTGTGTTCACAAGTCACTTAATAGCAAGGATGAGGAGGTAAGGGTAAGTCCTTTGTTTCTCCACCTGAAGGCTTATAGTATGTTTTACCTTACTAATTTGGCAATTAGTGCCTTTTGTATGCATATTTAAATTCCAGCTCAGCAACCAATTAAAAGCCTTTTCTTCATCATGCAGAAAGTGGATAGGACCAAATCACAGAATATCTACACATATTCTGAATCACGGAGGGAACTCTCCATTATACATCATCCAACATTTACAAAAACATGCTCACCAAGAATCTACACAGCTTGGCACAAGGCAGAGCAGATTGTTAATGCTTGAATGAGTGGGTCCCCATTGGCCAATATCCTCTTAGATGTCAAAGGCATTGCTACCCTTTCATTCTCCCAGATTTGTAATCTTGGCATTATCTTTGACTCCTCACTCTTTATCACCCTGCAAATTAGTGGCCTAATCTTTTCATTTTTACCTCCACAAATCTTTCCTATCTAATGCCTTTTCTCCACTCATGGAGCTGCCCCATTCCTTCCTTCTAATTGGTCTCCATGCCTCAAGTCTCTCTCCCCTCCAGTCTATCTTACACACCAATGCCAAAGAGATTTTCCTTAAATGCCAGGCTGAGCATTTGATTCCTCTATTCACTCAATTCCAGTAGTTTCATTTACTTACGAGATAAAAATAAATTCTTCTGTTCAGTTTTCAAAGTCCTCCAGCACCTGGCCCCAATTCATCTTTCCATCCTTGTGTATCATTTACCGCTCAACCCTCCATACTCTCCAAAAACAAAGACAACTTTGTGATCCAGCCAAACTGGCCTCTTTGTTCTTCACACATACCACTCCATCTCTTTTTTCCGTGCCTTTGCATTGGTCTTTCCACATGTCAGGAATGTACTCAATCCTCGCTTCCACCTCATAATATCCCTTCCTTTAAAACTCTTCACAAATTCCACATTCCACATGAAGCCTGTCCTGATCCCCCACTGTTAGTGACCTCTATACCAAACTACTTTGTTTTTTTAAAGTGCAATTTTATACTATTTTCAATCTTGAAGTCTCTCTCCTTCCCCCACACATTGAGAAAGCAAGGAAAATAAAACTCACTGCAAATGTATACAGTTAAGTAAGCAAATTCCTGCATTAGCCATATCTGAAAGAAAATTGCTTCAGTCTTCACTCTGACTCCATCACTTCATAATCTAGATGTCAATAGCATATTTCAATATGAAACTCTTTGGAATAGTGGTTGGTTTCATTGTGCTGATCGGAGTTCCTATGTCTTTCAAAGTTGTTTGTCTTTATGGTATTTTGTTGTATAAATTATTGTCCTGGTTGTGCTCACTTCACTTTGCATCAGTTCATGTAAGTCCTCACAGGTTTTTCTAAAAACCATCCCTTTCATAATTTCTTATAGCAAATAGTTTTCAATCATTTTCATATACAACTTGTTCAGCTGTTTCCCAATTGAAGGGCAATTCTTCAGTTTCCTATTCTTTGCAACTATGAAAAGAACTGCTATAAATGTTTTTGTACTTATGTGTCTTTTTCCTCTTTTTTTTTTAATAAATTTCTTTATTTATTTTTAGTTTACCACGCACGGTTCTACATAGCTTTGAGTTCCAGTTTTTCTCCCCTCCCTCCCCCCTCCCTCCCCAAGAGGGCATGAAGTCTCATATAACTGTCATGTATAACTTCACATTGAATTAATTTATGCACTAGTCAAGTCGTGGAGAAGAATTTTGACCAATGGAATGAATCATGAGAAAGAAGAAACAGAACCAAAAAAAAAAAAAAGAAAAATAAAAAAAAAACCCAAAAACAAAAACAAAAGAGAAGCAGAAAAGGCGAGCATGTAGTGTGCCTCAGTCTGTATTCAAACTTCGCAGTTCTTTGTCTCGATGAAGATAGCATTCTCCATCGTGAGTCCCCTGGAGTTGTCCTTGCCCCTTAGGTTGCTGAGAAAAGCACAGTTTGTCAGGGTTGGTCCTCACGGAATCCATATATCTGTGGCTGTGCACAACGTTCTCCTGGCTCTGCTCCGCTCACTCAGCATTATGTCGTGTAGGTTTTTCCAGGTTGTTATGAAGTCTGCATCATCCCCATTTCTTATGGCACAATAGTATTCCATTACCTTCATGTACCACAGTTTGTTCAGCCATTCCCCAATTGATGGGCATCCCTTTGATTTCCAATTCTTGGCTACCACAAAGAGAGCCGCTATAAATATTCTTGTACATATGGGTCCTTTTCCCGCTTGCGTGATTTCTTTGGGATACAACCCTAGAAGTGGAATTGCTGGGTCAAAGGGTATGAACATTTCTATAGCCCTTTGGGCGTAGTTCCAAACCGCCCTCCAAAATGGCTGGATCAGCTCACAACTCCACCAGCAATGCAACAATGTTCCAATTTCCCCACATCCTTTCCAGCATTTATCATTCTCCTGATTTGTTATTTTAGCCAATCTGACAGGAGAGATGTGGTATCTAAGAGTTGTTTTGATTTGCATTTCTCTAATCAGCAGCAATCCAGAGCATTTTTCCATATGCCTGTAGATAGCTTTAATTTCTTCCTCTGAAAACTGCCTGTTCATATCCTTTGACCATTTCTCAATTGGGGAATGGCTTGTATTCCTATATATTTGGCTCAGCTCCCTGTATATTTTAGAGATGAGGCCTTTATCAGAGATACTAGTTGCAAAGATTTTCTCCCAATTTTCTGCTTCCCTCCTAATTCTTGTTGCATTGGCTTTTTTTGTACAAAAACATTTCAATTTGACATAATCAAAATTATCCATTTTGCATTTTGTAATGCTCTCTATCTCTTGTTGGGTCATGAATTCTTTACTTTTCTACAAATCTGATAAGTAAACTATTCCTTGCTTTCCCAAATTACTTAGAGTATCAACTTTTACTCCTAAATCATGAACCCATTTTGACTTTATTTTGGTATATGGTGTAAGATATTGGTCTATGCCCAGTTTTTGCCCTACCATTTTCCAGTTTTCCCAACAGTTTTTGTGAAATAGTGAATTATTAGCCCAGAAACTGGCCTCTTTGGGTTTATCAAAGAGTAGATTGCTAAACTTGTTGATTTCACCTATTTGTGTACCTATCCTATTCCACTGATCCACACCCCTGTTTCTTAACCAGTACCAGGCAGTTTTGATGACTGCTGCTGTGTAGTACAGTTTAATATCTGGTGTGGCTAAGCCACCATCTCTAGCATGTCTTTTCATTGATATCCTAGATACTCTAGACCTCTTGTTTTTCCAAATGAATTTTGTTATTATTTTGTCCAGCTCAGTAAAAAAATTTTTTGGTAGTTCGATTGGTATGGCACTGAATAGATAGATTAATTTAGGTAGAATTGTCATTTTTATTATATTAGCTCGGCCTAACCATGAGCAACTGATATTTCTCCATTTATTTAGATCTGATTTTATTCGCGTGAAAAGTGTTTCATAGTTATGTTCATATAGGCCCTGGGTTTGTCTTGGCAAATAGACTCCCAAATATTTATAGTGCCTTCAGTAACTTTGAATGGAATTTCTCTTTCTATCTCTTGCTGTTGGGCTTTGTCAGTAATGTATAGGAATGCTGAGGATTTATGTGGGTTTATTTTATATCCTGCAACTTTGCTAAAGTTGTTTATTATTTCAAGTAGTTTTTTACTTGATTCTCTAGGATTCTCTAGATAAATCATCATATCATCTGCAAAAAGTGATAATTTAGTTTCTTCTTTTCCTATTCTAATTCCTTCAATTTCTTTTTCTTCTCTTATTGCTACAGCTAATGCTTCCAGTAACAAATTGAATAACAGAGGTGATAATGGACATCCTTGTTTCACCCCTGATCTTATTGGGAATGCATCTAGTTTATCCCCATTACAAATAATGCTTGTTGATGGTTTTAGGTAGATGCTATTTATAATTTTGAGGAAGGTTCCACTTATTCCTATGCTTTCTAGTGTTTTTAATAGGAATGGGTGTTGTACTTTGTCAAAGGCTTTTTCTGCGTCTATTGAGATGATCATATGATTTCTGCTATTTTTGTTGTTGATATGGTCAATTATGCTAATAGTTTTCCTAATATTGTACCAGCCTTGCATTCCTGGAACAAATCCTACCTGGTCATAGTGTATTATTCTCGTAATGAGTTGCTGCAATCTTTTTGCTAATATTTTGTTTAAAATTTTTGCATCAATATTCATTAGAGAAATTGGTCTATAATTTTCTTTCTCTGTTTTAACTCTACCTGGTTTGGGTATTAGTACCATATTTGTGTCATAAAAAGAATTTGGTAGGACTCCTTCTTCACCTATTTTCCCAAATAGTCTACAAAGTATTGGAATTAGTTGTTCTTCAAATGTTTGATAGAATTCACATGTAAAACCATCTGGCCCTGGAGATTTTTTCCTAGGGAGTTCGTTGATGGCCTGCTCAATTTCTTTTTCTGATATGGGGTCATTAAGAAATTTCACTTCCTTCTCTGTTAGTCTGGGCAGTTTATGTTTTTGTAGATATTCATCCATATCTCTAAGGTTGTCAAATTTATGGGCATACAGTTGGGCAAAATAATTCCTAATTATTGTTTTGATTTCCTCTTCATTAGAGGTGACCTCACCCTTTTCAATTTTTATACTGGTAATTTGATTTTCTTCTTTCTTTTTTTTAATCAAATTGGCCAAAGGTTTGTCAATTTTATTGGTTTTTTCATAAAACCAGCTCTTTGTTTTATTTATTAATTCAATAGTTTTCTTGGTTTCAATTTTATTAATCTCTCCTTTGATTTTCAGTATTTCTAATTTGGTATTTAATTGGGGGTTTTCAATTTGCTCTTTTTCTAGCTTTTTCAGCTGTATGCCCAGATCATTGATCTCCTCTTTCCCTATTTTATTCATGTAGGCATTTAGAGATATAAAACTCCCCCTAAGAACTGCTTTTGCTGCATCCCATAAGTTTTGGTATGTTGTTTCATTATTGTCATTCTCTTGAATGAAATTATTAATTGTTTCTCTGATTTGTTCTTTGGCCCACTCACTCTTTAGAATTAAATTATTTAGTTTCCAATTAGTTTTTAGCTTGTTTTTCCATGGTACTTTATTAAAAATGATTCTTATTGCATCATGATCTGAGAAGGATGCATTGACTACTTCTGCTTTTCTGCACTGGATTGTGAGGTTTTTATGCCCTAGTACATGGTCAATTTTTGAGTATGTGCCATGTACTTTTGAGAAGAAAGTATATTCCTTTTTATCCCCATTCAGTTTTCTCCAGAGGTCTATCATATGTGCCTTTTCTAAAATTCTGTTTACCTCCTTAACTTTTTTCTTATTTATTTTGAGGTTAGATTTATCAAGTTCAGAAAGGGGGAGGTTGAGGTCTCCCAATATTATAGTTTTGCTGTCTATTTCTTCCTGTAACTCCCTTAACCTCTCCTCTAAGAAATTGTATGTCTTACCACTTGGTGCATATATGTTAAGCAATGATATTGCTTCATTGTTTATGGTGCCTTTTAGCAGGATATAATGTCCTTCCTTATCTCTTTTAATTAGATCTATCTTTACTTTTGCTTTGTCTGAGATTAGGATTGCTACACCTGCTTTTTTTACTTTAGCTGAGGCACAATATATTTTACTCCAGCCTTTTACCTTAACCCTATGTGTATCCCCCTGTTTCAGATGCGTTTCTTGTAAACAGCATATTGTAGGATTATGGTTTTTAATCCATTCTGCTATCTGCTTCTGTTTTGTGAGAATGTTCATCCCCTGCACGTTCAGGGTTATGATTTCTATCTGTGTCTTTTTCTCCATCCTAATTCCCCCTGTTTATGCTTTTATTTCTCCCTTTCCCCTTCTCCTCCTCAACAAAGTTTTGCTTTTGACCCGCCGCTTTCCTCAGTTAACCCTCCCTCTTTATTCCCCTCCCTTATCTAACTGTTACCCACTTGCTACTTCTCCTCTTCCTTCTGCCCTCCCCCCTCCCTTTTCCCCCCTTTCCCTCCCACTTCCCGTAGGACAAGTTAGATTTCTAAACTTATCAGAGTATGTTATTCCCTTCTTGAACTAGATCAGATGACAGTAAAGCTCAAATACTGCTCTTCTCCCTCCCTTCTTTCCCTCTACTATAATATGTTTTTTTGCCACTTCCTTTGGTGTAATTTACCCTTTTCTACTACCTCTTTACCACTTCCCTCATAGCCCTCCCTTTATATCTCTTATTTATATTTTATATCTTTACATCGGTTAATTTATACAGGCATTCACAACCTATGTATATCCCTTTCATTTGTCATAATAGTTGTACCATTCACAAGAATGACTTGTATATGTGTATATATATATATATATATATATATATATACATAAAAAACATACATAAGATGATATAATCCCACTTAAAGATGTAAACAACCTAAGCTTATTGGTTAATGAGGTTTGTGGGGTTTTTCCCCCTGGTTACCTTTTTATGT